>NC_059432.1:81840194-82175908 GCF_021028975.2 Sphaerodactylus townsendi | reverse complement strand
AAATAATATTTATAGTGTATTCATGTTCCCCTGTTCCATAAACAGAAGGGGTGTCTGTGTTAATTCAGATTAATGGTTGATTTAATTTGTGAACAAGTTATATTAATAGTATGTTTTTGTGATGAAGATGCAAAAATTAAGATGTTTAAGTGGGTTAATGACAAAAAAGAGCATTATAAAGATTTGGAAAGGGCTCATTCTTTTCAGGGTACTCAAACAACGTTGAATTTGTTTGAGAAGGCTGCACTGCACAATTTGCAAATTGTTTAGTTTCAAGGAATACTTCTAGAGTTTCGAGCACTGTGGTTTACCTTCTTGTGCTGACAGTTGCTGAAAAGCATTGATAAAGGCTTTGTGATAGCACAGAAATAGTAGAAGGAAAAATGTGGGGGGGGGGGGGGGGGGAGAAGAAAAGATTCCTTGATCATTTTCTCTGTAATCTTTCCACTGCTGTGTTTCCCCCCTTCTCCTCAGCCTTGGTTTTCTCCTACTGACTGCCAGCTCTGTTTCTGAGGCCAGTTATGCATAATGTGCTTGCTGCGTGAGGAGAATGGATGTCTGTCGCAGCAAGATTTTTTGTATGGACCTGTTTCCTCAAGTCCCGCTTTCCATTTCCATGCTCTCTGCAGCAAGCATGACTTTTAATTTGCTTTGCTGCTAGAGCGAGGAAATTTTCCTGTGATCATGGCTTCGCCCCGGAGACCTTCCCTCTGCCCACAGCCAGCCTTCCCTTTCTCTTGTGTCACTTTGCATGCCTTCCCCTTGCCGCCCCTTCCATGTTGCCGGCTGCTTCAAGTAACAGAAAAGAAGCTAACCCTTATAACACCCACCTCTAATTCTCTTGATATTTTTAGATATCAACATATTTCACTTCCCCAGAAGTATTATCCTGTTCTCAAGAGAGGTGTTATTTCCCAAGTCCCTTGTACTTTCCCAGTGTCCTCCTTTCTTTCTGATATTTTTATCCCTTCCAAGCTGTCCTGTTTGAACCATTCCACTAAGTCTGCTTTCACTTTTTATTTCTAATGATCTTTCACCAAATCTCATAGTCATTACACAGTTACCTATTTTCCTCTTTTAGTGCTGCGAATGATTTATTCTTTTTGGCACATGAAACTTTCTAGATTTCTATTTATTTTATTTAGAACATGTCCGTGCTCACTATCTAGAGCCCTGCCTGACTATGCTGATGTAACATAGCAAAACCCTGGCTACATAGATCCCTGTTGGAGAGTTGGAGTGGGGGGAATTCAGACAAGAATAACAACATTCAAAGAAATGAGCATTTAATATAAACACAACTTTACAACTAGAAGTAAAACTAAGTCACAATCAGTGGTGGGATCCAAAAATTTTAGTAACAGGTTCCCATGGTGGTGGATTCAAACTTTGGCATAGTGCCAATGGGGCTGGGTGGGGCATGACGAGGGCATGGCCGGGCATGGGGCATTCCTGGGCAGGGCTGTGGCAAGGATGCAGCCACTGCGCCGGTCCTTGGGTAGGAAATAAATGCATGCAGGCGCAGGCTGCCACGCACGCCGGTGCACCTCCTGCTAGACTGCTTCAAGTTCTGCGCGCTACTGCTGAGAGGAGGGGCGTAACTAAGGCAAAAATCACGTGGCAAAATCACCAGTTAGTAACCCCCTCTTGGCACACACAAATAATTAGTAACCTACTCTCGGGAACCTATGAGAACCTGCTGGATCCCACCTCTGGTCACAATGGCTATGACAAGGGTCTGCAACCCATGGCTCCGGAGCTGCATGTGGCTCTTTTTGCCTTATACTGCGGCTCTGCGTCACCTGGAGGTCAGAGGGTAGCGTGAGTGTGTCCCTCCAGCCCTCCAGAGCAGCGCTGGAAGGAAAGGTGAGTGGAGGGGCCGAACCAGAGGTGGCTCCATGTGGATCCGCCTCTCCAGCTCGGTAGATCTTTGGGGCTGTGGAAAATGGGTCCAAATGGCTCTTTGGGTGGTAAAGATTGCCGACCCCTTGGCTATGAACATAGCACAACTGAGGTGAATAGGATCTTCAGTGTCCTTCAGGAAGGGCGCTCAGAACAGTGATGAATAATAAAGTGCCCAGTAATAAGAAAGTCCAAAATGTTAACTAGAAGTACAGGAATGCTTCTTCCTCATCTGTTCTTCTGTGGCTGCTGTGACTTGCTGCAAATTTTTTCTTTGGCTTGGGGCTGTAAGGAAATTATCAGTCAAATTCTGGCCCCTCCCTCTCCTGCTGCAGGCCAG
The DNA here is from genome assembly GCF_021028975.2 of Sphaerodactylus townsendi. Classification (NCBI taxonomy): domain Eukaryota; kingdom Metazoa; phylum Chordata; class Lepidosauria; order Squamata; family Sphaerodactylidae; genus Sphaerodactylus; species Sphaerodactylus townsendi. The sequence continues at coordinate 82,173,666 of NC_059432.1, read as the reverse complement.
ACTGACTGAGGGGATGAATGGGGCTCTTTCATTTGGTGCATGTGGGTGTGGCTCTTTCAGTTGGAATAAACCACCAACTGCCCATGCCTGGTGAGCTCCTCCCTAGGCCCTAAAGTTTGAACCTTCCAACGGAAAAAAAAATGCAAATATGAAAAAGGTATGGGTTACATACATGCTGTGGAGGAGACTTGAGCCTCCAACTATAGGAGTCTTTGCAACCATGTCTTTCAAAGTGGCCAAAATTATACCTTCTCACAGTGATGTGTTGTTTACCACCCAGACCTACTGAACCAATCCAGTTAGGTACAGTATCCGTAAATAGCAAGCGTAGAGCATAGTTATTAGTAGGCAGATCACTTCTAAGCAGCCAGTGTGATATAGTGGTTAGCAAGGATCAGGGAAAGCCAGGTTTGAATCCTCACCCTGCCATGAATGTTTGCTGGATGAGCTTTGCATTCGCTCAGATTAGCTGACACTTGTGTATTTACCACTTCTAAGACCTCTTTTTCTCCATTCCTTACTTAGCATTTAATTCTGGGGGAATGTTCTGCCTTCTAAGACATGAATACTTCTATCAGTCCTTATATTGATCGAGTGGCTGAAGACCACTGTTTATACATAAGGGTTTCTCTTGATCACTTCTCCTGCTATTCCTCTGCCATTTCCTACTAGGCCTGTGATATGTTCCTCTTTGCTTTCCCTCTGTGCTGTATTATCAGTCAAAACACCCTCATGGGCCTAGTAGGAAATAAGACCGGTCACTCTGTCTCTCTCTGCCTTCTTCCCCTGTTGGGGCTAATTGCATCCTGGAGTGGCACCTCTTCCCCAGCACTATGGCCCTAGTCTAAATTGTAGCCTCCTGCAACTGCTTTTTATCATTAAAAATGCTGGGAGTTTATCAATAATATAAGCCACTGTTCTTCACATATCACCGGTTTTTCTTTTTGTTATGCTGTTTGCTTTGAGATAAGCCATTCTTGATGGATTTTTAAGATGAATACATTTTTCATTACAGATCCATATTTAAGTTCTGGTAGATGTTGGGTTTCATTTCCTTTTATAATTTAGGGTCAGACCTCATTCAAATATTTTTACTATTTTGATATTCTTATGCAGAATTTTCTGCAGACTAATATTCAAGAAGCCTAGCTTTTCAATCTCAAAAGCTACAGCGGCTGGATTCCTCATGCTTATCTACATATTATTGGACACACTGTGCTGATGGAAATTGAGAATGGGAAAGATTAAATTTCCTGTACTGGCAGACCCAGGCTGTAGTACAGAGGGCTGATCAGTTTACTCCTTGTCAGCCACTTGGGCAGTTTTTAAAACATTTTGTGATGTAGTTAGAATAAAGCCAGAAGCCATCGTTCTCATTCATCAACCTTTTTACATGACTCTTAGGATTATGGGCTCAACATTCCTCACTTGATGGCATAGCTGAATACCATCAGTCCAGTCAACAGGAAATGGTAACTTTCTGATTTTGGATTGGAAGGTCCAATGTAGTTGATTACAGTCAGTGGTGGGATTCAGCAAGTTTGCACCACTTCGGCAGAACTGGTTGTTAAAATGGTGCTTGTAAACAAACAGTTGTTAAATTATTTAAATCCCACCACCAGCATGGGTCATGTATATAGATATGCTGTAAGCCGCCAGCATTGTACAAGGGCTCAAAGTGGATTTTGTTGTAAAAATGAAGATTTGTAAGAATAATGAAGTCAAGGTAATGAAATTTTATCAAGCAAATTCTAACAGAATTGGTGTGGAAGGCCTGGTCAAGAGAAACTCTGAAGGGGAAAAAGGAATCTGGAAAATATGACATTTTAAAATTAGCGTTAGTATTAGTAGAAAGCGAGCATGGTATAGGGGTTAAGAGTGGTGAACTCTAATCTGGATGACTAAATTCAGTTCCCCACTCCTTCACCTGAAGCCTGCCGCATATCCTTGGCCTAGTGACAGTTCTGTCAGAACTCTCAGCCCATGTGGAGGCAGGCAATAGGAAACCACCTCCAAACGTCACTTGCCTTGAAAATCCAATGGGATTGCTGTAAGTCAGCTTTCCACCACCACATTAGTAGTATTAATAGCAGCAGTAGTAGGATTTAAAACTGCACATCCCACATAAACTAGATCTACTGCACTACCAAGAGAGATTTGGAGGCGGAAGGTACAACAATAGCTTCTGGTTGAGGCTGTGGACCAGTCAGCCTTATACAACCCTATTTATTTCAGTACCAGGAAGATAGTGGAACAAAAATCATGTGCATATGTGTGAGCACAGGATCTAAGAGTAAATAAACCGTCTGTATTAATATAGGCATAAAAACAAGGCTTATAAGTAATGCAGCACTGGAATTCTGTTCATTTTGGTGAAATCTTTATTGGAGAGCTAGATTTCTGTGCACCTGTACTCATCATATTAAATACAGTAAATGTTGAAGTCACCACAGGTTCTGTTTTTCAAATATTTCCTTATTCCAAATCTAGCTAAACTCTGCAGATTTGAAACATCACGTAGAAAGGACATCCTTTTTCAAAATTGACACAGCAAGATTACCAATTTAGTCTCAGATCCCTTCCTTTTTAGCAAATCTATTTTTCATGGCATAAATGTTGCGGAATGATTAGAAAGCAATGAACAAGCCCAACTTGGCAATCTTAGTCTGGGATGCTTGACACTTGCTGATTTTTATAGTGTGCATCTAATAATCATTGTATCATAGGGCTTGCCAGCTCTCATTACTTGAAAAGCTGCTGGCTATGAAAACTCCAAGGCAGAATTAAGGGACGTTGTGTTTGCCACTGTCAAATTATTTCCATCAGCATGTTGGATAGAAAATAACTTTATTTCGTATTGTGCTCGCTAAGTCAAATACTTGTCTCTAAAGATCTCTGTGGAGATTTAATGCAGAATAAGGATGAAGTCATGCCCTCTGGTAAACATAAAACAGGTAGAGCAACAAAACTGATTGTAAATTGTAATGATGTGCGATGGACTCCTTCAACAAGATATTTACTGATCTCTTCAGGAAATGAGAGGTACGTGAAAGGGCACAGTTCTAAAGAAAAGGCTATTTTGCTAATTGTGAATCAATGTCTTTAGTCACCTGATTGTATCTTATATACCCGCTGGGCTTGAAAAGTAATTGATGGCCATATTTTTCTCTATTATGTGCTTGGACATAGTGGCAGCTACCTATTTAACCCCATTGATCTTTATTGGTATAATTTCCTGTGTAAAGCAACTAGGGGGCTGTACCATTGCATATGTCGTATGCATGCAAAAGATTATAGAGAATTTTCTGTTCTTTGCTAGGCTCCTTAGTTACGTACTTCATTGTCTTTCCTATGACTTACTGTCATTCTTCTTCGTTATGACAGCTGTCCATCACTTAAGTATAAATGGAGCTGCTTCTTCCGCTTCATCATTTTTGATAGCCAGATGTTTCACTAGTGCTTCATAGTTTATAAATGGGAAGAACATTGTATTTATTAGTTTAGATATCAGTGTTGTGACCTGGTTAGCAGGCATGGTTCAAGGAAAGAGATTTGAAAAGCTGTACTCTGTGTTTTCATAATCAGTTCTGATGGTGACATGCAAGATTGCTGTTTTGTTGGAAAATACTGTGTTTTGTCATAAATAAGTAGGTTGTGCCCCTACTTATTTGCAGGGGCAGAGCGAGGGGGAACTGCGCCTGGGGCATGCCTGTGTTCTGCGCCCCTGCCACGCCCCTCACTGGGGCACGCCTGGTGCATTGCACCCCACCCTATTCCCTTGGCATTATGCCATTGCTTATTTGTCATAAATAAGTAGGTTGTGCTGTCTTGGATTGCATGTCTGTTTTGGCCTAGGAATATTGCAAGTGAAGCTAGTGTGGATTTCAATCCCTTAAAAGGGAGACCAGAAGGACTTTTGTGTAAGAATAAGATATAGATATAATGAATTATTTTTAAAATGTATTTTTAGTATAACTGATATTTCTAGTTGTTAATCTTAAAAAGGAACTGTTACTCCTCTGTAAAAAAAAAGAATTAAGGTTTCGTTAGATTGTTTTATCCAGATTTGCCATTGGTCACACAGCAGTGATTCTATGGAGTATTTCAGCACTCTTTTGCTCAGTTTCTGGTTACTTCGTGGTACCTCTAAGCAGTAATTACATTTAATAGTCTCTGGTTGCTGAAAAATAATCTGTCTTTTGCCTTCAGTATCTCTAAGAAACAAATCAGCTTTTTATGTGTAGCTCTATTGGTTAAATACTTTAGTGGCTTTTTGGTTTCACAAAATGATTGTAACAGATAATAGGCGACCCCTCTGTCTTCCTTCACTTCTTGGCTCAAGCCTGACTTCGTGTGTCTGACCCTGTTCAGCATTTAAAATGAAAGGGTTTTGGTGAGTACTTCAAATGCAGGTTATCAGTAACCCCACACGCACAAACACACAACCTGTATATGCCCCCTCCATCACCAGTTCTGCTCCTTCCCAAGCAGGAAAGTTTACCTTTGAGGAGGAAGGAGTAATTGACAATGGGAGGAAGCATGCAAAATTTGCCATTTCAGTTAATTTATTCCATTGCTATCAGTTCTTCCCCCAGGTCTGTGTAGGGCAGACTTGCTGCTGTTTTGCCCTTCCTTTTTTGTTTGACACCATCCTGGGTACCCTCCAGCCCCTTTCTCTCTGATGGGTCATCTGAGGCCGATGCCACAAGTGTGTATTCCTGTAGCATGCCAGGTAGCTAAGACAGGTGGGTAAGGACATACGCATACTCTAATTAAACAGCTTTACTTCTACAAAGCACTATGTCAGATTGCTACATTAAAAGACCTAAGTGCACTAAGCACAATAAACAAAAGAAAAGGAACTAACTAGTAGTTTCTGTGTATTCCTAATTTACCTGGGAGGGTAAGAAAATTATTACCATCGAACCCAGCAGGAATTAGTGGCTAGGGATACTGAGACTTGCAACTGGTCCCCTTCCACTGCTGGCTACTCTGTCCCTCCTGCACAGAGTGAAGAATTGTTGCTAGAAATGATAAGAGACTAGCAGGAAGGCTGGACTATGTAGCTGGAAGGATGTGACTCCATTTTGAGTCTTGCCTAGGTTCCGAGGTGTAAGAAATGGGGAACTTTTTAGAATTGGTGGTGGGGGGGGGAGGGCTAGTAATGTGAATTCCCCAACTCTTATGAGCATCATACAATATAATTGTAAAAAAGGCTTTTAGTACTCTGTTTTCTATGGACAATATTTCTATGACAGCATTTCTTACAAATTCCTTGGATGTGTTTAAACATTAATATCTGATTTATATTGTTTCATGTCAGGCAGACTTTTTTGTTGTTGATGGCTGAAATTCTGTTCTGTGGCTGATTAAATTTTAAATGCGCCATTTGGATGGTACCTATATAACAACTTGTTTTTTTAAATAAATGATTATCTGAACTACTGATAATATTCATTTCCATCTTAACATGCCTTGAAATGTTTTTGTTGTTGAAATAAATCTCTGACCCACCACAGATGAATGTGCATGTGTGTGTGACAGAGTAAGTGGGTAAGACAGAGTGTGAATAAGACCAGTCCACCTAGGTAAATAATACTCTAGAATACATTGCATAAACTTTTAAATAAATAGTAGGAATATTTCTTTACTTAAAGGCACTTGTACCTAACTTTGGGTACCAGAGATGTCAAAATCAGAAGGTTTTGCCATATTCCTAGATGATGTTTTGGGCTTGGACTGTCTTGGGTTGCTAGAGGAAAAGAATGACATAATTATGGCACAACCATTCTTTCTGTATCCTCATTGTACAGTCATTACAGAAATTGGATGGTTGAAGTGGTGCTTTCAGTTGATTGTAGAAAGCAGGATATTACTTGGGCAAGAAAAGATTACAGCTTTATTGGCCCAAACTATCAACTTGAATTGTGCCAAGAAAGCTGTAGGGATAACTGTTTTAGTACCTGAGGATCTGAGGTGATGTGCAATAATAACACTAAGAAAACATAAGCCACTGGTCTTCAGGAATGTAGGAATAGGTGCCTTTGCCTTCTGTGCTTGTTTCAAGTTAACCAGTTAACTTAAACATATGGTGTTGCATGGCCCCTTAATCAGTTTAAGGTGGACTGTTCTGCCTTCTCTCTCTCCCAGTCACACTAACCGAGTTAGTGGGAGCTCTTTGTTGGAATTTCTCAAGCATTTGTAAAATAAGCCACATTGTGGGGCCCCAGATTGGATCAGGCCTATGAAATAAACCAATTAACTCAGTCTCCCTGTTTTATTTTTCCAACCTGAAATGGCCATTTGGGGCAAGCATACAGGCTATGTATAGAGTATTTCTGTGAGGTGAACAGAAGTTTTGTGAGACCATTGCAGTTTGAGAAATGGTATTTGGAAGAAGTTAATTCTTCCTCTGCATTATGATCTCAGACTCTCATGTAGATACTATCTACTAAGCAAAAGAAGTATGGGACTTGTAAACTCCCATGAAGATTTCAGCCTCCCGCTTTTCCTTTGAGCATGATGGTTCTTAAGAAATCCCGAGGTAGCTAGATTGGAGAAGGACATAGTTGTGGGAAGCATTGTTATTGGGCTACAAATTGTGACAGTACTTTATCTTTTACTGGTAAAATCTGATTCCCCTACAGTATTACTTATAATAATCAAAGAATTCATAGATTAATCAGACTTTCTTTGGATTGTTAATGAAGGAAAATTATCTGACATACATATATATTGTGATCAACACTCCCAAATTCATTAGGCAGGGCAATGATTTAGTAATGGAACATCTGCTTTGTATGTGGAAAGTCATCATAGTACCAGCCCCTGGTATTTCCAGTTAAAAGGATCAAGTAATAAGTGATATGAAAGATACCTGAAATACTGAAGAGTCACTGCTAATCAGAGCAGAAAGTACTGACCTTGATAGACTAGTGGTTTGAGTCAGAATTACGTGTTCATATCTAGCTTACAAGTATCTTCTCTGTTTAACCTTCCTTGCATCATTATTGTATTTTACTAAGAGATCTTTGGCAGACAGGCAGAATAAAAGTGTTTTGAGCTTCTCCCATATGTTTCCTTTCTCCAGACCCATCATGCACACACATGGGGCCTTGAAATAGCTGCCGTGCTCAGTCTCCTCCTACAGCATAAATTTACTTTCCTCCGTGGAAAACCTTTCTCCCTGCATCTCAGCAACTGACTTTGTGGAAACTGATTAGTGCAGTTATGGTAACAATTTTAACATTTGCTGATGATGACCAACATGAGACTATGAGCCACTTCCAACATATTTTGCTGAGTAAAGCTAGTGTAGTATAGTGGTTAAGAGCAGGTGGACTCTAATCTAGAGAACCGGGTTTGATTCCCCCCTCCTCCACAGGAGTGCCTGAGTCTTATCTGGTGAATCAGATTTGCTTTCCCATTCTTACATTCGTATTGGGTGACCTTGGGCTAGTCACAGTTCTTTAGAATTCTCTCAGCCCCACCTACTTCACAAGGTGTCTGTTGTGGGGAAAGGAAGAGAAAGGAGTACGTAAGCCATTTGAATCTCCTTACAAGAGGGGGAGGAGTAATAAATCCAAACTCTTCTTTTTCTAAAGTGCCACCTACATGGGATATGTGAGGGTTTACAGAGAATATATAAAGGGATATGCTTAAGCGTTTCTTCAGGCACGTTTGGAAGTTACCTTGAACTTTATCAAACAAACTCAGGGACTCCATAGCTGTTTTCTCCCAAAGACTCCGGAACTTCACTAACCTATGTCCTTCTGGGCCATGTCAGGGGCTGCATTGTTTCCTAGAGCTTTAAAAACTATTTTGTGAGCGATTTTGAGCAGCTTTGTCTGAGCTGTGATTAGTATCCAGGACTTTGATAAAAAGCAGAGATACTGGTTTTTATGCTGTTTGCTTGGTATTTGATCTGAAAATCCAAGCTCACTGGAATCTGGCATGACTCTATTCATAATGTTTATTTCAGTATTCACCATAACACCTTTGTAAGGTAGGTGGGTGTTATCTCCATGACAAAGCTGGGAATAGTTTTGAGGGTTGTACTAGTTGAGATATGAACAATAGACAGGGGAAAGATTTTCCTCCTTCCTCAAGCTACTAGAACACAGAATCATCTGCTGAAGTTGAAGGGTGAGAAATTCAAAAAGGACAAAAGGAAGCATTTCTTCACACAACACATAGGTAAATTGTGGAACTTCCTGCCCTAGGATGTGGTGATGGCCAACTTGGAAGGCTTTAAGAAGGGAGAGGACATGCTCATGGAGCAGAGGGCTCTCCATGGCTACTGGTCAAAATGGATGCTGGTCTTGATACACATGTATTCTTTTCCGTATCAGAGGAGCATTCCTATTATATTAAGTGCTGTGGAACACAGGGAGGATAATGCTACTGCAATTGTCTTGCTTGTGGGCTTCTTAGAGGCACCTGGTTGGCTACTGTGGAAGACTGCTGGATGTGATGGGCCTTGGTCTGATTCAGCATGGCTTTTCTTATGTTCTCTCTCTTTTCTCTGTCGTGTTTAAAATCAATTGCATGGTAAGGTGGGGAAAATCTGGATCAGATCACACTGTGATGGGTGGTGGTGGATTTAATGCTTTCCCTAGTTTGTTAACTACAATCTCCCTGCCCCCATCCTCACCAGCTGCTATTTGCTGTTGAACCTAGCTTGGCCTGAAGCGGAGAGTGAATTGCCTGAGGCCAAGCAGTGGCTTAGTGGCTGTCCTGAGGTATGATGCAGGGACTGTTCTGCACATGCTGTTAGCTCTTATGCTGTACCATTTATTATAGTTGGCAAACTTACCCTTGCATTTATTTTTATTTTCAGAAACAAAATGCTTCCCAAGATAAGGAAAAATGTTCTCCATTTTTGTTTGAATAACTGTGTTGATGAATAATATTGTAAGAATGGGGGAGAGAAGGCGGTATGGTATAGCCCCATCTCATCAGATCTCAGAAGCTAAGGAGGGTCAGTACTTGAAAGAGAAACCACGAAGGACAACTTTGCAGAGAGAGGGAATGGTAAACCACCTTTACTTCTCACTTGCCTTGAAAGCCTGCTGCTCTGGTCATCATAAGTTGCCTGTGACTTGATGGCACTTTACACATGCACACTGCAAGAATGGACTTCTTCCTCTGTAGTAATGCACTGCTGACCCAGCAGCACCGTGGTAGAACGTTGGAACGCCAACGGACCTACGGCCTTCTGGTCGCACCGCACCCCCACTCCTCATCCCCCTATGAGTCACGGGTCATGAACTGTCTGGCTCAGTCACCGGGCGCAGGGACAATGGTCTTGCCCCCAGGTGAGGATTAGGCTCAGACGCTTACGCTCCTCTCCGCACGTAGCCAGGTGAGATCATGCATCACATGATGATCTCCCGACCTCCCGCCTCCCGCTCTCCCGGAACTCCCCCCGGTCCTCCCTCCTACACGCCCCCGATAGAATAACAATAAAAGGTGCCAGGAACCGGCACGCGGGAGACTCGCTAGGAACACGGACCTCCGGGCTCCCGCTGCTGGCGATCTCCACCAGATGTTATCTCCGCGTCTCGTCTCGTTCTTACGCTGACCACGTGGGTCGACTACAAGCTGGTGCCGAAACCCGGGAATCCTCGAACCTCCACCCTGCTCACCGTCGCCTGGGAAAGGGCCGCGATACCGAAGTCCGCTGGATCGGCGCATCCAGGGACCACCGTTTCGGTATCGCCTGTCCTCTGGATCGGCGCATCCAGAGACACGCGTCCTAGGACACTCTCTCGTCCGACGGAACACCGGTGAGTATGGGAGCTTGCAAAAGCAGGGCTTATGACAAGCACGTTGACAAACTGAAAGCGTTAGCGAAATGCGGCAGGGTCCCCGTAAAGAGAAGGGAGCTGCGCAAATTGGTTGAGGAGATTGAAGCTCAATGTCCATGGTACCCAGAGGGGGGGACATTGAATCTTAAGGACTGGGAAAACATCGGGCGCACTCTTCGCACAGAGCCTCGCGCGCCGATGTCACTGCTACTGACGTGGAGACAATGTTATGTCGCCATCAGCCTGCAGACCTATGGCTCCCTTGCTGTAGGCCGCCCTCCTTTCGATCTTTCACCTTCAATTTCAACCCCGGAATTTTCTCTATCCACTAAATTGGACGCCTGTCCTCCTTCTGCCCCCCTTGCTCCTCCGCCCATTTCAAACTCTCCCGCGGCTCAGCCGCCCCCTCCCCTTGCTCCGCCTTCATTTTCCGAAGCCACTGCACCTCCGTCAGCGCCACGTAATGGCGCGGGTTTCAAAACTCTCGCAGAACGTATTAGCCACGATCTGCAGAAGAAAGAAACCCTGACGGAAGACGATGCCGATATTCTCGCATTGTGCCCCGTCCATTTCACAGATACCGAGGGGGAGGGTGGCGTCATTCGGCGGGTTGTCGAGTACCGCCCTTTAAACTATAACATCCTCACTGAGCTCCGCAAAGCGATGCGAGACGTAGGAATCACTAGCCCCTACGTGAGAGGCATGCTGGAGGCAATCGCGAGGAATCACCTAATGGTTCCGGACGACTGGAAAACCACCTTTCGCATGCTCCTGAGCCCTGCACAATTTGTGATCTGGGAAGCGAGTTCCGCCAGCAATGCATCAGCAGGGGAGCCGCCTCCGGCGGCGCCTACACAGCCGCTCAGCTTTACGGTTTCGATGCTTTCGCCAACCCCAACGATCAGATTGTCCTGCCTGAGGCCACCCTTACGGTCGCCTCTGAGTGCGCCTATAAGGCATTTATCAAAGTCCCCAATGCCGGCCAGCCAACCCAGAGTTTCTCCACCATCCGGCAAAAACCCCAAGAGCCCTATGCCGAGTTTGTGAACAGGCTCCAGGAAGCGCTCAAGAGGCAGGTAGATAGCGAAGAGGCCCAAAACGAGCTCCTCATGCGCCTCGCAAAAGAGAACGCCTCCACGGAGTGCCGCAGAGCAATCACGGGCCTGGGCAAAAATCCTGAACTGGCCGACATGCTTAAGGCTTGCCAGGACATCGGATCCTCCGCCCACCAAGCTAGCCTCCTCGCCGCAGCACTCTCCACTGGCGGGAGGCAGCCTCAGGATGACTGCTTTAACTGCGGCAGACCCGGACACTTCCGAAGGGAGTGTAGGCAGCCCGGTGGGGGGGCCTACAACCCCGATGGAGGAGGGTCCTCCCCCAGGAGGAGAAGGCCACCTAAAACCCGGTGCCCACGATGCCAGAAAGGCTTCCACTGGAGAAACGACTGCCCGTCGGGAAACTCCCGCCCGGGCGTCTCCCCAGCCCAGGACCAAGGAGGAGAATACTAGAGCAGACCCAAACACCAAGGCCCCGCCAAAACCACCCCCCTCTCGTGGCATCTCGCTCGCATGCACCCAGCCCATCTCCTTTAAGTTCCCCCACGAGGTTCTTGTCGCCCCAACCCAGTATGACGAGCCCATCCCTACCGGGACTATTGGGCTAGTGCTGCCAAAGGCCTCTGCCGCTGAACAGGGACTGTTCATCGTCCCCGGAGTGATCGACTCCACGCACCAAGGACCCATCCATCTCCAAGTCTGGACAAACATCCCACAGGAGTTGCCTGCCGGAGCCAGCTGCGCTCAGTTGATTCTCTTGCCCCATGCGCTGCCCGCTGCCGACCCAATAAAGGCTACAAGCCCCAGCAGCCAACATGGCGCAGCCTACACCACCGTCGCAGCGGTGGAGACGCCTATCGGGAGCTCCCGCCCATACCTGGAGCTCGCCATAGAAGGATGTATGTTCAAGGGCCTGGTGGACACCGGCGCTGATGTTACCGTCATCAGAGCAGCCGAGTGGCCCGACCAGTGGCCGACCGAGGCTTGCCCGCACATCTGGGGGGTGGGGGGGAGACAAACCGCGAGACGGAGCATCCGCCCGCTCACGGTCAACAGCCCAGGACTCGAGCGGCAGCTCACAGTCCGCCCCATCGTTTTAGACATCCATGTCAATCTCTGGGGAAGGGACCTCATGAGTCAGGTCAAAACGACTTTGGTCTGGGATGGGTAAAGCCGTCACAGATCATTGATCCCAATCGTGCCTTCCGAAAATTACTTTCTAATTTCCGTAAGAAGACTGTTTCCCTCTCCCCTCCTCTTCTCCTTCTGTTTTTCGACCAGTAGAGGCGGGAGGGCCAATTGGCTGACTGGCCCTCCCTGGATTAAAATCTGGGCCCGTCCTGATACCGCAGCACTGCCAGGACAGGCCCCAGGTTAAAAAGGGGCTGCCACCATTATGCCCCTAATACCCAAACCGGTTTGGGTTATGGCTGCCCAGCGCGTGGCAACTTTATCAGTACCACGTTAAAGGCCAGGCGCTCAGCCGAAACCGCCCCTTAAGGAGCGGTCTCGGCAGGCGGCAATTCCCCAAGATAATTCGATCACAAAACTTTAGCACCATCCAGCTTCCTGCGTTAGCCACCAAGGTCACGGTAAGTGCAACTCCCTTGCAAAGAAAACCCCCCCCTTTTTTGTTTGTGTGCAAGGAATCTGCCTCTAATCGCCTGATTGCATCATTCTCCGGATGCACCCATCCCCCCAAAAAGGCGCTTCCAAAAGCCCCTTTTGTGTTGCTGATTAAGCATGCATACCCACAATCCCCCCAGGACCCGCCTGTCCCCTCCCCCCTCGAGGCTCGGACCCTCGCCTTGACGCACCCTGATGACGCTCTGAAGCCAATTCCCACCAGGGTCGCCTACCTCCTGCCCTCCCTGTCAAACAATTAAAGAAAGAGGAGTAGGCGGCCCCCAGTAGGATTGCATTAAAAGCAACCCTCACAGGCTGCAAAACAAGCCTTCTTATATTAAACTCTAAACTCTAAACCCCAACTCAAACAAAAACCCGATCCTGATCTCCCGCCATCCGCTCTAGAACTGAGCCTGGCGGGACCCGCCCCCCCCCATAACCTGGGGAAAGGGGGTGTGTTTCAGTCCCTCTTCCTACAGGTCCCTGTGGACTCCAATTCGCCATGACAGGCCAACCCATGGAATGGCGCCAGGAGGAAACCAACCCCATCCCGGAGATGGAACACATCTCTCTAAAGGATCCCGCCCAGCGGTCTCAACAGGAACGCCGTCGCCAACCCCAAAGACCCGAATGACCTGGGGAGACGTCAAGGCGACCACCAGCCAAGCCCTAGAGCTGCTGCGCCAGCAAGACCACCCCGAGACACCCGAGAACCTCTGTGCCGCTCTCTTTGCGATCATCACCGCCAACTCGGCGGCCACCATCCTTTGCCTGCTCTGCTGCCTCCTGCCGATGGCGATCGGCCACCCCCTGACGAGCTTTCACCAGACCAACATCTGGGAGCAGTTTGCTGCCGCTGCCAACGTCTCATCTTTCTGCCTGGGCCAGTACCTAGGAGTCGGGAGCCTGCTAAGCTCCTGCCTGCTCCCCGTCTGCAAAGCGCCCGGAGACTTCCTAGCGGAGTCTGGGCTAAGCCCCTTCATGAATGCCTCATCCATCAGGTACTCTATGAGCGCCGACTGGGGACCCGTCGTCCAAACCCTCCCGGCTGGCGCTCTCTCCCTTGTCACCAAGACTGTCGCTAACCACGAATCTAACCACGAATCTAACGAATCTAACATTACCGGCGCAGCCAAACGGGGAACCGACCCGGGCCCATTCATCGGCTCGGCCAATTGGAACTGCACACACATGGAGGACATTCCCCCCGTGTTCGGAAACATCCTGCTCCCCAGGGGCTGGTTCTGGACCTGCGGGGAGAGAACGTTTAATTACATTCCCGCCCGACTCTCTGCCGGAACTCTTTGTTGCCTCAGTCGCCTCACCATCGTCCTACCCCAGGCTCCACCCCGGGAGCCCGGACGCCGCCGCCGCCGCTCCGCTCTGCCTTTCGACCCCTCCTGTCGGAGCGACGCGGTCGCCCTCTCCGAAGCGGAGTTCGTCTCCCTCGCAACTTCCCTAGTGGGAGTCCCCGGACTCGCTTCTTACAATGCTAAGACTATTGGCCGGCTGGCCTGTGCCCTTGCGAAGTCCATCAACTCTACCTCCATTGCTCTGGATGCTCTGGCCTCCGAGCAGCAGGAACTTCGTCAAGCGACCCTAGACAATCGTGCCGCTATTGATTACTTATTGTTATTACATCACCAAGGTTGTGAGAATGTACATAATATGTGTTGTTTTAATCTTTCTGATAATTCCCAATTGATTCATATGAAAGTACGTGAGCTGCAAGAAGTTGTATCTAATCTGAAATATGATGTTTTGCCCCATTGGTGGTCAGCCCTCTGGAGGTGGCTGCCGGGAGGATGGTTGAGTGCTATTGTGCAGCTCTGCATTGGTTTAATTGTGTGCCTCGTTATCGGATCTTGTTTCGTTCAATGTGTGTCTAATATTGCCTGTAACGTGTGTAAGAAGCCCCTCGAATTTCCCTTACCCCGCAACCAAGTTCTAATGTTACACAAGCAGCTCGGTCAGCTTGACCAGACGGCGGAGGAGACAAGCGTCCCTTTAAATCACCCCTTAGCATTTCGGTCCCCCTTCTAAAATGTAAAAAAGGAGGAGATGTAGTAATGCACTGCTGACCCAGCAGCACCGTGGTAGATCGTTGGAACGCCAACGGACCTACGGCCTTCTGGTCGCACCGCACCCCCACTCCTCATCCCCCTATGAGTCACGGGTCATGAACTGTCTGGCTCAGTCACCGGGCGCAGGGACAATGGTCTTGCCCCCAGGTGAGGATTAGGCTCAGACGCTTACGCTCCTCTCCGCACGTAGCCAGGTGAGATCATGCATCACATGATGATCTCCCGACCTCCCGCCTCCCGCTCTCCCGGAACTCCCCCCGGTCCTCCCTCCTACACGCCCCCGATAGAATAACAATAAAAGGTGCCAGGAACCGGCACGCGGGAGACTCGCTAGGAACACGGACCTCCGGGCTCCCGCTGCTGGCGATCTCCACCAGATGTTATCTCCGCGTCTCGTCTCGTTCTTACGCTGACCACGTGGGTCGACTACATTCCTCTCCGTTTAAATTGTTATGGCTGTTCATCAAACTGCTGGGAAGTTGATAGAAGGCTCCAGATTTTATTTTTGTCTTCCATGTGTTTATCATCACTCAGAAAGGCTTTCTTGAAGGACTTCACGTGACGATGACTAAAAATGAGGTCAATGAAATAAAAATAATTAAGACAGTTAAATAAATGTCTTATTTGGTTAAGGGGTAGAGTTTGAAACTTAATCATGCAACGTATATATTGTCCATGTCCCAGGGTGGGGAACCAATCAGTAAGTGTTTGGGTGGAACTTGCTATGCAAAGGTGTGGTTGAGTGCATTGTATTGCGGTAGGGTTGGCGGTTCGGCCCCTCCCGAACGGCAATTCAGGCCGAGATCAGCCAGTTCGGAGGGGGTCGGAGGGCCAAGGGGCCGAGCCTGCCCCCTCACTAAGTGCAATCCAAAGTTGGCCCTTCCCCCGAGCCAGCGGAGTCTCCGAGCCAGCCTGGGGAAAATACATTTTAGCTCCTTCTGGCCCAGCTCCGCCTCCTGGCAAGCGGCTCGGGACGAGCGGAGCTTCCAAGTAAAAAAACAAAAACAAACCTTACTCCGCCACAAGCGCCGCTCCCCCACCCCACTCCCACAAGTCCTACAAGCACCCACCCCCACCCAGCCTCATTTCCCACCCAGCCCGCGCAAAACCCCAAGACCCCGCACTCCCATGCCGCTCCTGGCAAGCGGCTCGGACGGGCGGGGCTTCCAAATAAAAAACAAAAAGAAACCCTACTCCGCCGCAAGCGCCGCTCCCCCACCCCACTCCCGCAAGTCCTACAAGCACCCACCCCCACCCAGCCTCATTTCCCACCCAGCCCGCGCAAAACCCCAAGACCCCGCACTCCCATGCCGCTCCTGGCAAGTGGCGGTGGGACGAGTGGGGCTTCAAACTACAAAAATAAAAAAACCACAGAATGGTCCCCACAAAGTTTCCCACCCAAAGAGACCCCATTTTCCCACAGTGTCACTGTCCAGGAGGCTTCTCCACTCCAGTGGAAGGCAGGACAGCACACGTAAGGTGCTGCAAAGTGCTGGAAAAAAAAGAAACAAAGCAGAGAATCCACATCCCCAATGTTAGAAATGTGGCAAAACAACACTTTAACTGAAAAAAATCAACTACTTTAATTGAACAACTAACTAAAAACTTTAATAAATTTATGTGTGAATTCCACCTGCCTGGGAGTTTACGTGCCACCGTGCCGCGAAACATGGTTAAAAAAAGCATGGATTCTCAAGGATCTGCATGGTTTTTTTCTGTAGTCACCCAAAATCCCACCACCACATCATGGCACAAGTCCTTAGACACATGTGTGCACAAAGCAGTCCACACATCCCATAGCTTCGCTAGCCCAACAGTTACCCCAAGAGAAACATGGTTAAAAAGCATGGATCCTCAAGGATCAGCATGGTTTTTTTTCTTGAGTCACCCCAAAATCCACCACCACATCATGGCACAAGTCCTTAGACACATGTCTGCACAAAGCAGTCACACATCCCTGCGTCATGGCCCAACAGGTGCCCCCAAAACATGGTTAAAAGCATGGATCCTCAAGGATCCGCATGGTTTTTTCTCTTTGGTCACCCAAAATCACCACCACATCGCTGGCACAAGTCCCTTAGACTGCGTGTCTGCACAAAGCAGTCACACATCCCACACTTCATGGCCCAGCAGTGCCCCAAAAACATGGTAAAAAAGCATGGATCACCACAGATCCCTAATGATTTTTTCTCTTAGTCACCCCAAAATCACCACCACATCATGGCACAAGAGTCCTTAGAATCCAGACCTGGGCATTGCTCGACCCACAGGCCGCATCCGACCCAGCGGATGCCTGATTGGCCCTTCTGCCGTGCTGGGGCCGAGGCGTCTTTGAAAGCCCCACAGAAGCCGGTTGCATTGGCTACGGCTTCTGCACAGAGACACAAAAGCGCCTCGCCCCCCCCCTGCCTTTTGTGACCTCCACAATAGTTTCTGTTTTTTATGCGGCCCCATGGAAAACATAATTGCCCACCCCTGCACGCCAAGACACAGGTCACACTTTAGAAAGCAGTCCCACGCATCACACAGTAGCACAAAAATCTGTTTTAAAAGCAAAGGTTCCTCCAAGGATCCTTTGGCCCCTCTCAATAAACTGCACCAAACCTAGGGGGTATGATCATGAAAGTCTCCAGATGATACCCTGAAATTTTCAATTGTGTCACTAGCTTAAAAAAAAAAAAAATGGTTTTAGTTTTTCATCCCCTCTCCTGCGACATTTGGGTGATATTAAGACCACCTGTTTGTGGGTCCGCTTGGAGCCCCCCCTGAACCAAACTGCACCAAACATAAGGTGCATGATCAGAATAGTGTCTGGGGAGACACCCTGAAAGTTTAATTGATGATACCTTTAAAAAATGCGCCCTCTGCAGGCACCCCAGGAATTCCCCCATTGAAAGCAATTGAAAAAAATTCAACGCATAAAACCACAGAATCTTAGACAAAAATCCTGGGGTGCCTGCAAGGGCTGCATTTTTGAGAGGAATTGTCAACATGAAAAGTGTAGAATTATCTTCAGAATACTGTTCCTGATTCTGCACCGCAAGTTTCAGTGCAGTTTATTCAGAGGAGCCCATGTTATGAACCCTCAAAGAACTAACCCTATATTCCATTGGCTCCCATTGACAACAATGGAATATGGGGGCTATCTTTGAGGGTCCATAACTTGGGCCCCCCTGAACCAAACTGCACCAAACTTGGGGTGCAGAATTAAAACAGTAGTCTGAAGATACCCTGAAATGTTCATGCCGATATCTTCAAAAATGCACCCCCTGCAGGCCAAAACAGGGAAAAACAGCAAAAAAATAAAAACGAACCCAAGAATCTCGGAAATTCGGGTGTATCTGAGCCTGGCAAGCTCGGATATGGGGGGATCCGACCCCATACATCCGAACTGGACCCGAATCCGAACCGGGGCCAATTTTTTTTCCCATTTACCAACCCTAATTGCGGGTGGTGTTGTCAGTCCATTTATAATGTACTGTTAGCCAAGCTTTGCTAATTTTCAGAGTCTCTTTCTTGTTGAAGTTATCTTGGTGTTTGTGAAGGTCAGACTGCTCAGGGAGGCCACTGAAATTCACAAACACCAAGACAACTTCAACAAGAAAGAAGAGACTCTGAAAATGAGCAAAGCTTGGCTACCAGTACTTAAAAAATGCACTCAACTACACCTTTGCATAGCAAGTTCCACTCAAACACTTACTGATTGGTTCACCACCCTAGGACATGGACAATATACCCCACTAAACTTTCCCTTCTCACTAGACACAGTGTGAAACAGACTTTCTCTGTGATATACCTCTGAAGACGCCAGCCACAGATGCAGGTGAAACGGTACAAGATCTACCAGACCATGGCCACACAGCCCAGAAAACCCACCACAACCAGTTGAATCTGGCTGTGAATACAATACAATACAAAAACGGTACACCTCTTTAAATTCTGGTTTTGTGTGGATTTCTGAGAATGGCTTCTGTAAAACAAAAATGTACAATTCCCTTCCAGCCTTTCATATTTCAAGTTCTGTTCCCTCTAATTCCCCAAACTAAAAGGGAACAGAGCAGATTAATTTGGGTAACACTGGAGGTATAGGCAGCTTAAATTGTAAGTGTCAAATTGAAGTCAGTCTCTCTCGCGATACAAAAATTTTATTACCTTTAGCATTTGTCATGGGTTCCAAAATGAATACATAAGTTATTCTTGTTCTTCTTCTATTACTTTATCAAGTCCGATTGTCAAAACTCCAAGCCTAGGCGGTGTACACAAAAAATTGAAAGGAGAAAACTTCATCAGAAATGAACAGAAATGAAAAAGA
The DNA here is from genome assembly GCF_021028975.2 of Sphaerodactylus townsendi. NCBI lineage: Eukaryota > Metazoa > Chordata > Lepidosauria > Squamata > Sphaerodactylidae > Sphaerodactylus > Sphaerodactylus townsendi. Next base: position 82,154,780 of record NC_059432.1, on the reverse strand, counting down.
TCCATTAAAAATATACCAAATATACTATGAGATAGTAGACAGTGTACCAAAATATACAGATTTATATGAAATATACAAATATATGTATTAATTTGGGTGTTATGTGTATAAGATTGTAAATAATATAGAGAAAACTTCAAAGAAGATGAGGTCAGGCATCATTTGAATGATAATTTTTAAATCTTCAGACTGTATCCTCAAAAGCCAAATCTTCAGTGCATTAACACTGAAAAAGTTGGATTAACTTCAACTGTCTATTCCCATTTCAACATATTATAAAATAATAAAAGGGAAAGTAAAGAGTTAAGAAAGAACTTTTACTTGTGTTGATTTGGAAGGGCCTTTTTGATTTTTCAAGTATTTTTTTCAAATATTGCATCTCTAAGGAGTTTGTAATTCCCCCCCCCATTTGTTACACCATTTTATTAACTAGATATATTGTTAAGAGTAACTATTTTTTGAAATAATTCTATACAATATCTCTTTTTTGTCCTCAGTTTTTTGTATCTGCTTAAAGATAATGACTTTATAAAGTGTTTAGTAGAATTTTCTTAGGCCGTTCCCGCACGGGCGGAATATGGCGGCCTGGGGACGGCAAAAACGCTGTCCCCAGGCCGCCATTCGCACAGGGGGCACAGCTGCATCGCAGCCACGCCAACCTCGCGCCGCCCGACCGCCGCGAAGCCGGCTTTTCCCCAGTGTGCTTAGAAGCGTACTTGTTGGGGAAACGCCGCCTTGAAGCTGCTGCCGAGCGAATGGCAGCAGCTTCAAGACGCCTCCCCCCCACTCCCTCCCGGCACTTACCTTGTCCCCGGGCCTCCGGCACGTCCGCAGACCTGGGGACCGCGCCCTACCCTGCGCCAGCTGGAGCAGGCAGCGCCCAGGGCGAGTGTCCCCAGACCTCAGCGACGTGCCGGAGGCCCGGGGACATGCCGGGTCGGCCGGGCGCCAGCGCTCCGCGGTGCCGGCGTCCCGGCTCTTTTCAGGACCGTCTATACGGATGGTCCCAGCGTCGTCGGGTGGGCGCGAATTGCTCCGACCTAGCTGCTTCCGCCTCTGTGCGGAAACGGCCTAAATTACTAGGATTCTTCTGAAATTTTTAAATTAATTTTCGAAGAAATCACTTAGTGAAACCTACTGGCTATATTGTGTATTACTCATCCTGAATTAGGGGATTTGGGGGTAATTGCTTATATCAGTGGTTCTCCAACTCAGCGCCATGACTTTATTGCAGGTTGATCATGAGGATTGGAGAGAGGATATGGAACATAGTGAGGTGGGAATGAGGACTGTGATAATTTTGATGGCAAAGTTTGATTTTCCCACGCATGATGTGTGAAGTGGCCATCTGAAATTCAGATTACTGTTCAGTAATATTATGTAAGTATAAATATTACAGGTGAACCTTAAAATATAAATTGGTTCACTTATGTGACTTCTGTGTTCTCTGATGGGGTAGGAGGACATCAATTGGGTAATTCCCACCCCTTTTCTCAGGGAGGCAAGATCAAATTCCTTCACTTCCTGGCTCCTTGCTGTGGGGATTTCTCAATTTCCATGTTCTTTCCTTCCTCAGATAGGGAGAGTATGTTAGATGTAGCTCCTGCTACCTTTTGCCTATTTGCTTCACTTTTGCCTGAAAACCTCTTCTTTACTTTTTATCTTTCTTTCTTATATTCCCTATTATGCCTTTTCCTCCTCTCACACCTTCTTCAGTCTTTGTGGGAGGGGAAGACACATCGCACACTTTTCATTTTGGTGCCAAACCTCTGCTCCTTCAAAATGGATTAAAAGAAGATGGGCTTCTTTTGGAAACAGAACTCTGAGCACCCTTGACTCCTGCGCTCACCCAGGACCCAGTCTTCTGGGCAACCGTGAGGCTGAGAGCAAAATGCAGAGCAGACACAGCACAAAACGTTGCCTTTCTTCCCAACAGATGGGAGATGCCACTGCTTTTCTGCAGGCAGGCATTTTTGGCTTCGAGGCTTCCCCCTAGTCCAACAGATAGTCAGGTGGGGGAGGCTTCAGACTCTGTGGAGGAAGACAGGCAAGATCACAGCATTTCTCCTGCCCAGGGGAAGGGGATAGGAAAAGGTGCACAAGCCATTACCTTACTCCTGAGTAGAGCCTCCCCAGAAAGGCATCTCTTGGTCAAAGAGATTAAGGCTTCAGTGAAAGAGACCATGAGGGAAGAAATAGAGGTTTATTACCACACCAGAGGTTGGGACTCCAGACCAAACTCTCCTTACCCAACCCACTCTTCCCCTAGAGCCCCGTCACAGGGTGCTAACTTGACCCCATGACCAACCAAAGCTGCTCACAAAATAGGGGTGGGTGTTCAAAAAGTGGGTGTTTACAAAAAAGGCCAAGGCAAGACCCTCTTAACAATCCTGACGGATCCTTCCATAGCGAGGACGAGGAGAGGGAGGAGGGAGAATTCCCTTCAGAAGATGAGGAGACAGTCTTGGAACTCCCAGAGCAGGCTGCTAGTTTTTTTTTAAAGATTCAGGACCTAGCATACTTACTTTCCAGAACAATCACTGCCTTGGATCTTCAGGACTGTGCCACTGCAGAGGACCCTAAGAACCTAAAAAGACCATCAAGGCAGACCAAAAGGCAATAAAGAATTCTTCCCTCAATGTATTATCGAAGGCTTTCACGGCCGGAATCACTTGGGTGCTGTGTGGTTTCCGGGCTGTATGGCTGTGTTCTAGTAGCATTCTCTCCTGATGTTTCGCCTGCATCTGTGGCTGGCATCTTCAGAGGATCTGATCCTCTGAAGATGCCAGCCACAGATGCAGGTGAAACGTCAGGAGAGAATGCTGCTAGAACACGGCCATACAGCCCGGAAACCACACAGCGCCCAAATTCTTCCCTCACTCTGAAACACAGCCAAAAACCTTTCCCCTGCCTGAATTTTTAAAAAGGTGGGTAAGAAAGAAGTGACTGGCCAATTACTCAAGGAACACTTACCTTGGACCTTTTATTTGCACGGTGGGGCTGAAGTGGTGTTGGTAACAGAAGAAGAATTAGGAGTAAGAGGGAAAGGAAAAGGAGGGAGGGAAGGGAAGGGAAATGAAGTCATGGGTGGAGTGCAATCAGTGACCACCATCCTGGAGGTCAAGAAGGGTTTTTCATTGATGATCCTCAAAAGTATTAGCATGGATTAGTAGTATAACTGATTAGAGCTCTGTAAATGAGATTGCAGTTTGTGCTTGGAGAGAAATAGAATCCAATTTGTGCTTTGTGATGAGTTCACTTTTCAGTGCTAATAGAGGTACAGATTAATGTAAACCTATCCCAAGTGCTCTGTGCAATAAATGGGGTTTTGTATCAGTAGCAAACAGATTTGCTAAATAAATTTTGAGGTTATTATTTATCTAAGTAGATATCCATCTTTTAAAAGTTGTCCAAATTGTACATTTAGTAGAAAACTAATTTTCACAATTATGTACCGCAGCCTGCAATTTGGACTGTATTATTTGTATTATCACTGGAAAGGATACGGATGCTGTCCCTTGGAGACTTAATTTCATTTCTCCCTCGAAAAAGAAACATGTTCCCCCCACTTCCAGATTCTTGTTACAGCTTTACATTGTTTCAGTCAACCACAAATTAAATTTGATCTTTCTAAATAGCTTCAAACATTGCTGAGAAATTGTGGCATATCTCCATTGGCCCCAATTGAGGCGGTGAGGAGGGTTTTCACTTTTTTCTCCCTCCCCATGCCTCCAAAAATCCCATTGGAGGTGGCTCAGTGCCAACTTTGCCGCACCACCTCCAACTGCCTGGGAGCTGGACTGCTCTGTTAGTGGCATCAGCCCTTCCTTTAGACAGTTCATATTTTAAGTTTCTGTGCAGCTGTGCATGGATCATCTGGCAGTCTCAAGAAAAACTCTGTCTAGCTCCTTGGTGTATAATCAAACAGTTGCTCACACATTAGTGTGCATATGGATGAATTCATGTAGTTTCTCTCTGTCTTATATGTAGTGTCTAGCAGTGTTCCCCTTTTTCCTCATTGAAAAAGTGGTGCACAGTGGATAATCCCCATTCAGTCTGCACTTAGGAAATAATAAGCATGGTTTGTCTGTGCATGTTTGACATTTGGAAGTGGGTCAGCTCAAAACTTTTCTAGGACATATATATACATTTTTCTTATATTTAATTTATATTAAATATATAATTTTTATATATTTTGAGGTGGGGGATCCAAAAATACGCAACTCAGATTATTTACAGTTGTTTAAGAAAGGGTCACCCTAGTAATTTTGTGTAGTAACTATGATTATTTTTGAACATACCTAATAGAAAACATTTTGCATTCTAAAATGGTTGATCTTTAACTACATGGGATTAATGTGCTTTAAGGCATTGATATGTGCTCCACAGCTGATGAAGAGCTGTGTTTTCATTTGCCTAGAGATGTAAAATGTCTAGAAATGTTGAGGCTGCAGAGGAAAATCTTTCCCCCCTTTTTAGAAAAAAAATTGGAAACTTAGGGAGAAAGTATATTCAATATATTTAAACTTTTGGAGAAAATGGAAATATATGTAATGCCTTTTCAAAGAAGTTGAAATTTCTTTTCCTGATTTAACAACATGAAGTGCATTAACTTAAACAGCACGTAGAATTGTACTATGTGATGTATGTATAGAATATAGAATTATAAATTCATTTTCTATAAGAAGAATTGTACATATACCCAGTACTTGAGAAAACTCTTCAAACTGCTTCATCCTATGCTACCATAGCACATGTGTATTTTGTTTTTGCAGTCTTGAGAGTTAGGAAAAAATGAAACTTGAAGTTAGAACACAAATTCTGTCATAAACAAAGGTATATTGTTTTGAAGGAAACTCTGTCACAGAGTTACGATAGGAGGTAGATTCACCACTCCCCACCCCACCAGTGCCAGGGGGAAATGTGCTGGTGGAGGGGGTGCTACACAAGTGGGTGGGCACCACGCGGTTTCATGACACCAGAACCCAAAAACTGCTACCATTTTCCTTCCCTGCCATCACAGAAACATGCTTTGACATGGCTAAGGGCATTCCAGGCACGTTCCAGGGGGTGGAGCTGACTTTAGTTGGCTTCCACTGCCCTCCCAACCCCCTCACACTGATGGAGCTGGTCTTGAATGTACTCCACTATGGGGGATTTTAGCCAGCTGGGGTTTTATTTTCATCTTTGGGCTTCCTGACCCTCAAAGAAGTATTTTGGAGGTGGTGGGGCAGCACCACAGTGGCACCATCTCTGCCTGCACTTCGCTCCACACAGGTTGGTAGGTGGGGTGAGGGGCACTGGAGAAATGTCAGCAGTCCCATTGGGTTTCCTCACCAGAGCCTGCTTCATATAATCCTGACAGAGGGTGAAGGCATCAATAGCTCTTTGAAGTCAGTACAATACAGTACTGTCTTTGAAAATTGATGGATTATGTGAAAACGGAAGGGTCATTTTGCCAGATACCTTATATGGCAACCAGTGAGAGTTTTGGATCTATTAGGAGATGAGTACTATCTGTTTGTATGCCAGTTTAATGAACTACATCATTGGTGATCTGCGATCACCATATTGAATAAATGAAAAACTAGAATGGTACTGAAATGCTCTATTAAATCTACTTTCTTTCTTTTTAAAAAAAGAGCCAACGGAAAGACAGTTAATGATGGGAGAGGAAGTAAATGAACTATAACTCATGTTAAAAGGAAAGTTTATCTTGGTGACTGTAAATGTACTGAAGGTCGAGGGAGGGGGAAGTTTGCACTGGGAGTGGACAATAAAATTGAGTAAATCAAGGACATTTAGTGAATCAAAAAGGACGTAGTGTTGAAATTTAGAACTGCAGCAAGAGTGAAGATGGCAGGCAAGAAGAGAAAACACTCTGCCTCTGATGTCAGTGGTCAGGATGCAATGCAAAAAATAGAACTGTTGTTAACTTCCATGCAAAATGATATGTTGGATATGAAAGATAAGACAATGGGAGAAACAGCAGATATAAAGCAGGAGATTAAAGCACTAGCTACTGATTTAAAAGGATTTCAGAATAATTTAATTCCTTAGAGACAAAGGTGGAAGTAAATCAGAAAGAGATTAATTGTTAAGCAAAAAGAATAATCTAGCTAGATTTAAAGCAAAAGGATTGTGCAGAGAAGATACATGTAATGTCCTGAAATGGAAGGAGAAAATCTCAGAAAAGATTTTATTCCAGAGTTAGCGAAATTCATGTCACTTTCTGTTGTAGAAACAGAGTCTACAGTGGATAAAATGTATTGTGTAAGATCGGTAGCAGCCAAAAATAAGAACCTCCACCAGGTTTGTGTTTTGTACTTGACATGAACATCATTTAAAAGAAGACATCCTTCACATGCATTATCAGAAAAAGATGCAGTTTCAAGGATCATGACCTAATCATTATGAAATAATTGCCACATGAATAATGAAGGGAGTGAAAGGAGTATAATTTTTTACAGATGTTTTGAAAAAGAAGAAATTTCCATTCAAATGGTGTTGATTGAGGGGCTGGACTTCAATTTCATTGGAGTCTATCAGAAGATCACAGATATTCAAGATGCAAGAAAGTTCTTCAATAAGAACAAGAAAGAACTTCTGGCAACCTGAAAGAGCTTTCTGTTGCCTTTTCTTTCTAATTCTTTTTATAAAGAGTAATTCAACACCAGGGGATTAAATCGAGAATCAGGAGGGGCAGGAGGAGTAGAAAATAAGATAGATCATAGATTATATAGATGAGTATAGACTAAAGGAGCTGGAGTAATTGTAGATGCTTAAGTAATTGGATGATGGTTGGAAGGACTAACACAGAGGGAGCCAGTAAAGCGCTCTACTTGACTCCCATAGAGAAGTTCCAGCAGTATAAGAATCAAAGGGGCATTTTAGCCTAAAGGAACAGCTACGACAAACTCGACATACACAAGTATATGCGGTATATATTTTTTACAAGTTGACTGGATCTAATCAGCTCTTGTTGCTTTCACACAACTGAGTATCTTTTGTTTTTTAAAACACTTCTAAATGGAAGATAGTATTGTATAGGTATAACCAGAGGTGGGATCCAACCAGTTCTCACCCCGAGAAGGGGTTGTAATTTGAAATATCTCTGGTCGTAATTTGAAATATCTCTGTTCCTTGCATTGTTGAAGGTCCGAGGAAGTGGCAAAGTTTCTTGCGCTGGAGCTGAACAAAACCTAGTTATCCTGATTTTGTTTTTCTGTTTTTACTGTTTAACATTCTTATCTATGCCTAATAAAGGTCTATGAATGTATTGTTGAAGGCTTTTGGAATCACAGCTGTTGTAGGTTTTCCAAACTTTGTGGCCATGGACTAAATGTTTTTGCTCCTAATGTTTCACCCAGAAACATGCAAATCTGCCTCACTCCCTTGTAAAGTGGACAAAAAATATACCCTATCACTCAGTCATTCAGCACTATTCCCTGGAGGGAAACACATCTCAATGTGACATGCCTCTGAAAATGCCAGTCATAGATGCAAGCAAAATGTTAGGAACAAAAACTACCAGACCATCGCCATATAGCCTGGAAAACCAACAACAGCCATATCTCTGTTCCTTGATAGACCCAAATGAAAGGAGTACCGTATATACTTGCGTATAAGTCGACCCGCATATAAGTTGAGGCCCCCAAATTTACCTCAAAAAAACTGGGAAATTTTATTGACTCACACGTCTTATGGTCGAGGGTGGGAAAGGTCCATCAGGAGACAGGGTGCTGAGCCGGCAAAGGAGCCACAGCTGCTTGGAGGGGAAAGAGGCCCCAGAAGCCTTTGGGAGGCTTTTTAAGGAGGGACGAGGCAGGCGCGCGTGGGTCTGGGGAGAGGGAAAGAGGCTGAAGGCAGGAGAAAGCGAAGCAGAGAATGCCTCGTCCCCCTAACTAACTCACGCTTGCTTTCTTGCAGGCTCTAAGTCTAAGGCTTGGTTTCAGGGAAGCTGCCGCTCGGGGCAGCCTGTCTCTATGGTTTTCTTAAAAGGGCAATGTGTGAGTTAGTGAGGGGGACGAGGCTTTGTGACTCGCCAGTAAGCGCTGCGGCTCCGCAGGGGGGGGACCCGCGTATAAGTCAAGGGGGGCATTTTTCAGCCTAAAAAGGGCTGAAAAACTCGACATACACAAGTATATGCGGTATATATTTTTTACAAGTTGACTGGATCTAATCAGCTCTTGTTGCTTTCACACAACTGAGTATCTTTTGTTTTTTAAAACACTTCTAAATGGAAGATAGTATTGTATAGGTATAACCAGAGGTGGGATCCAACCAGTTCTCACCCCGAGAAGGGGTTACTAAAGCAACTGAATCCCACCATCATCGGAATCTGTTATTAAAATTTTTGGATCCCACCACTGGGTGTAATATCTACATCTTCCACATATAAGTCCTAAACTGTAATGTTTTATTGTTTGATTTAATAATTCGTTTCATCTCTTGACTAAGCTTGATGAATATAGCATTTTTATTAGTAAATAAAATATGAAATAAAAATTGAAGTTGTATTGCAGATGAAAACTATTGTTTGGTATTATTGAATTTTAATGAGCAAGCTGACCTGGAAGAATTGGGTATCACTGTTAATCCTTCTGCAAATATGCTCTCATCCCTTTCAGCAGAATGTATAATTTCAAAAACAGGATATTTCTTTCCTTGTCTCAGATGGATCAATGTGGCGATAAAGTGTAATGAAAACAATTGGGTTTCTTTGTACAATTCCCTCTTTACGTTTTTTCTACTGAACTTGACAAATGAATAATAGATATTTTGCACTGTTGTCTTTATATGTTTCTTAAGGGAAATTACTAGTGTTGCTAGCTTCATGGCTGAATGCTTCTTTGATTTCTTTTTTTTAAGTGGGGAAAGGAAACTTATAGCAGTTACAGACTTGGGGCTTCTGCCCTTTTAATAAATGTGTTGGAGAGGGAAATTCAGTAGGTGTGGCTGCAGGGATTTGAAATTACACCTTCTTCAGTAACTGAAGAATTCAAAACCCACTGATTTCAGTGAATTTAGAAAAGAGTAACTATGCTTAATTTTGCACTGTAGATAACCTAATATACTTAGTTATTAAGAGTATAGAAATTTCAATGTTAAAATATTTGTAATTCCTTCTGTAGACATTTGGAATGTACTCGTTAGTGAGCCTTGAAAAGAAGCCTGCAATTTAATAGCCTTCTGCATTCTTACTAGTCTTTCTCCCCACAAGTGCCTAGGATGTGTCACATTGTAAAAAAGAAAAGAAAAGAACTCCAGTGCAATCCTATGCATGTTTACTTACAAGTAAGTGTTGTTTTATTCTCTGGCATATACTGCAGGTCAGTGTGCATAGGACTTCAGCTCTAGTTCTCTTTATGAAAGCTTCTTTGCCTGGCTGCCTAGCGGCAATTCTTATTCTCTGCATGAGATTATTTAAAAGTCTGGTGTAAGAATTCTGGAAGCACAGCAACATTTCTCTATTCCTTGTATTATCGAAGTGAAGTGTTGAATTGTAACACAAGAAGTATTTTGCCACAGAATATTTTAGAGTGTTAGCATAATGTGTTATGCATGATTTGTTGTCACAGTTATTAATGCTACCTTAAATTATTCTAGATCTTAATTCACTGATACCACAAAATTCACAGTCACCTGATTCAGAATGCAAATCATATAACTAGGCATTACAAGAGAATGTTAAGAACTGAGTGTAAATCCCCTGTGAAATTCTCTTCCAGCTCCAAGAGGTTCTTGTCATTTCATACAATGCAGTGTTAGACCAATCAGATTATTTTGTAGATGCTGTGCAACTGTATGAGGAAAACACTTTTACTATCAATTAATAATATCAAATAGAAATGTCAAATATGTATCTGTTTTAATCATCCAGGCTAGAGGGAGGAATTCTGAAGAATCAGAGAATTTCTGTCTATGATGAAAGTCATCAGAGTGTTTTCCCTCATTCTGGACACACAAGATAAAAAACTGCACATCACCCCAGTTTCCAAGGCTTGGGAGCTTCCCTGTCTGTGTCATATAGGCCAATGGATAGAACAGCTTTTAAATTACTAATTCCAAAGGCATTCTGTGGTAAATTCTTGAGAAAATATTGATGGGAGAAAACTAGAACTTGAAATGACAGCAGAGCAGTAAAGGAGGATCATGTGAGGAAATTTGAGGGCCAAGGGAAGTGAGGATGCCTAGAGAGGGAAATGAGGTAGTGCTGCCTGTATACCAATGCTGTAGGTCTCTGAACGAAGACTGAGGATCAAGAGTGCTTGTCACTAAATATTAATATAGTGGACCTGGTGGAATGAGGAAAAATCAGTGTTATCCCTGGCTATAAACATGTTGGGGTGATGTGTATCTCAAAGAGAGCATAAAGTCAAATAATCTAGAAATGTGTGTTTTAAGGGTTACTTGAAATTGGGGGTGTACTGTCATTCCCCTGATCACAACTAGCAGGGAGATCTTGAGTTGTAGAGGAAAATAAGGTATGACTGAAGCGTGAAAAGTTGTAATACTTGGTGACTTCAACTATGCTCACGTAGATTGTTTGAATATATACTTGAGATGCCATAGAAACAAGCTTTCTAGACATTGAGACAAGCTTTCTAGATTGTACATTGGAGCAGGTGGTAACAGCTAAGAACCAACCAAAGGTGTAGCAACTGTGGTCTTGGTTCTAAGCAAGGCTCAGAACCGCACCCGAGATATAAATGCTGTTGCTGTCTTGGGAATAGAGACCACAGTGCTGTTAAGATCAGCATTCACATCAACTGAAAGTTTCCCATGAAGTCCAAACAATGACATTTGATTACAAGAAGGAACTTTACTGAAATTAGTAGTTAGAAGGACATTAAAAGGGATTATTAAAAGAGTAAGACCTTCAGGATTCCTGGAAACTATTTAGACTAAGCTAATTGAGACCCAAATAAGATGCATAGTCAAAACAGGAAAGGACCACCAAATCTTAAAAGGTGCCTGTATGATTAACTACTCAAGGATGCCATAAAAGGCAAACTTTTTTTTAATGAAAGTGGAAGGTTTTCCGGACCTGTATGAACAGAATTAAATTTGTATCACATCAGATTCTGGCAAAACCAAATTTATGTTCTCAATAATTCAAGCAAAAACAGAATTTTGAGTAGTGGATGGCCCAATAAATTAAGACCAACAATAAGCATTTCTTTAAATTTATCAGGAGCAGGAAACCAGCTAGGGAAACCTTTAAAGGAATAAATGGATTGCTTAAGGAAGTTAACAACAACAATGACAGAGAAACCGAAGGAAATCTTGGCATCTGTTTTCACTGTAGAAAATATGGGGAACATGACCATGCTGGAACCACTATTTTTGGGAAGAAATAAGCCATTGCAGGGCTGGCCAGTAGAAGGACACTCACAAAGAGATAAGATAGAGATTTATAAAATCAGGCATGGGATGGAGGAAATGGATATAAAGAGCTTTTGCTCCTTCTGGCCCCTTCCGCACAGGCAGAATATGGCGGCCTGGGGACGGCAAAAATGCCATCCCCAGGGAGCCGTTCGCACAGGGGGCGCAGCTGCTTCGAAGCGGCCGTTTTCCAACCTCACTTGCCCAGCAAGGTTTTCGGAAAATGGCGGCTTGGAGCTGCTGCCGTGAGAACGGCAGCGGCTCCACGGCGCCTTCCCTCCCCCCATGTCCGGGCGACCTACCTGTCCTGTGGCCCTCCGGCGCGTCGCCGAGGCCTGGGGACACGCCCCCTCTGCCTTGCGACTCTGGAGCGGTTGCGCAGGGCAGGGGGGCGTGTCCCCTGGCCTCGGCGACGTGCCAGAGGGCCGCAGGACAGGTAGGTCGTCCCGGCCGGTTCTTGGACCGTTCATGCGAATGGTCCCAGAGGGGTCGGGTCGGCGTCATCTACGCCGACCGGTACCCCTTCCGCCGACGAGCTTGGCCTCTCTCACAGTAATAGGACTTGGGAGATCCTACTATTCACAGGGTCATTTTCGAGATGCAGAGAGTTTTGTGTACTGAGAAAAAGAGAAAAGTAAAAAAAAAAGGTGATTGGTTGGATGTTTCTTGCAACTATTTAACTAGATGGCAGATTATTAAAAACCTCCCTGCATTTAAAAAATCCATGAAGTGGAGGAATTCATATATACTTTTCACTGTTAAGGAATGCATGGTAAATTAATAATCCCTTCTGTGGACTAAAATATGTTGTAGGAGTAGTGTGTGGTGAATGAAGAACGTGGACATTGGAGGCTACATCCATCCATAGAAGAGCAATAAAATGCATATCGACTGTTTCCTTGCTTCATTCTGGTATCAAATTTACCTAAAGTATTCAGGAAAAATAGAGGCTATAATAATCCTAGAATGACTAGCTACTGTAGAAAGAAGAGCTTGTCTTCTTTTACTTCTTGTGTGTATAAAACCCATAAAAGCTTATTCTTAATCAAATTAATGCACCTTTAAGGGACCACAGATCTCATACTTTTTGTAGCAACAGAAGTTAAACACAGGTCCTCCTCTAATATTAATTGTTTTGGTAGTTTTGTGGGATTTTTGGAAGGTTGATCTCAATACAATGGCATTACAGTTCCTAGTTTTACTGTAAACCACACCAATACTCTAAACCATGTTAAAGCATTCAGATCTGAAGCATATTCCAATTCTCTCTGTCCTTTATTTTATTTTAATAAGTTGGTAGTTGCTAAGCAACAGGAGGACTGATTTCTTTAACCTTTTATTTGTTTTAAACTACCCCATGGGGACAGCAAATCCTCAGACAAATCTACATACTCCCAGATGCATTTTGATACCTTAATATTACTGCATTTAGTGAACATTGATTTGAAAAGAAATAATTATCATCATTTTACTTGTCCTTTAAGTATTTCTGTTGTCATGTATGCTGCTCTTATGATGTTTAATGTAGGTTTTGCTTTATTTTGCTCTACAGAATTGCAGAGAAGGTGGTATGAAATCAGAAAATGATGTTTTATCCATCCCTTGAATTATTTGGGCTTGCTGAAGTGCCTGCTGAAGAAGTAGTGTAGTGCTCCCAACCACTGTACATAGCAGAAATATTCAGGGGTTTAAGATATTGTGTTTTGTATAGGATTTGTATATAAAGGACAGCTTAAAGACTCAATTTATTTGCATGAGTAATATATTTTTTTCATTCCTAAGGCTCATCACTGTACCTATTTCCCTCCTTTGTTCCCCCTTGACATTTCTTGCTTTTCCTCACATCCCATATAACTTTCTGTCCTTTTTTGCCTTGACGCTTTGGTTATAGTCACATATTACATTGAAGAAATAAATAAATATCACAACAAGCTCAAATTATGCCTAGATATGCGTGAGCATGACTTGTGCTTGTTTCATTCGTTCCTTACATGGGCAGAATCCTGGTTTGAAACAAACTTTGGCCGTTTTCCTTACACGATGTCTATAAACCATCGCTCGCTGGGGCGGTAAAACGCCGCCCCCCAGGCCTTGCCGTTTTCGCACATCTTGCGCCGCTGCTGCAACGCAGCAGCAGCGACCTGACTCCGCTTCCCTCCCCCCAGGGTGGCGTCAGGCCGGCCTAAACAACAAACCTTTAAAGGGTTGTTGTTGGGGAAGACGCTGTAGCACTCCTCCGTCCGACTCACGATGTCGCAAATTCATCGCCGCCTGCTGGCCGTTGAATTCGTTGAAACAGAAGTTCTCGCCCATACACTGTCCTCCTCGACCTCCAGGGGTCGGAGGGCAGCGCTGGCGGGCTTAGGACGGCCAGCAGGCTAACACGGATAAGGACATCGTGGAAGTCGGACGGAGGAAGCGGAAGAGGCGTTCGCGGCGGAGCCGCTACTCTCCCCTGCGGGCGATACCTCTGCAGTTGGCCTGCTGCGCACGCTATAGCGTTGCGGCGGAAAGCCGCTCCCCACGCCGCCAGAACTCTTGCCGGCGTGGGGGCGCGAGGTGGCCGTGCGGAAACAGCCATAGGTTTGTTTTTAATTGCCCTTTACCTACAGTATACATTTCTTTCTGCCAACTGAGATCATACTATACGTATTATTAAGTCCATGAAAGCTTATGCCATAACAAATCTTGTGGTTCACAAGACTTTAAGAGGTTAGCATACATTCAAGTGGAAGTGTAGTAGTCTCTCATAACAATGCAGTAAGTTGCTTATTTTAAAAAAATAATTTGATATTTTTTGCAAGGTGGGATCATGATATAGATTTTTTTTTTTAAGCTAGAGAAAATTAGTTTTTATATGGCATATCTAGCCAGGCTATAGTTCTGAAGATGCATGGTTCTTTTTTACTTGGTATTTTCCCTGTGATTCAGAATCCTGGAAAGATTGGAGGGAGGCTATCATAGGTGGTTCAGTCCACATGACTAAGTTGGTTATGAAAGAGTCACAGAGGAAACCGTACCTGCTTCGTGCTTCCAATTGTGTACAAAAAGCAGTGAACTAGGAAGGCTTTAAGAAAATATTCAGAAACCACTGTTTTTCTACAGCTGTGGCCATTCCTTTATCCCTCCTGCCCTCAAATTTTTCAATGCCAAAGTCGCCTCAAGATTGCTTTACGGAGTCCCAATTTGGATTCAAGCTATTAACCACTCCTTGAATTCCCTTCAATCCAATTTTTTTCATAAGATAACTGGACTCCCAAATTCGTGCCCTATGCAGCCCTTTGTCTGGAGTTAGGTCAAAACTCCTTGGAATCAGCCGCTTAGCTGAGGGCTTTTAGATTCTGGCTGCGAATCCATTTTCTCTCGGACTGTAATTCCCTGGTCCACCATCTGCTCTTGACACCCATTTCCAACCCCTTGGTTTCCCACTAATTGAAGAAAAATGGCTTCTATTGTGGACTCGTCAGTGTGGATTCACTTCTTAGCCCTTTGTCCTATTCAAGAAGCCTATAGAGAAAATTAAAGCAGGTCAACTATTGGATAGAGAGTTCTCTATCCTAATCACCACAGCCAAGAAAAACATATGCTCCCCTGTATTTTTCTCTCCCATTTGAACAGGGCCACTTGGCACACTACCTGTATTGCTTTTAATACACCCTGCTCAAAGGAGAGCCATAATGCTCGCCAGGTTTAATGTTATGCCTTCTGCCTTGTTACATGGCAGATTTAACAAGCAAGAAAAGGCTAAAAGATTGTGCCCGTGTAATGATGGCTCAGTTGAATCTCTGGCCCACCAATTATTATACTATTTCAGATTCAAGGAAATCAGATCCAAGTATGTGAATCTTACTCCTTTACATTTACCCGATCTCCCCGATTTATTTAATTACACTACTTGCTGGACAATCCTGATCCTTCTCTCTGTATGATAGTGGCAGACTTTCTCCTGGAAATTACTAAATGCCAGTAGATTTCCCTCCACTTAACATTTATTTCCTGTACTGTATATGTTTTTTTAATCAGTTTTTTTACTATTGTTGTACTGTTGTCTATGCCAATAAAGGCTTGCTTGATAAAAAAAGAAACCACTGTTTTGGTTTCTTTGTGGGAAGTTTTGCAAGGAAATAAGTAGCCATATGTCTGTGGATGCATGAAGGATGGCATTTTGCTAACAAAATCTATGTTTCATACTTTGACTTCTCATCACTTGATTAGGTTTTGGAAAAAGCTCTGTAGATGCAGATTGTTACAGCAGCTTGTGGATGATTTATAATGAATGTAAAGTCTGGCATTTTATAATGGTTCCATGGAGAACAGGGCGGATTAGTCCTTTATAATACCACTGGGTCCAGCTAAATCATTTTCAGGACTACAAGCCTCAGATTGCTCAGTAAATGCCATGCTGGTCTAACTCTTTCAGATGATGTCACTGATTTGCAGGCTCAGCACCAGACGAACAGACCTGAATTCTAGAAAATGTGTTCTGCTTACTGGAGAATAATTTTGGCTGGATAGATTGTACACCGAGAGAAAATGATGACTAGAGAGTCTATAAGTTAATTAGCTGAATAAACAGATAGTGTGGAATGCTACCAGAACCTCAGGTGTACTGTATAGAACTGCGGGGGAAAATGCAAGAAGACAAAATGCTTAAATAGCTGGCAAGAAGCCTGGAGCTGTGTGTATCCTCAGCTACAAAATGACTTGATTATTTCTGCATCTGGTTGCCTTTCCTAAGGTTATAGAAGTAAAATTTAAAGTGAAAAGCCTTTTATAAAAAGGTGACTGCAGCTGAGATACTTTAATAGTGATTAATACTAGTTGGATTTTCCTTAAAGAAAATTATCAGTGCACACTTACCAATGAGGAAATAGAGTTCTTCCTTAAAAGTGTCACTTTTTAAAGTTGTTATATTTATGACCTGCTCTCGCCTAGCCTATAACTGCATTGAACAAAGTCATGATTACATGATGGAAGGTATGAGCACAGTTTAAGCATATATGATGTCCTTTCTCCACTCACACAGAATGCTTACTACCCTTTACAACCTTTTTCTCTCTTAGGTTCCAGGTTACAAGTAGGTCAAAATGTCACATTCGCCATTAGGGCTGTTCATCCAGATAGCTGAACCAAAAGTAAACCCGAAAAAGCCTAACCAGGGTTTTCAGGTTTATTTCTGGCCCACACAAAATGGTGGTAATTTAAGGGAGCCAAAAAAGCAAATCCTGAAAAATGCTGATTTTGGGGGGGCTTTTTTTCATGTTACTTCGGCCCCAATGCCATTTTAAAAAATTGAGAAAACACCTTTGCCCTTCAGGGAAGTCTCTCCTCATCACTTACCTCTCCTCATCACTTACCTGCTGAATGCCACCTCTGAAGTCCACATGGTCTTGGAGGTGGCAGGCAGCAGCAAGCTGAATCCTGGGCTAAAGCCAGGAAACCCCCCCAAACCGTATGGGGGTTCAGCTTTTTTGAAATTTTTTAGCTCTTTTAAACCTGAACCCTACAAATACCTTAAAAATTGTGCACGCCCCTATTTGTCACCCTTCTCATATCTTTTAAAATACATAGAGAGCCTTAACTATTTCCTTTCTCTGCTCCTCTCATTCACAGAGACATCAGCAGATAGGATAGCCAAGCCCCATTGATAACAGACCTTCACACAGATTATTGGGGTTGGGGGCTCAAACACTGTTCCAATCACTCACTGCTGTTAGTTGATATCCTATAATGCATAAATAGACCAAGATATTGACTTGTGTGTTTTTCTTTCCCTGAGACTCGCAGCCCATAGGGTGAAACAAAACAAAGGAGTTAATTTTTATTTATGGTATTAATGTAACATTGAAGAAAGTAAGGTAGAAGTTAAGATGTAAGAGGTTACAATATTTCATTTCCATTAAACTTTTTGAACTGCAGTAGTAGTCTTGAAATTGGGATCTTTTGTTGCAAATTGACTATTTTCAGCCTTCTTTAAGCAGTTCTTCTGCACATTTTCACTCATTCAGACATACTCCATCAACTCCCCAGCGGCCACCTGCAAACTGCCATTTTTAATTGTTGTTTTTAAACTACCCCTCCTCAACATTCTGTCAGCTCTCACTGACCACTTCCAGGGAGAGAGACATTCTAGTCCATAGGTGTCAAACTCGCGGCCCTCCAGATGTTATGGACTACAGTTGCCATCATCCCCTGCCAGTATGATGCTGGCAGGGGATGATGGGAACTATAGTCCATAACATCTGGAGGGCCGTGAGTTTGACACCTGTGTTCTAGTCTGTCTATCGCCATATATTTATTGGAAGTTAGTTGTACTGAAGCTTGTATGTCTGTCTTCTGAGTAAATGTGGTTAGAATTGGTGATACAGTCAATAAAAATAAAACAATAGACTGCGCTTAATATATAGTAACATATCACAATATGTGTACTGTATATACTCACATATAAGTTGAGTTTTTCAGCACATTTTTTTTGTGCTGAAAAAGCCCCCCTCGACTTATACGTGAGTGACTTATACGGTTGCTGCTTGTCCAGGTGTGGGGACAAACCCCTCCCCAGACTTCACTGAAGGGCAAAGGGGAACCCCCTGGACGCAGGTCCTACTTACCCTCCAGCTGCGGCGGTGGCACAGACAGCTGCCTGAAGAGTCCCCAGCCGGCCAGTAGAGCTTCAGCCAGGGACGAAGCCAGGACCGGTGCTTGGCGGGCAGTGGCGAGGCTCGGCTGAGCTCCATTGGCAGCAGCTGCTGCCTGATTGCCACCTGTCCACCTGTGGATCACGACATCACGTGGGACCCAACCGGGAGGCCGGTGGAGGCAACGCAGCCAGCAGGCAGGCAAGCGAACGAGCAAAGCAGGATGCGGAAGCACGAGGAAGATGCGCAGGTTTCACATTCCTTGGGAGACCCCCACAACAGTGCTTCCGCCGTCTCTCTGCAGCCACCGAGCCTCCCTCCACGGACACGTGCCCCCCCCAGAAGCCTGTTTGCATGCGCTGCTCAGCAACCAAATGCCTGGTCACACTCACACCCACTACCTCTACCATTGACCAGCCAGGACTGCCATTCATTAGACACATGATAGGCATGGAGATAGCTACTAATCTCTTCCCCGTGGTACTGGCAAATGGTTAAGTGCCAACATGGTGGCGAAGAAAGGAGTGGTGGATCCGGGTTGCTATTGGGTGTTGTTGCTGGCAGTATTACAAGGGGTAAGGAGTATGGTCATTTTATGTGTGGCAAGTTAGTGCTGTGTGGAGAGGTCTCGCCCCTGCATCTGTCTCAAGTTGTTCTTGATTAGGTTCTTATTGGGCAATTCAGTGGTTATCTACTTGGCAGTAAAATTCACTGAACTCTGTAGTGCTTACTCTGAAGTAAATATGGACAGGATTAGGCAGTGATGAGGATAATCCACTAACAAGGCAGTGAAATGGGATTATTAGCTGGAACGCGTGTTTAATATTCATGAATAAGCATTTGTTTGGAATGACCAAACAGCAAGACTGACATACCCTGATATGCAAATTAATAATAAACATAGCATAGTAAACTTTGGAGATTTTTTTTAGAGACGATGTATATTTCTATTATGGAAAAGGAAGACAGTGGCAAACCAGCTCTGCTAAGTTTCTTGCCTTGAACCCCCTACTGGGTTGTCATATGTCAGCTATGATTTGACTGCATTTTACACACACACATTTTTTATTATGCAGTTAAAATATGCTATATATTATACTGTGATAGAATTTACAATTTGGACATGTTTCCTCATATTTTATAGAGCTGGGAAACTAATAATTTGTGGACTTGACCAAAGAGTGCATAATCTTAGTTTGCTCTAGTATGCATGCTTTCTTGATTAAAAGTAGCAACAATGAATGACAAAAAAATATCCATTGACCCTTTACTTGTGGTTTTAATTGGCTGCCATTCACAACTTTTTGCTCTTTATCTTGGACAAGAATTTACTGTAGGATGTATACTTCATCAGTACTAATGGGCATACTATGATACCATGTACAAATTAAAAATAATGTCACGAATCAGAACAAAGTGACAGCATTGAAAAACTGTTTATCTTTGTAATGTACATGAACTGAGCTAAAGACTGTTTTTCTATTCTGATGTTATTTTGGTGTGTAGCATTGCTTTTTTCTTTAGCTGTTAAAATACAAAAGTCTTGTTGCTATTTATAGCTAGTGTTTGAATATTATAAATAAGTTTTTAATATGCGTTTTGCTATTTTTGCCTCAATTAATGTAATTTTATTGGTATCTATTTTTATTTTTGAAATTTACCAGTAGTTGCTGCATTTCCCACCCTAGACTTACACGTGAGTCAATAAGTTTTCCCAGTTTTTTGTGGTAAAATTAGGTGCCTTGGCTTATACTCGGGTTGACTTAGTTGATAAATGCCATTATCCTTTATTAGTTCTTAGCACTTACAGACTGTAGAAAATGTAATTATATGCTATCAGTTGTGTCACATGTGCAAGCGAACACTCTCCTGATCTCAGGATGGGAAGAACAGTAGCATTTCATACCAGATGGTATGTGCTTACCTGGAATGGAGACTTAAATAACATTGTTATGAATTGAGGTAAGGATGGTACCATGTGGGTATAGGCCGACATGTACCTCTCCTGTTCAAATAAGGGCATCATGTCTGCCTGATGATAAGGACTGTATTGCTGTTCTGTGCGTGAATCCAGTACATCATCTGATGCTTTTGTGAAACTACCAAAGTCATCATGCAGAGCTGTTGATAATGCCATAGATTAATTGTACTTGGGACTCCTTTACGCCGAGATGTTAATGACATTGTCTGTATAGCTGTAAAGACAAAATATGTATATTTGATACACTTCTGTTCATGAAGATACACAAAAATGTATATTATACTACTTCCATGAGCATCAGAAAGTTAGCAAGTCTTCAACATTTGAATATACAATAGACTGGATGCAAATAAGATCTTTATATGTAATGGTAAAAATTATACAGGTTTTCTTTGTACTTCTGTGGTTGCAATATTGAGTGATGCATCTTCAAAAGGAATCTGAAATGTGTTGCATTTTTCAAAATGTCCACAATTTATTTTAAAATATTTATATCTCTCATTTCCACAATGCCCAGAGCATTGCATGTACAGATTTTTCAAAATCAATATGACTGCAGATTTAAAATCTGAAGAATTTATATTTAGAAGATGCAGTGTTGTTGCTGACCTTTTTATTTTTCCTTTCCCTCATCTATTATCCCCATCCATAGAATGCTTGACTCTATGAATGTATTTATTTAGAGATTTCATGAATACCTTTCCAAAAATAAGATTCCACAATGTTACTAATTGACAAATGAGTAATTTGGGTAAAAGACACATGTTTATATCTGTAACCTCCTTGGAAAAGTATTGATCAATAGTTAAATAGCAAAAATGCAGAACTCCTAAATTTATTTTATGTAGGACAGTATTGTGTCCAGGAGTGGAGAAGCATCATCATCTTGAGTTGTGAGTGGTATGATTAGATGTTGAATGATGATTTGCTCCTTAAAGAATATTTATAGTAAGTCATTATCAGCAGCAATCGTTGGTATCAGTGCTGCTGAAAACATTCCAAAAGGGAGGATGTTGTTGTTGATAAGCAGAAAAGTAGAAAAATTCTGGTTTAGTGGATCTCACCCTGAGGTACGCATACCTCCAGGGGTATGGACCAGAGTGTTTGGGGATGCCTGAAAGCATTACATAATGGGTTTGCTAATATGGGGGTACAATTTTAGTGAAATGTGTTGCCAAGGGGGTATGTAAACAAAAAGAGGTTGGGAACCATTGCTCCAGTTAATAAGTAGAAATCCATCTACATTTGTACAGTCATAAAGATTGCTGGAATTAGAATTCGCTTCTCCAGTTGCATTGTGCTAACTAGAAGTATCATCTGGAGATGCAGAACAATGTATTCTGCTTATAGCGTAAGCGTTTACTGTCGATAAATGTTAATAGCCAATTCTGGCAACTATTTGCTGTGCATGACAAAACGCTGCATTTTTATCCATTGTATCAGTAAATAGATTCATGTGGCTGTGATGCTTTTCTTCCTTCCCTTTAATATGAAAAAAAACCTCTTCCCCCTAGAGCGGTCATGTTTTCTTAAATTAAACCAACATAGTGTATAACTGATTTATTCAAATCATACTGGTTTGGAGATATTGTTAGAATGCCAACAAACCGTATAGTATTTGTACCAGAATCTATAACAAGGTTTTTATGTTTAGAAAAGCTTTTGTGCAGTATCTGAAAGGAACAGTAGTTCATTGCTTTTAGCAGGACCAACTAAAACATCACAAAATAACGAGCAAGTTTTAAGATTCCCAGAACTTATTTTCAGATTAGGTACTTAATAGAAATATAAAAATGGGAGGGGAAAAAGGTTTAGGACATGATAGAATCCTCATGGAATTCATTTCATAAATCTTATGACTGAGTATAGAACAGGGGTCGGGAACCTTTAAAACTCAAAGAGCCATTTGGACCCGTTTTCCACGGGAAAACACAACACTTGGAGCCACAAATAATTTTTGACAGTTAAAATAAAGATAACACTATATATATTGGGGGTTTTTCTACCTTTTACTCCGCTCATTCTGAGAAGTGCATGGATGCGTCTGCCCTGCTGACTGCAGGGCAGGCAAGGATGGGGCCTGGGGCTCAGCCTCGCCGGCCGCCGGGAAAGCACCCACCCCGCTCCAACAGGGCGGGTGAGAGGGGAAGCCCACGGAACCCAGCCGATCGTGGGCAGTTGGTGCGCCCGCCCTGCTGCCTGCAGGGTGGGCAAGGATGGGCCTGGCGGCTCTGCTGTGGAGCCACAGTGCAAGGGCAGAAGAGCCGCATGCGGCTCTCGAGCTGCAGGTTCCCTACCCCTGGTATAGAAGATCTTGTGCAGATTTCATTACACTAAACCATTTAGCTGCAAAATAGCATCCAGGTTTACATAAAAACACAAAGGGTGCCCTGCTATATCAGTACAACATCCTGGTTGAGAAAATGGCTAAAAGGTTTCCCTACTCAGCCAATGAACAGGGCATAGAGGCTATTGTCCTTCCTGATACTGCATCCTAACTAGAGGCTTTTTGTATCTGGGCAGGGGCAGACTGGAGAAAAAAACTGACCTGGGAAAAGGGTCCCACCTCCACCAATCCTGTGACCTCCTTTAACACCTAACATGAAGCAGTGGGGTCATCCTGACAGGAGTGACTGTCACTACATCATCAGGCAGTGAATGCCACAGTTTAATTACGAATTAAATGAAGAAATACTTCCTTTCGTCTGTTCTGAATGTGTTTCCCGTGAACTTCATAAGTGGTTGTGTTCTACTGTTTTGGGAGAGGAAAAATATGTTTCACCGTTTCCATTTTCTCCACCTCATGCATTATTTTATGGACTTTCATCAGGTAACCACTTACTTGTCTTTTCTGTAAACTGAACACATAAAGCTGCCTCACAATGGGTCACATCATTGGTCTATCAAGGTCAATATTGTCTGCTTGGACGGGCAGCAATTGTCTGTGTTAGCCATATAAGTCCTTCATCCCACTTACTACCCAAATCTTTTAATTGGAAATCTGTGGGACTTCCTGGATGCAAGCAGATTCTCTACCCCTGAGCTACACCCCTGCCCCCAAAGCCCAGATTCTTCAGTCTTTCTTCATAGGAAAGGTGCTTTAGGTCCTTAATCACGTTAGTTGCAATCTTCTGAATTTTTCGAACTTCAAAACATCCTTTTGAGATACAGTAACCGTAACTCTTCACACTATGGTGCATGAGACATAACTAAGTATAGATCTAGAAAACATCATTACAGTGTTTACCATTTAATCCTTTTCCTAATAGTCCCAAATGTGGAATTTGCCTTTCTCAATCCTAACATAAAGCACTGTGAGTCAAGGTTTTCATTTAACCATCAACTGCAACCCCAGTGACTCTTTCCCTCTCAGTTCAGATCCTATCAGCATATGTTTAAAGTTAGGATTTGGATTCACATTTATTAAGCTTCATTGGCCATACTTGTACCCACTTTGAAAAGATCCTCTTCACTGTTGTGGTTGTCTTTACCATGAATTTGGTATCAAAGACCAATACTGAGTGGGAAAATGCAAGATGTCAGGATGGTTCTGCAATTCTCTACTTAAAAGGATTGATCATGTGCTTTCTGCACTCATTTTACACTCAGAGTTGAATCAAAAGATCCTCTGCATGCACAACAGAATGTGGCAGTTAAGAAAACCAATGTGATTCTGGGCTGCATTAACAGTAGATCAAGGAGTAGATCAAAGGCATCAACAGGATAGATTAAGGGAAGTAATAGTACTACTCTATTCTGCATTGGTCAGACCTCACATGGAATACTGTGTCCTGGGCACTGCAATTCAAGAAGGATATTAACAAGCTGGAACTGGTCTAGAGGATGGCGACCAAAATGGTGAAAGGTTTGGAATCCATGCCCTACGAGGAGAAACTTGGAGGCTGGATATGTTCTGGGCACTGCAATTCAAGAAGGATATTAACAAGCTGGAACTGGTCTAGAGGATGGTGACCA
The DNA here is from genome assembly GCF_021028975.2 of Sphaerodactylus townsendi. Taxonomy (NCBI): domain Eukaryota; kingdom Metazoa; phylum Chordata; class Lepidosauria; order Squamata; family Sphaerodactylidae; genus Sphaerodactylus; species Sphaerodactylus townsendi. The sequence continues at coordinate 82,130,801 of NC_059432.1, read as the reverse complement.
AAATGGTGAAAGGTTTGGAATCCATGCCCTACGAGGAGAAACTTGGAGAAGAGAAGGTTAGGGGCTGACATGGTAGCCATATTTAAATATTTGAAGGGATGTCATGTTGAAGAGAGAGCAAGCTTGCTTTCTGATGCTTCAAAGACTAGCACATGGGGTAATGGATTCAAACTACAAGAAAAGGGATTCCACCAAAACATTAGGAAGATCTTCCTGACAGTAAGGGCTGTTCAACAATGGGGTACACTGCCTCAGAGTGAGATGGAGTCTCCTTCGTTGGCCATTTTAAAACAGAGGCTGAATGGCCATCTGTTGGGAGTGCTTTGATTGTGTGTTCCTTCATGGTGGGGGGGTTGGACTGGTTCAGCCTTCCTCTAGTTCCAGGTGCACCAGGTGAGCACTTCCTGGACTGGCCTCTCCTCCTTCTTCACCTGCAACTGTGCCAGTGAAGGAACTTTCTCTGTGTGGTCCTCCTGTGCATTTCCTCTGTAGGGCAGGTCTGGTGGCACCCAGAGGGAGTCAGCAGCATGCGAGATGAGCATACACGTGGCCCCATCCCTCACCTAGCTTTTTAGACCCTTGCTTGCCTGCCTAACAAGAGGGCCTGGGGGTAAGGGAGGGGGCAGGGGGCAAAAATGCTCCCTCCATGTGACCCAGGTTAATGGCACCTCTGTCAAATGACCCCGTTCCCCCCAAGAGACACCATTGCTTGGGAGACAAAGCTGAAGAAGTCTTCTCCCCAGTACTCAGATTTATTTTATTTCTATCCTGCCCTCTTCCCCACTGTAGTGGTGTTTGGTACAGCTAACAACATGTATCATTAATATCCAGTAAATATATAAATACATAAAATCAACATCAGATTAAGATTATTTTAATATAACCCTAAAAACTCTGATATGGTACAATTTTATTTGTGTTTCACTTGTCCTCCAAAGATCTAATGAAAAAGAAAAAGAAGAGTTGTTTTTTATGCTTGGTTTTCATACTTTACTTTTCTCTACTGTAAGGAGTCTCAGTGGCTTACAATTGCCTTCCCCCTGCCCCCATCTTATGAAGTAGGTGTGGCCTAGAGAGTTCTGAGAGAACTGTGACTAATCCAAGGTCACCCAGCAGGCTTCATGTGAGGAGTGGGAAATCAAACCAATTTCTCCAGATGTGATTCCTCTGCTCTTAACCACTATACCACTCTGGCTGTCATGTGGAAAGGCATTGAAACAGCCACAGCATTTCATTTTTGCTACAACAGACTAATAGTAGAAAGGACTTTTTAATTGATGGCATAAAATAGGTATGAATACCACTGGAATTTTTGAAAACAAAGAATGGACCTGCTGCTACAGATGGTTCTTTCAGAAGCTGCTAAGTTTGTAATTACAAAGATTAAGCTAAAAAGGTATAATGAAAAATGCTTCAATTGTTATGTCCTGAGTGTACTGCCAGGTTCATTGGATGATACTGACTATTGTGTCTTGAGAGAAGGAAACACCAAGAGGGGAGATAATTTTATCTTTGTTGATCCATCTAGATCATATTATATGGATAGTATTTATGGTATGCTGTAGAAAAGTGTGAATTAAAAAAACCACAGTGCTAGAATGAATGATTTAAAATACAATATTAGAAAAGCAACATTAGATCAATGTCATATATTCTTTGATATAGCTGTGGTGTGTCAGCCTTAACTGAATGGTTGAACTAAAAAAAGGGAAAATAAATTTGTACTAATAATTGCTAGTCAGAAGTTCAAATCTATTCCACAGGAGATTGGTTTATGAATAGGCTGAAATGCATTGAAAGTTAATAAGGAATTCTTAAGTAAGTGAAAATGGGTCAGGACTATCAAGGAGCTATGCAAGTTTGATAGTGGATATTGGTTCTTACTGAGCAGTGATCGGTAGAAAATAAAATAACAACTGTTATGAATAATAGAAGAACCTTTTTGTGAAACCCTGCTGTATAAAGTATGATTCTGAATGGCAGAAACATTTACAGTGGAGAATGAAGATTCCTTGTATATATTTTAAAAATAAATAAATGAGAGTGGCCCTAATCTTTCCTGGGAGAAAGCACTGTTGAATAACATGGAATTTGCTTCTGAGTTGACCTGTTTAGCAGTGCTTCCAGGGTTGTTTGGATAGTAGCCAATTAAAGAACAAATACAGTGGAACCTTGGATTTCGCCGATAATCCGTCCGGCGATTATCGGCAAAATCCGAAATTGGCGATTTCTGAAACTGCACTGTTTGCGCATCCGTGACGTTTGCGCATGCGCAAACAGCATAGCAAATGGCGCAATTTACGTCGGTGAAATCCGAGACTGTTGGCAAAATCCGAGATGTTTTAACAGCCGGCGGCGACTGGCGAAATCGGTGATTTCCAAAGGTGCCAATTTCTGAGGTTCCGGTGTAGATTGTTCTTCATGATTTAACTGTTATGTTTTTACTTTCCTATCCATTTTACAACCTTTTAATCATATTTGACATAATATGGTATATAGTTGCTACTGCATTTGTTCAGTTTTATTTAGCCTTGTTAACTAGTATGCTGTACAGAGTTATTTCAGACTGTGCCCATTGATTTATTTGTGCTTGGACTGGAGTAGCTGTGACTAGGATTGCATTATAAAACTTCTCCTGCAGCACAGTCTCTTCTGATGTGTCCTTTTCTGTGTCTGAATTGGGGGGGGGAGCTGTTTTCCAAGAACATTTTATAAAATGAACATAAATTGAGTCTCCCTCCACCCCCACCATGCCTGTCTGTTATAAAGCCCAAAGTGCCCATACATTGGTACTGATTCATTACATTCTATTCCTAGTGATCCACCTTGAGTCTTTTTGGGTGCAAGTAAACACATTACTAATCATTGTCACCTCTTTTGTCCTGTGGTTGCCGTGTTTATTCAATGTAAGGAATATTATGGATTGTGGTGGTATTGGTAAGAATGGATTAGAGTTGCCAAATCTTTTTGCATATCTTCTCTCTGTCCATTTCTGGTGGTTTCTTCCTACACCAGCATCATCCCTGGCTCCCAGAACCATCTGGTTGCAAGGATCTTTTCTTCCCACCGTAATTTCGAATATGATCCTGGGTGGAAAATACATGCAGGCTTGTCAATCATTACAAAAATATTTCACTTCTACAAGAAAACACAGAGCATAAAATATGCTTGCAATATTTTCAGAGAAAATAAACAGCTATCTGTAGCGAAGTGATAGAAGCACTTGGAATTTCCATGTTCAGTTCCTGAAACTGAGCAGAGAGTGTACTTTTGCTGTTTGTAAGTTGTATTTCAGTCTGAAATTGGGCCCTACTGTGGTAAAAGAAATTCTAATCTTGTTTCAGACTTTGCTTGTCATTGTACACCTCTGAAGATGCCAGCCACAGATGCAGGCGAAACATTAGGAACAAGATCTACCAGACTACAGCCACATAGCCCAGAAAACCCACAACAACCAGTTAAATCCGGCCATATTTGTTGTTTTAAATTTTATTACTCTTTGAGAGAGGATACCCAGGAGTAATTATGTTGAATACCTGAATCATTTCCCCATTTGAGGTAAGGGCATTGAAAGGAACACTAACCATATCAACAGAAAATTGGCTAGAGCCATCAGAAAAACATTTGGATCCATTTGGCAATATCAATATCATTTGGCATCATCAAGTTAGGCTAATTAATTTTTCTGCAGGCTCCTGCCCTTCCCTACCCCCGTTTTTCTGCCTATTTGCAGTGGTGTAGAGAGAATCACCTGGTGTTCATTGTTAGTCACTGGCCCATTATGCATGGAAGGCTTACTTTGGGATTCTTCTCTGTGCAGTAGGCTTTGCAGCAAAGTCTCCTCTTGGGTGTGCAGTTTTTCCTGCAGTGAACTCTCCCAACCTGGTTCTCTTAATTCTGTCCATCCGCTTATTCTTCAAGGCACAGATCTTATTACATTTGGTAGTCAAGATTCCTGACAGTTTTTAAATGGCACTTTTATCAATATTACTGTTCCAAAAATAATCCTCCCGCGAATGAAAGAGCAAAGCAATACCTTGGCCCACATGCTGCCAAAGAAGAGGGCATCCTGCTATAGCCGATATTTTATCTCCCTCCTCACTTCCTGCTGCTGTCGCCTGAGAAGAGAGGTTTGTCATTCCAAGTACTCTCTGTTGATATCTCAGTAACTCAATAGAATGCAGAGGTCAGCGTATTTTGGTTAAGCCCATGTGAGGGAGATTTTTTTCCTTCACTTGAGGAAGCTGGCAACTTGGAAGGGGGGCAAGGAGGAAGGCATGGATGGCAGTGCAAGGGAGCAGGAAGGCTGGCTGTAGGGAGAGGGAAGATGTCTTGTGCTCACTGTGATGAATCAAAATTAAAATTGTGCTACAAGTAGTTATGCTTGCTGCAGAGAGATTGAAAAGTGAAAGCGGGGCTTAAAGAAATATGTCTGTACAGTAAATCTTGCTGTGGCAGACATTTTCCCCCATCATGCAGCAAATATGTTGTTTATAATTGGCCACTGGAAATCAACTGGCTAACATTTTTTGAGCTTAAAATACCTCCGTGGGTAATATTTTCATAATCTATTTTATACTCTTTCCTTTATATTGTAAAATGTTTTTTCAGGCCACCTCATAATAGGTTTTTTTTTTTTGCAATCCTATATAAGTAATGCTTGTCAGACCCCAAATAAACAGCAGTTGTGTTGTGTAGGAAGGAGAGATTTTATCCTTTCATGGAGATGCGTTTCAGAACAAAACACTTAGTACTAAGTTTTTAATGTAAATATTCATTTAATTTCCTCCCTAACATGTATTTTTATAATTTTGTTTTCTATTCTGTTTTCTATTACTTTTTAATGTTAATCAACTGTGTCTCCTTTAAATTATTATGCTGGATTATACGTTTGATGCCAATAAAGGCCTATGGATCTACGTATGTATGCATGTAATAATCTCCTCCCTTTCTCTTATGAATCTTCAATTTAAATAGAAAATGTAAACAATTATGCTTTCCTTGTACTTCTTAGTAGTGGATAATTCTGTATCTTTGTACTGTTCCTGAAATAATGTCTTTTTAAGAGATGAAATTAAATATTTCTGCTTATGAAGTTTCCCAACTGCTTAGCAGTCATAATGGAGACTGTAGAGTATAGTCACATGCCATAATGCTTCCTGTAATCATCACTCTAATTTAGGGAATTTTATTTTAAATATAGAATTAAGTATGCTGCGGGATGATTGTGAGGGCAAATAAAGACCTTTTGGTAGATCAAAGGAGTTCAATAGCTGGCACAGTGCTGAAATGGGAGGAGGTTGCTTTTTGCATGCTTTTACATACTGTGGTGGTTTGGTATGTGGCTTATATGTATGGGATATATTTATTTACTTCAAACCTTTCTCACTGAGACTTAGGGCACATTTTATAATTGCAAAAAATGCAGTAGAAACAATATAATAATTCAACAACATGCTATAAAACTGAATTGCAAAATTAGATAATACATTAGAAAACATACAATAAACTGAGATTACAAAATTAGAGAACAATGCAAGAAAGCAGTTTAATATCTACAATGAACAATGCAATGGAGACTCCTCAGAAATTCAACTGTTTGTTAAATGACCTCCTGAACAATTTTGTGATATGTTTATGGTCTTCTTTCATTTTTAAAATTGTTCTTCTTGTGCTAAGTAACTTTGGGTATTGTTTGGTTGTGGTGGGTTTTCCGGGCTGTGTGGCTGTGGTCTGGTGGATCTTGTTCCTAACGTTTCGCCTGCATCTGTGGCTGGCATCTTCAGAGGTGTATCACAGAGGGAAGTCTGTCCAGACTTCCCTCTGTGATACACCTATGAAGATGCCAGCCACAAAAATGCAGGCGAAACGTGAGGAACAAGATCCACCAGACCATGGCCACACAGCCCAGAAAACCCACCACAAACAGTTGAATCCGGCCGTGAAAGCCTTCGACAATACTTTGTGTATTGTATTTTCTATTAATCTGCTATTTAAAGCATAGACTAAGTATGCAAAGCATATATAATTTTATAAGCAATCTTCAATGCTAGGGGGTCAGGAGCAAATAGAGTGTGAGGGTTCAGATGGTAGACCTTTTGTGGTGAAAGAAAGTGCCTGAATTGTCTGGCCATGGTAATCCAGGAAGTGGCCCATCACTCTGCCTATTCAGTTGGCTGTTGCACTCCAAATTCAGTTGGGCAATAAGATATGTGAAGCATTGTTTCCATTATGTATTCGCTTCATTTCCTCTTATTTGCTTATTTAATTTATTCCTGCTTTTCTCTCCAGTGGATGCCCAGAGTGGCCTACAGTGCTCTGTTCTCCTCCATTTTATCCTTCCAACAACCCTGTGAGGTAGATTAGACTGACAGTCTGTGACTGGCCCAAGGTCTCCCAGCAAGCTTCTAAGGAAGAGTGGGGGTTTGAATCTGGGTTTCACAGATTCTAGTCTGAAACTTTTAACTACCGTATAACATTGCCACTCATTATGCATTAGCTTTATTTGCTCTTGTCAGTTCTGATTAGGTACTTGCATCATGACATCACACTTGTTATGTGATCCCCGATAGGGTGATGTCACATCATGCTTATTTAGGAACCCCTGGAGAATGGGAGAGTGATTCTAGAGCAGTAGCTGATTGGATTGTGAACAGGTACAATATACTGTACATCCGAAGGATATTCCCCCAGCAAATGTAAATATGCTCATCACAAAAGCACTCTGTTCATAATAAAAATGTTTCAAACAATATGCTCCTAATTATTGGTGGAAATAATACTTGGTATTTTATATTTGGCTGCTGGCTATTCTAAGCAACAGTGTATTATGCAATCTCAGTTTTTTGGCTAACCATTTAAATGTTTTCATATTTATTATTTGATAATGTGCTCGGCTGTGTATTCAAGACCTTTCTGTGGCTCAAGCATACCTGCATACCTGCATATTGGAGGAACATGTTTAAAATGCAGTAATGTCACACTGAATTTTTCTTTCATCATCTCCTCTGCCAAAGTCGCCTTTGAAAAGTCTTAGAACTTGAGTACTATTTCCTTGATAATAACTAAATATTCCTAAGAGAGTGTGTCATCCCATTGCAGCTACCGTCTGCCTTGGTTGGATAGCCAGAAACCTGCTGTAGAATGTATGCGGCTTCACTGAAGCAGCCAATTGTCTGTTCCGCATATAGTCACGTAGCTATAATGGGGACAATCAGGGACAAATGCCCTGGGAGCCCCCTGGAAAATCACCTCCCACACTTCTGACACACACCCCACACACCCCGCCCCCGCTGGCCTCAGCCAGTCAGGCCAAGTGAGAGGTGGCGGGCCGTCCGGGCCGTCAACCAACCCGGAGTCTGGAGTAGCCAGCCAGCTAGCCAGGCCCCACCCCCCCGGCTGGAGCCTGGGCTTTACATCAGCTGGAGCCTGGGCTGTGCAGCGCCGGCTCAGGTAAGTGGGTGCAGGGAGCGTAGCTACCATGGGAAATGGGGGGCAGGAGGGGTGTGTAGCTACCACAGGGCACTAGGGTGTTCCATTTTGCCCTGGGCACCATTTTGCCCAGCTACGCCTCTGTCCGCATAGCAGAAAAAATACTTCTATGGGATGTCTTGAAAAGAGGCGACTGCTTCTTTTTTTATTTATTTATTTATTTATTTATTTATTTATTTATTTATTTATTTATTTATTTATTTATTTATTTATTATATTTGTATACCGCCCTCCCCGAAGGCTCAGGGCGGTTTCCAACAACATAAAAATTTAAAACATCATAAATATAAGTTAATTAAAATACATAAAATATTAAACTAGAGATGGCTTCAACTATTCTATTCTATTCCCCCTTTTATGAACCCACGGGAGGCCAGATGTTTACTTATTATTGCGGTTGATATCATCCCGGCTGGCCAAATGCCTGGCGGAACAGGTCCGTTTTACAGGCCCTGCGGAAACTTTGTAAATCCCGCAGGGCCCTGATCTCACCTGGAAGCCTGTTCCACCAGGTAGGGGCCAGAGCCGTAAAAGCCCTGGCCCTTGTAGAGGCCAGCCGGATCGCCTTGGGGCCAGGGATCACCAGTAGGTCTGCCTCCGATGAGCGGAGGGGCCTAGAAGGGCGATATAGGGAGAGACGGTCCCTTAGATATGCTGGTCCAAGGCCGTAAATTGCTTTAAAGGTCAAAACCAAAACGTTAAACATGACCCGGTACTCGATCGGCAGCCAGTGCAGTTGATACAGGACTGGAGTAATCTGGTCCCTTGCTGTTAACTCGGAAAGGAGTCTGGCTGCCGCATTCTGTACAGTTTCAGTTTCCGGATCATGGCCAAAGGTAAGCTCAGCGTGAAGCGAAGTTACAGTAGCGTAATCTAGAGGTGACCGTGGCATGGATCACACAGTGGCCAGATCAGAACGGGAGATACGGGGCCAGTTGCCGCCTGCCGCAGATGGTAAAAGCTGCCTGGAGCTGTCTACTTGGGTGACCTGGGCCACCAATGATAGAGATGGATCCGAGTCACCCCCCAGGCTCTTGGCCGGGGATGAAGAGTTAATTTCGCAACGTCTTCGCCAAGAAGGGTAGAGCAGGCCAAAGGCCACCGGACACTCCGACCCAGCCACAGGACCTCGTCTTGAGTGGGGATTCAACTTCAGCCGACTTGCACTCAACCAACCAGCCACAGCATCAAATAAGACAACGCTGGAGAGCATCAGGGGCCGTAGGTCGGGCTGCCTCCATTAGTGAACAAGAGCTGCAGGTGTCATCAGCGTATTGGGTGACAACCGCAGCCCAAAACTCGAATCTAGACTCCGCCAGGGGGGTGCATGTAGATATTAAAAGCATTGGGGAGAGTATAGCTCCTTGCGGCAACCCGCACACATAATGGAGGCTGACGGCTTTGGAGATCTCACCCCGATGCCACCTGGTGTCCCCAATCTCGGAGGCGCGCGATCAGCCAATTTAAAGGCTGAATCTCGAACCCCTCGATACTCCAGCTTAGCGGTGGACCAAAAGGTCGATGGTCTACCATATCCGAGGCACGCTGCGGTGAGATCTAACAACACCAACAACGCCGAACCGCCTCTGTCCAAGTGTAGTCGGAGGTAGTCCACAACAACAGTGACCAACACTGTCTCGGTCCCATGACCAGCGCGGAAGCCAGACTGGAAGGAATCCAGTACGTTTGCAATGTGTTCATCCAGGAATCGCTGGAGCTGAGCCGCCACCGCTCGCTCAATTACCTTGCCCAAGAATGGCAAATTAGAAACTGGGCGGTAATGGTGGCGGATCTCCAGGATCTAAGTCGCGGTCTTTTAGGAGGCGGGCGGACCACTGCCTCTTTAAGCCCGACCAGGGGAAAACTCTCTTCTTGCTCAAAGGGAGCAGTTGACTATATCCAACAGGTGGCTCAAGCTCCTCCCTGCCGGCTTTCACCAACCAGGAAGGGCACGGGTCAAAAGGACAAGTGGTAGATCGTACAGCATCCAGGATCCTGTCAACATTCGTTGGGTCAAGTAAGCTGAAGTGGTCCAAGAAAGGACCCAAAGACGCCCCAGGGGCCTCTAGTTCACATACCGTATCAATAGTGGCAGGGAGGGATTGGCGGAGGGTCAGGACTTTGTGTGTGAAGTAGTTAGCAAAAGCCTCACAGCCTAATGCCAAATCAGTCTCTTTTGGACCTATCGAAGAGGTCGTCCAACGTCCGAATTACTCTGAAACAATTGTGCTGGGCGCGAACTAGCAGATTCAATAGCGAAGCAAAGTATGCCCGCTTCGTCTCCTTCACAGCACTCTCATAGGACTCTCATAAGCGATCGATATGAGTGTCTTGACCCCTCGTCAAGTACCCGCCGCCACCCTCGCTCAAGCCGTCTCAGGTCCCTTTTCATCTTCCTCAGCTCCTCTGGGTACCAAGCAGCCGGGTTGATGCAGGCACGGAGAGGACGCTTTGGAGCCGATACCGTCGGCGGGCTTCAGAGAGCCTGGTGTCCCAGCTCTCTACCAGCTCATCTAGAGTAGTGCCAGTGGAAGGAGTTCCCGTGAGAGCATTTTGGAACCGTTCTGGTTCCATTAGTCTCCTGCTGGGCTGGCTAAAATATGCCCGTCACCTAGACGGGGGGGGCATAGGAGCATCAATCCGAGCCTTCAGGACATAGTGGTCAGACCACGGCACTCTTTCTACAGAGGATAAGACCACATGCACACCTGCCGCGAAGACTAGGTCCAGAGTGTGGCCTCCCTTGATGAATAGGGACACCAGTATTTATAAGAGAGAGGCCTGAAGCGTCGCCATGGATGACACTAGATCAGCGGCCACTGACGAGGAGGCCGAATCAACATGGACGTTGAAGTCACCCAGCACAATTAAGCGAGGGTGCTCCAGCGCCCACTCAGAGACGACCTCCAGAAGCCGTGACAGGCTATCCACTGCGCCTAGGTGACCGGTACACTAGCAGGATAGCCAGCTTCTCTTGGTAGTCCCAATGAAGGCCTAGACACTCCATGCCATCAATCACCGGGACAGGGGACATCCTGAAGGCGATAGTATCTCGGATGAGCATCGCCACGCCACCCCCCCGGCCCTGTGTCCGAGGCTGCTGGACTGCCACGGTACCCCTTGGAGTGAGATTGTTGAGGGCAACTGTTTCGCCCTCTCTCACCCAGGTCTCCGTGACACACACGAGGTCAGCAGCTTGATCTCCGAGATATTCTCGGAGAGTAGCATATTTGTTATTAATTGACCTCGCGTTAATCAACAGCAGCCTAGGAGCAGAGTAATTAATCCCTGTCCCACTACCTGCATTCTTTGGGATAGGCCGTAGGTCAGACAGAGAGCGAGCTTCACCATATCTCACTCTGCGTCTAGTATTTTCATTTCATACACCCCAAATAAGGTGTTTGGAGAATGTCTTAAAAATAGATGGCTGCTGATTTGGTTCCAGATAGCAAAGGCATCAGTGGGAAAAAGAAACTTTTTCCCAGCCAACCATTTTGCTCTCTGGTTAGCTTCAGTCTCCACTTGTACCTGACATTTTGTGTGTTGCTGAAGAGATTCTCCCTATCTCCATTTTCTGAAGGTTGTTCCAGGATGTTGGTTCTGCAGTCTCTGATCCTGGATGCCTTTTTAGCCTGAAAAGTACATAGTTGTACTCCGTTTGTCTTGCTAATTCTGGCAATATAAAGTTTTCCTATTTTTTAAAAAAAATTGAGGAGCTATCTTTGTAGCTATGCAGACACACCTAAGAGAATCTTAGTCGCTTGTAGGACTGCTTTACGCCCCATTGAGAAGCATTGGGTAGACCCTTTTGCAGGTGCCTTAAGGGAAAAAGGTGCATTTTGAAATGTTTTCAAAAAAAGACTTCTTGAGCTTAAATAAGGTGTGGAATTCCTTCCCAGGATGCCCTTTTTAAAGGTCCTCAGGATGTCTTATTTGTGTTGTGAGTAATGGACCAATACGAGCAGATGTTAACTGAAGGGAAATGAGAGAATATGAAGTTGACTAGATATGCGGCCTAGCAAGTTGACTAGATATTGCAGCCTAGCAAGTTAGAGTCCCACCCATCAACTCAGAGTTGGCATCTTGGTGTCCTAGGCAAGTGACAATGTGAATTGTGCTATTCATTGAGTGACTTCATGGGAACTTGAATGGTTTACAAAGTTACGTGAGTAGAGCAAGGGAAATAAAAGAGCAGTTTTGAAGTTTATCAGGATAGTTCCTGCTGGTACGAGAAGATTTCACTGTCTTACGAAGCCCTCTTTACAAAGCCGTTGAAAGGACACCCCATTCTTTCCTTAGTACAAAGGATCACATTCTATTATAGCTTTGAAACTGCAGAGTGCTAGTGCAACTGTGATTTCAGTTCATCAGTTTACTGCTAGCTCTGGGTACTGCAGAGTTCTGATAATGAGAATGTGTTATTTCTAAATAGGTCACGACAACCTCAAGAACAAAGTCAGACCATAGGTAAGTAGCCTAGATCAAATTTTGCAAACATGCTGAACCTTTTTTCAGCAGGGTATGAATAATTGGTAACATGTTTATTTTTGGCATCTAGTTAGAAATACTTGATGCAATTATTTCCAAGTTAAATGGCATCAGGTCACTTCTTTCTGTCCTGTTAGTACACATCACAGCTGGAACATTCCTTTTTCACATACATGAAAAAAATGTGCAGCATTCTTAAAGGCATGAGATTGGCCCCAGGCATACATTATTCACACAATATGAATGGAAATGAATGCTGCTGGATATCTCATGTCCTTGCTGAGATAAACACTATACTGCAGCTTCTGTTCAAAAGCAAAGTCAGTAGGGAGCTTTTTCCCCCCTCTGTGATTTTATACCTTTTCCAGAAAATGCAGATCAAACTTCATCCCTTGGAGGGGTGATATCTATCTAGCATTATATAAAATCCGCAAAAGGCAAATACTTTTATAAACATAGACTGGATTATCATACCCATATGTATAGTATTTTTTTAAAGCACCAATCTCTGACAGGTTCTGAAATACTGTGCCCCATTTTTCAGCAACCAGATAAAGTCTTGTTGTATGCTACTACTTCTAAAGAAATAATATTGTCTGTTATTATAGGTTTGACTTGTATTGTAAGTAGCCACTGTGAAGTTCCAGAAATGATTCATAGCTCATTAATGGAAAAATGTGGCACAGAAAAGAACCCTTTTGAATCCAACCAGCTTTCCCATTCCTTACTACAGCTCCTGCTCCACATAACTTTCAGCGATGCTGGTCCCATGATCACTGGCATAGACATTTTGGTGGTCAGAGGGGTGCCACCTCTTCTACTTTCTGCTATCTGAAAAGCTGGTTGGATCCAACCCATAACCTGCATGCTCCTAAGATATTTGGTTATCTGGTTTCAGATAAATTTGTGCTCATGGTTAATACTGAAAAATCTAAACTTACTGCTACTCAGTTGGTGGAATTCATAGGAGTCCCATTGGATGCAACATCCAGTAGGGTTTTCTTGCCAGTTCTCATGGCACACGTCACCATGACCCTGAAACACAGGTTTCAGCACAACTGATAACGAAGGCTATTTGTATTCAGAAACTTTTGGAGCTTGTGGCATCAACTACTGTAGTAATCCCTTTTGCCAGACTGTGTTTAAGAACCCTGTAAAACTGGCTCTTTTGGAACTGCTGTATGTTGCAGTGTTACCTGAAATGACAGGGTCTGATCCTTTTAAGATGGGAATTACCAGCGAACAGGCCTTAAATTGAGAGAGGGGATAACCGGGTTCTTTTCTACTTGAGTTTACCAAGGTATTTCTCTGTCAGAAAACCACAGGAGTTCAGAAAGTAAAGTTTTAACAATTTTATTGAGAAAATAAAATAATAAATTTGCACACACACAAATGATAAAATGAACATACATAGAGAATTCAAGAGATTCCAAGAATTTAGATAGAGGTGAGAGAATAGGTATGGAACAGTGGATTGTTGCAGAATGGGGTGATAGCTACCTGTCTTGAAGAAGAGAAGGCCCAGAAGGGCAGAGTCCAACAACTGCATTTGATTACCAGAAGAAGTAAAGCAGCACTGTGCGCAGGAAAACTATATATTGCCAGAATCAGCAGGAACAGCTGAGTTGATTCATGTAGTTTATTAACTGAAAAGAAGCCCGGGTGTGATTCATGCAGAGCAAACGTCCCAGGGCAAATTCAGCTAATGGCTTGAGCAATGGAGAATTCAAGCAGCAGAACATGGCTGGTGTCAGTGAAAATGAAAGTGAGAACTTTACTGAGCAGGAGAAAAACCCACTCTATCCTCAGACACTTTGTTGTTGTTTTTTGTCGGTTGGGACAAACAAAATGAGGAGATGGGTTTTTTAAAAGACATCCTCTGGATCTCTTATTTTGATTGTGTGTAAAAAGCCATGATCAATTTCTATGGAACAGGGATACACTTTGGAATTGCCTCCACAGGTGTCCAGATTTTCATGGATGCTTCTCTCCAGGGCTGGAGGGCACATTATGAGGGTAATTATGTCCAAGGACACTCTCAGGCAGAGTCTTCACTGCATATAAATGTCTTAGAACTCAGGGCAGTGAAACATGTTCCTGTCTTTTTTGCTATTATAATCTGTGGCAAGAGCATGATGAATTTGACAACTCAGCCACAAAATATCAACAAGCAGAGTGGAACAGGCTTGAGCCACCTGTGCGTCAAGGCTCAGAGTCTGTGGCTCTGGGAAATACAGCAGCAGGTGTCCCTAACAGCAGTCCACATAGCAGAACAGTCCAATAACCTAGCAGATTCCCTCAGTCTGAACCTGAATCTGAACCATCAACAGGAATGGGCGGCACAGACTGGAGGGATTTCAAAATCCCTCCTGCTTCCAGAATTCCCCCATAATGGAAACAGACTTATGCCTCTGCATTTATCATGAAAATCTGAGGGCTGATCCAGAGCATTCCTGGCACAAAAGTCTGATAGAAGTCAACTAAAGTCAGCTCCGCCTGTGGGAACACCCCCAGCCATGCTGACCTACAGCTTTCCCACCAGCGTAAGTGCTACTTACAGCCCTGTGCTGGCTCCAAGAGCTGATTCAACTACTACTCCACATCGAATAGAAAAGTTGTCTCTGAATAGAGAAAACCTCTCCAAGACTGCCCCTTCCCAAATTTGATGAGATTTATTGAGAAACAAATCGTGTGGAACCATAATATGCTTATGAAACACAAAACTCCAACTTCCTGAGCATTTGAAGTGGCACACAACTTGCTTTGAGAAGTTCAAAGTAGGTCTCTCTCTCTCTCTCCTTGAACCACAAGGTGATCTTGTCAACAGCTGTTGGGCATTATTCTCCTGTCTTAGTGATCTGACATATGATTAGAGAACAACATGAAATATTTTTAGATCTGTACTTACAAGTTGCCACATTTTTTTAATTCCCTGTTGTTGTTTTTACTAATCAGTCTAATGAAAGAGGAGCAGGAATTGAAAATGTATTCTTAAATACTTGTTTATCTGAAGCTCAAAGAATAAATAGGTTTGAAACGAGCTGATGCAGCAAATTTTATTTAATTTCCCCCCTTATCTTTGGACACTCAAAAGCCTATGTTTGTACGCTAAAGAATTTCTATCTAGACTATAGTGTTACAATCTTAGGGAAGCATACGGAAGGAAGTCTGAGTGGAATACTGAACAGATGCAAAAAAGTATGGCGAGCTTATATTCTAATAGCCACAATGCAAATTAGAGTAAGTGTGTCCTAATTATTTTTTCATTCATAGTTTCATGCTCTTCTCCAATAGCATGCTAAAGGAAGTTGTTGTTAATGAAATGTAAATGGCATTTTTTTTGCTCCCAGTAACAATTTTTAAAATTTTATTATGCTCATCTTTCTTCCTTCTGGGCTGATACCCATAGAATTTGCCATAGCAAAATGTGTGTGTATATATGTATGAGGGACAAATATATTTATTTGAAAATAAGTCAGTAAATCAAAGCAATGACACTTGGCTTTAACTCTTACAAACAGCAAGTTAGTATGATATAAGTTCTATCTCACACTTCCAGTTGCACAGGGAGACTGTGGAAACCGTAAACCGGTGTTTGGAGATAGTTTCAGAATGGATATGGGCTGACAAGCTAAATTGATAAAATGGAGGTGTTATTAGTGGGGGGGAATTTTGACCCAGGAATTGGGATTCACTTGTTCTGGATAGGGTTGCCCTGTCCCTGAAGAAGTAGGTTTGTAGCTTGGAGTACTGCTGGATCTGAGCCTCCTGTTAGTTAAACAGGTAGTAGTAGAGACTAGGGATGACTTTCACCAGTTTTGGCCAGTGAGCACTTTCTGGGCAGGAAAGATTTTGTTCCTGTAGGTCATGCCCTAGTAACATCTACATTAGACTACAACAATGCACTCTGCATGAGCCAGTCCAGAATGTTGACTGGAATGTGTTGCCCAAGAGACTGTTATTCCAGGGGAATAAATCCAAACTGTGTTTGTGCACATTAGTTTAATGCTTGTTAAATGTGATGAATGAATGCATCCTATATGAAATACAGATATTTGCTCCTCTGTGAGATTTAATCACTCAAAAATGGGGACAGAACCATGTGGACTGAAAACACTTTCAGGTGAAGAAATTTGCTCTCAAAATAGATTATGTGCAAAGTTTCTATTTTTTTCATTCTCACCACAGTAAAACTGGTAATTGCAAGAAGGGCCCTTTTTCAACTAAACACAATTTGGTCTTTCATGCACATAATAAAAGTCTGCCTTTTTATCCATTGCTTATTCACAATCTAATTTTTTCTTATTAGAAAAAAACGGAGTTGTGATTTGTGTGTTTCTGTATGTAGTAAATTTTTCCTTTTTGTTTCATCTCTCAACTAAAATAATACCCAAAAATTAAATAAAAACTATTCAACCCATAAGACTGAGTCAAACAAAACAACAACAGATCAATAGAAACATAATACAGCATAAAATCAACAGAGTAGTCTAAGGTGGTATTGATAAAATGGTTCTCAGGCTATGCCTGTAAAGCCCCTGGGGAACAGGGAATCCCCAATCCCCAGGCAAGAGAAAAATTAAAAGAAAAATATAGTGTTCTATACTATCACATTGTTCTTATCATAGAGTTCTTGGTGATTCCTAGAAATATTGAGAAGTGTAGCTTTAGAATCACTAGAAACTACACCATATAATTTTGTGATTCTAGAACTACCCTTTGTTACTTGAGGGTAGCTTTAGGAATAGCCAAGAACTCCATGATAAGAACTTATTGTACGTAGATGAGATCTTGTTTTTAATTTTCTCTTCGGATGCTGCCCCCTATTGATAGTTGCCAGGCAATACTATCTGAGGCTCAGAGCAAACTGTGTAATAGTTAAAAAGAAGGAACACCTCCTACCCCGGTTAAAAGGCTGGGTAAAGAGAAATTTTTTTGGCCTAAGGCTTAGAGAAAAGTAAGGTAAGACTTATTTCCTTAAGATTAACTCAGTGTAGGGGTGGGGTTTTTTTGTTTTGCTGTATTTGCCTTGGGAGGAATATGTATCTCAGCACAGTTGTATGGTGTCCCTTCCGAATCCAGATTTGTGTAAGTTCTAATTCTCTGAATAGCCAAAATCAGCATGATTTTTTTAAAAATGCACTTGCATTAATAATTATGCACCACCGTGTAAGGGTAAAACAATACACAGGAGTCTAGAAATATAGGTGTGTGTATATGTGTGTGTGTGTGTGTGTATGTGTGTTTGTGTTTGTGTATTTTGACTGAAGGCTTGTAAATATTCTGAGTTAATATTATAAAATCCTTTAAAAATTTTATATGCAGAATCAACTTGGGCAGATTCCCCATTGGAAGGAAGGACTTAGGTTAATGATCTTGCAGTTTGTAAACTGTGCGTAATAGACTTCATTATGCAGACCAAAGAAATCTAAGTCAGAAATCCAAACAGATCTCATAAGAAGTAAGTCCCATTTTATTCAACGGGTTTATTCACAGGAAAATGTTCTTAGGATTCTAGTATGTGTATACAGACCACCCCTTTTTGCCACTTGGTTGGACTGTGCAGTTAAAAGATGTCATTGTTTGTAATAATATTATTATTGATACATTTAATATAATAACCAGATGTTTCTGTTGAGTATTGCTATTTATTGTACTTTTGGGCCCTATACTTTTGCTTTGTATGTACTTCTCTCCAATTACTCTGAAGACAGTCCTGCAATGCAGAGCTCCATATCCTCTTGTGTCAGAATCCCAAGAACTGTAACAAACTCATGTAAAAGAACAGTAGTTTATTGGTAAATGAGATCTTCTCTGGTCAATGCCAGAACTGAGATTTGCCCGCGCAAACCCCTATAGTTAAAGCAGAGTGCACCCCCCCCCCCATCGTGGGAATGCGTGCCCAAAAGAACTGAAAATGAGATAACAGTGAAGACAGCCAGGCACTGACCTTGGGCAGCACCTGGTACAGTATAGCATCACACAGAAGACAGAGAAAAGTCAGTTAGAAATGCCGTTAACCCATTCCACCACCCTCAGCATCCAGAAAGCAACAAAAGCAAATCCCTTAATTAACAGGCCTCCTGACATCTTGATACTTTGGTGATTATAGAAAACATTGGAGTTATGCAAATGGAAGTAGAGTGAGTGGAGTGAGAGGAGGGGAGTTCCGTGGGAAAGGTCTGCCTCTGCAACTGGGGTCACCATCTCTGGACTGGGAAATTCATGAAGATTTGGGGGCAAAGCCTGAGGAGAGGGAATTTGGGGAGGGATTTCACCCAAAATCTATGGTAACCCTAACTGTCTACCTGCTGAAGCTGCCATTTCTTTCTAGGAAAATTGCTCTCTGAAGTGGAATTCTGGGGGAACTTCAGATCCCACCTGGAGGTTGGCAGCCCTGTCCGCAGATAGGGCTGCAAAATAGGGAAAACCAGAATATCTACTTTGGCCCTAAAGCCCATTTAACTCACTGGAATTCACTCCTGAGATAGCATGTATAGGATTGGGCTATTAGCATCTGAAATGGTTGTTTATTTCATACATAATTTGCAGATGTACTTCTGCACTTTCAAATCAAGATCCTTCCTTGCTCTTATTTCTGCAGCTGTAGCTCTTCTGTTTCTTAGTATCATCATCTATTCTTCCAGACAAAAGAATCAGAGAAACAGAGTGCCTCTAAAACTGGATAAGCTGATTAGCTTAATTGTACTTCATTCTTATTTTGTATTATAATAATGATCTGTTTTATAATAAAGGCCTATCTTATCCCTTAGTATTAATATTCTGTGATATACCATTTCTTTTTTTTTACTCTTAGAAAATCATTTTTATTTTAATTTAAGATTACCAGAATGAACAAAGACATTTGTGAAAGAAGCAACGTGGTGCTAGTTATTCTTCATTCACTGCTTGTGTGTCCTGACCTTTTACTAAAGTAACTATGGTCAAATCTACCAGTTCCATGAGTGGCCACACCTGATATACCTGCCTTAAGCTGGAAAAAGGAATCCCTGGCAACTTCTGAGTACCCATGTCTCACACAGTAAGGAGTACCCGCTGACTGTGAAGCTGTCCTTAAGGGGGAATATTACCCCATCTAGAACAAACTGTAGCCCTCCTCCCCAATTTGTTTTTACCTCAAGCTAACATTACTTTCATCTTGTCTAGATTAAGTTTGTTTGCTTACCTTCATCCAGCCTATTTCCTCCAGGTACTGATTTACAGTCTCCATCATTTTTCCAGATTGTGATAGAAAAGAGAGAGTAGTGTGTCATCTGAATATAGATTGCTGGATGAATCATCTGCCCTTGACACATTTCAGTCTAGCTTCAGATATGGTTTTGGAACTGAGTAACCTTAATTGCACTTTTGAATTATTTTCTTTTCTATCTTAATAAGGGCAACATCCCTTTCTGATTCTATTAGGCTTTTCTATGGCCTTTGACAATGTGGATCACTCTAGTAGTGAGCGGATATTGACAGTTTGGCCCTACGGTGGCTTTGGTGGTTTTTCTCCTGACAGATATCAAGAGTTTCTGTGGGAGAGTCTGCATCAGCAGTTTCAAAACTTGATTAGCAGAGTGCTGCAAGGATCAATTTTGTTGTCAAAGCTCTTTAATATTTATGTCAGGTCTCTGAATGTGATTTTCTATAGCTATGAGGATTGGGAGTCATCAGTATGCTGATTACTCTATTTTATTTTGTTTTGTTTTGCCTGAGCCCCTAGAAGCTGTGTGTCAATTGGTGACATTAGGGTTAGGCTTCTGGATGCCTCACAGATTCAGTACTCTCCCCCACCTCCAGCAGGTTGTAGCTTTTCATTAGAAGTATATATGACTATTTAAATCCCTTCCAAAAGATCATTAAGTACAGAGCCTGACGTTACTTACCTGTGATCATTCTAAAACAGTGAGTTTGGGGTAAAGGGACGAAGGCAGAATCAAAAGAAGCTGAATCCATGCAAAACTGAGGCAATGCTAGTTATGAAAGTTGTTTAGGATTCTGGAGGGTAGAGTCTACCTGTTTTAGACAGAGTAAATCTCTTTTGCAGATCAGATTGAGAGCTTTTGAGTACTTATGGAATACAGTTTTGCTTGAATAGTGTTAGTATTGTGGTTGGAAGGGCTTTGAAACAATTGCACGTTGTTCACCAACTGTCTGTAGTCGGATTTGGCTGATCAGGCCATGGTCATTTATGATTTGGTGACCTTGTAACTGGATTACTGTAGTATGCTTTACGTGTCTGTAAGACCGTATGGCTGCCTGTTTGTTATCAGACGTAGCCACCAAGGGCTTCTTTCAGCTTTGCTTAGAACAGCACCATTGATTACTTTTCTGTTTCCAAGTTCAGTTCAAGATACTGAACTTGGAAATAGTTTAAAGCCTTTCGTGACTTGTGACCTATGTATCTGAAGGACCATCTTCCCTTACATAATCCCAGTTGTCTCATAATCCTATAAAAGAGGGTAAATCCCATCCCTCACTTAGCATCCTATATTTTTGTAACATATACCCTAGACCTGTATGGCCACTCTTTGTACAAGGTTTTGTTGTTGTTGTTCTCACCTATTGCTGTTAGATATGAAATGTACTTTCTCCTCAGACAGATACTCAACTTGCCCATCTCTTGCTGTATCTAAATGCTTGTTGCTGGGACTGTGTGATGTGTCTTTAGTGGACTCTCATGCTCTCAGAAATGGCCTTTCAGTCTGTTGGTGTTTTCCCTCTCAAGATAATACAGTCTGATGCAGTATGACATTTAATTTAGGCCTGTATTTCAGTTTAACTCTATAATGCCTTTATGAGGTGAAGAAAAAATTTGCTGTTTGGCCTAAAATATATTTGATTCTGATTTTCCCAAATAACTGGTGAGTACTTGTGAGGTACTCCTGGGTGGCAGTTGCCTCTCCCACAGTCCCCACACCTGTCACACTGAGAGGGGCTGCCTCAGAATAGGAGGGGAAGGGGGAAACTTGCACCCAACTCTTGCAGTCCCTGACAGGGATATTCCCCAGTCTATGGGAACTTTTCTACTTGATTCCTTCCCAGCCTTGATTCCTTCCCAGCCTTGATTCCTTCCCAGCCTTGCCTCTCCCCTCCCCTCTTCCCCTGCCAATTCAAACCCTGAGGCCAGCTTTGAGCCATTCTCTCAGGGCTTGGGTTGGGTCCCTGGCCTGCCCATCAACGTTCTACCCCTTCTCCTGTACCAAACCCCTCCCTCCCCAACTTGATGTCAGCCTTAGTTGCTGAGGTCTGCCTGTGACTGGAAGAGGATCTCTGGTCCTGTAGCCTCAGTTACAGCATTGGGATGGTGAGCATGTTCTGCGTCATCACCTGCTCGCCAGCTTGTTCCTCGCTTCTGCTTCTAAGCTGTCCCCAGACACCCACTTCATGTCCGGCTTGCCCCATTGCTGTCCCTTACTACTGCCAGGTGACTCTGGGATGCTGGGCCTCTGGGCAGGTTGGTAAAAAGCAGGGGGCTTGCTGGAGCCATTATGGGACAGTGTTAAAAATTTTGGTGTTGTACACATAGATGCAATTTTGCATAGTGTCTGTAAATAGCTGAGTCTGACAGCACCAATTGCTCTATTGTGTAATCTAAATAACTTCAAGGTGTCCAGTTTGTAGTTATTTTTGAAACCAGATGGGTCCAGAGTGACATTTATTATACAAGGTGTGCTGTATTGCATTACTGAGAGTTATTGTAATGCATTCCTAATGAGCTAGACAGTGCCAAATGTCTTGCCATCTTGCTAGAGAGAGAAAAAGCACACACAGAGATCTTTCAAACAGCAGAGCCACAATCTATAGAACAATGTTACTAAAGTAAAGGATATGTGTAGAGAGAATCTCTGAAATCAGTTCTTTGAAGCAGCAATGGGGGAGGGACTTGGTCCAGTTTGTTGGCCTTCCAGGTGGAACAGGAGGCTGAACTAAATGGACCATAAAGTGTGATCCAGCAGGACTGAAATTTATATTTATATTACTAGCTATATACAAGTAGAAGTGATTTTGACTTTTTTTAAAGCAATCTCTTTTTACTTAAATGGAGCATTCTACTAAGAGAGCCAACGTAGTGTAGTAGTTAAGGGCAGTGGACTCTAATGTGGAGAACTGGGTTTGCTTCCCCACTCCTCTACATTAGTGGCAAACTCTTATCTGGTTTATTTTCCCACCTCTGTACATTAAACCTGCTGGATAACCAGTCACTGTTCTCTCAGAACTCTCTCAACCCCTCCTACCTCACATGGAGTCTGTTGTGGGAAGAGGAAGGGAAGGAGTTTTTAACCTGCTTTGAGACTCCTTACAGTAGAGAAAGATGGGGTATAAATCAAAACTCCTACTCTCCTTAATATTAAGCATTTTCTTTTTACTTAATATGGAGTTCAACAGCAGTTTTTGCCAGGGACATAAAAGAATGCATCAGACACTTTGCCACTATTTATGTACGATAACAATAGGTTCATGAATGTGCACACACAGGGAGAGATAGTTGCTTTTGCATCACAAAAGCCATGAGCATTTTTCATAGTCTGCTAAACAGTGGCCTTACCACATTGAGGAACAGGTGAATGAGGAACCTTGCCCATCAGATCTATCAATTAATGCTTTTGTATTTTCTCACTGTTAATAATATATTTGAAAAAACCCTTGCTTATAGGAAAAAGCAGCAAAGGAAATTTTTCAGGGAGGAGTTTCACCCTTAAAAGTTATTGTCAAATGGAGTCTATGGTGCAGCTTTGTGAGCTTGGATGTTACCATAGAGTGGACAGTTCCCTGGTTCTGAAATGTATTCAACAATTCCCATCTTTGAATTTGAACCACAACAAAACATTGTGATATGTAGAGAGGTTATCAGAATCAGGGGGAAAGTTTAAACTCTGCTCTAGTGGTATCAGTGTATGCATGGTGATACTTTCACTGGCTTCTGTTCATTCACTGTGAGGAAAAAAATAATGTATAATTTAAGTGTTTGGTAAGAGCCTTGCAAACCTGATAAGGAGGACTTTAAATCTTGTGGGGGACGGCAACAATGCTTCAAAGTCTAGTTAGATGCCAATAACTGAAGATAAGAACACTAGAGATGTGTGGGGAGTGACAGATATGTGGGGAACCATTAATTTTCAGGTAAGAACAGAAATTGATTCCTCAGGGCACATTAACCATAGTTTCCAATGTCTTTATACTAGTACGCAGAATCTGAGAAACAAGCAGGAGGAACTTGAAATTTTAAGACCGGAAAGGGATTGTGGTCTAATAGTCATTACTGAAGCTTGGTGGTATGGAACTCACAATTGGGATATTAGGACTGAGGGATACAACGTGTTTAAAGGAAATAGACAAATAAGGAAAGGGGGAAGATTAGCATTATATGTCAAGGAGCTTTATATTTGTGAGGAAATACATGAATCTGAGCAAGGAAAGTCAGTTGAGAGTCTGTGGGTAAAAATAAAAGGAGGAAGAAATAATAGTGTTATTATGGTAGGGATCTCTTATAGACAACCAAACCAAACAGAGGATTTGAATGAGACTCTCCTAGAACAGATTACAAAGTTCTCAAAGATATGGGACATAGTGGTCATGGGAGATTTCAATTACCCAGATATCTTCTGGAAGTCAAACTCTGATAAAAATAAAAGGTCTAATATTCCTGTCTTGTGTTGCTGAATACTTATTTTCCAGAGGGAGGAGAAGGAAACAATGTGGTCTGCGATCTTGGATTTGATTCTCACCCCAGGGAAGAACTGGTTGATGAGGTGAAAGTAGTGAGCATGCTGGGTAATAGTGATCATGTAATTTTGGAATTTAAGATCTTGGGGAAATGAAAAACTGTATGTCACTACACATATAGGTTGGACTTTTAAAAAGCTAATTTTTACAAATATAAAAATTTTACAAATGTAAAAATTGTCCACAAGTACACAAACAATTTCAACAGAAAAGAAGAAACCATAAAAATGAACAAAATTTGTCTGCCAGTACTGAAAAACATTAGAATCAAGACACTGACTAATGAACACCATCCAGAGAAAGGATGTCTCCAGGCAGTAAGCAAAGGGCTGGTGAACACCACCCAGAACATCACCCACCGCTCTAGGCAGTAAGCAATCAATGGGATCAAAAAGGCCAGGCTACTACAATGCAGATGCCCTCACCAATTGATTATGCTTTCTTCATGGTTACTCACATGCTAAATGGGTGAATACCACCCAACACATGCAAGTCAAGCTTGCTAATTGCACCCTTTACACTTGTTAACAGGCAAATGGTTCTTTCTCCCACCCTGGACATTCCACAGGTATAGATACTCTGACTTGCTTAACTACCATCAGATCCTCTGAAGATGCCAGCCACAGATACAGGTGAAGCGTCAGGAGAAAATGCTACTAGAACACTGCCTTACAGCCCGGAAACCACACAATACACCAATGTAAAGTTATGTTGGGTAGAATCCTATGGTCAGAAATACTTAAGGAGAAGGAAGGTCAAGAGCGGTGAGAGTTTCTTAAAAGTGAAATCTTTAAGGCACAATCACAAGCAATTACAATAAGAAGGAAAAATGTGAGGAACCTGAAGAAGACCGGGTGACTCCATAAACAGCTTTCCAAAGATCTTAGGGCCTTTGTTCATGATTTTGAAGAATTTTTGGAGAACAGCTGAGTTGTCAAAAGATTGGAGGCAGGCAAATGTTATCCCTATCTTCAAGATGGCAGAAAAGGAGGATCTTGTAACTACCGACAGATCAGCTTGATGGCTATATCTGGAAAGGTTTTAGAACTAATCATCAAACAAGTCAGTCTTTGAGCATTTAGAAAAGATGGTTGTGATTACTAAGAGCCAGCACAGGTTCCTTAACAATAATAAATGTCAGATTAAACCTTATCTCCTTTTTTGAGAGTGTTACTATCTTGTATAGGGAATGCTGTGGGCATAGATTATCTTGATTTCAGTAAGGCTTTCTGATAAGGTTCCACATGTTATTCTTGTTGATAACTTGGTAAAATGTGGTTTTGATCCTGTTGCTGTTAGGTGGATTTGTAACTGGTTGACTGATTGCACCCAAAGAGTGCTTGTTAATGGTTCCTCATCTTCTTGGAGAGGAGTGACAAGCAGAGCGCCTCAGGGATCTGTTCTGGGCCGTGTGTTGTTCAACATTTTAGTAACTGACTTAGATGAAGGAATAGAGTGGATGCTCATTATATCTGCAGATGATACTAACTTGGGAAGGCTAGAAAATGCAATAGAAGACAGAGTCAAGATACAAGATGATCTTGGCAGGCTGACAAACTGGACTAAATCTGAGTTTCAACAAAGATAAATGTAAAGTTCTGCATTTAGGTAGGAACAATCAAATGCATAATTGTAGGATGGGGGATACGTGTCTTGGCAGTAGTACATTCGTAAAGGACCCAGGAGCCTTAGTAGAACATACACTGGATATGAGTCAACTTTGTGATGCAATAGCAAAAAAAGCAACTATGATTTTCGGCTGCCTCAACAGAAGTAGTGTCCAGATCATGCAAAGTAATGGTATCCCTTTACTCCTCGCTGGTTAGATCTCAGAGTAGTGTGTTCAGTTTGGGGCACTGCAGTTTAAGAAGGATGTTGACAAGCTGGTATGTGTTCAGAAAAGGGCAACAAAGAGCAAATCCTATGAGGAATGGTTGAAAGAACTGCATGTGTGTAGCCTGGAGAGGAGATTACTGAAAGATGATATAATGGCCATTTTAAAGTATTTAAAAGACTATCATATAAAGCAGTGGTTCTCAACCTTCCTAATGCGGGGACCCTCTAATACAGCTCCTCATGTTGTGGTGACCCCCAACCCTAACATTTATCCATTTTACAGATGGAGAACACTGATGCAGAGAGTCTTAGGCGACCTCTGTGAAAGGGTCATTTGACCACCAAAGGGGTCCCGAACCCCAGATTGAGAACCACTGATATAAAGGATGGAGTAGTGTTGTTTTCTGTTGCCCCAGAAGATAGGATCCAGAACCAAAAACCAATGTGTTGAAATTAAATCAAAATTGTTTTTGACTAAGCATTAGGAAGAAATTCCTGGCAGAGCAGTTCTTCAGTAGAACAGGTGTCCTCAGAAGGTTGTGGGCTCTCCTTTGTTGGAGGTTTTTAAGCAGATGGCCATCTGACAGCAATGCTGATTCTGTGGATTTAGGCGGATCACGAAAGGAAGGGCAGAAAGAGGTGAGTCTGTGCTTGGCTCTTGTGGTCCTTCCTTATATGCCAAGGTAATGCCAAATCACTGGGAATGAAGATGAAGGACCAGGGCAGAGACTTGGACTTAGTGAAGGAACACATGTTGGGCAATCTGGGGTGTACTTCAGTTCAGCCTTTCTCAGGAGGAAGAAGCATTGTTGCAAGTCTTGGCAGGAGTCAGGACCTTAACCAGACTACCAGGAAGGACAGGGATTGTAGCCTCCTATATAAGCATACAGGTGAAAGAAAACTTTCTTTGGTTCAAAAGGTCCCACTAATCACTCACATCTAGCCAGGAAAGAACCTGACCTTCCACACCAGCCTCTAGTACTGAGTTTATGTGGAAAGTCCTGTTCCTAGTTCCTGCCTCACCTCAAGGTGCACAGCTGCACAAGGTCTACAGCCTGCCTGCTGCATGCAAGGCTGCTTCTTCCTCTCTGCTTCCTTGTGAGAAGACCACTTCACTGCTGACACCTACTCTGAGTCCAGGAGCAGTTAGTCTACACAGTCACCAGATTGCTCTGTTTGGGGAAATGTAAGGTAACATACATGCTACTAGTATGGGATACAGAGCAGTATCAGTGTATGGTTTGAAGTGGGGAAAACAACAAAGCTGTTGCATGGTACAAATTGAACAGAAGGTGCTGAGTAATGGAAGGATCATTTGCTGACATATGCAAGTATGCAAAATTTGGCTTTTTTTGGATGGGGGGGATCAGGAAGATGCACTGTTTTTTAAGGATATTTGTGGAAAGAAAGTTAATGCCTTTATCTTATGCCTACTTACTCAGACGTTCTATAGGGTTCTGAGACACATTTGAATTGTAAATAGAACTGCACTTGCACAGAAAGGGCTGATTGTTAAATAAGTGTAGGATGCAACACTGTAGTAACCTCTTAAAAGTACATTTATTTTATTGAAGAGGTTCCATGAAGTGCCACTGGTGGTAGCAGTATTAGGTAGTTGCAGACAAAAATAAAATGACCCTGTTTTAGCATCTTAACAGTTGCAGCACATCTGACAAAATGGGATCCAGTTCATAAAAATTTATGTTACAATACATTTGTTAATATTTAAGAAGTGATTATTGAATTGGGTATGTTCATGGGTTGGATCCAACAGCAGAAATTTTTGCACATGCAGAAAAGCTGTGGTGAATCCAACCATCTGAATGCTTCTGAAATAGTGGCCCATATTTTTGCCTAATAAATACTTGTTGAAAAATGTATGGACCTACTCTGAGCTCTAGTGAAAGATCAGGCTCTAAACTAAAGTAAGCAAATATGGCAATTTCTAAGTGAAATTATTACAACTTACATCATTTTTTAATTTATTACATCTACATTAGCTGACACTGCATCATAAGATCTGGCTGGAAGTGGCTTGGAGAGGAAAATGCATGGGGCACACTTTTCATTCCATGCTGACAACCCCTTTTTCATCTTGGAGCAAGATGTGCTTTCTGCTGCAAGATCCTTCCATTACCTGGCCAGCAAAAGAAAGTGGTGTGGGAAGAGACCTAGAGTTGAAAATGTGTCCTTTCTTCTTTTTATTGACTGAATAGGTGTAATATCTAGTCTGGTTATGATAATGATTGAACTGTGAGGAGTGTTTGTTTGGATACATTAAAGTTGTTTTTCAAGTTTGAAAGGACTTGGAGGATCACAGCAAGGGATGAAAAATATTCAGCATCCCAAATAAGGTGTATTTTGGGAAACTGATACAATGATCCCAAGAAATATTTTGCATTTATTAGGTAGAAGCCAATGTTCACAAGCTCTGGGAGATGTTTTTTTACTCTCCTTCTTTCCCCCCTTTGTCTTTGCATTTAAGTTGAGGGGGTGGTTTCATATAGGCTTGTCAGACTGCTTGGATCAATTTGTCTTTGTCAGTTTCAAGAGAGTTTTTTCTTTGTCAGAGTTGCTTTGTGTTCCACTAATTGTTTTCACAGTGTTGGATTTGTTCTGCCATTGATTCACATTAGTTCTGTTGGAACTAGTTTTGCCTACTATCATGGCACTGGAGTCTCTGGATATCTGTACATTGTCATTTATTCTATTGGGCTTGCAACACCCTTGTCCCTTGCTAGGATTTGTTCTGGTGTAATCCTCCAAGTCCTTTTGAACTTGCACTGCCAGAGTGCTCTTGGGTTCTGCTGGGCATTCTATAGATTGCCACTTGTTCTGCTTGGCTTGAAAAAGTACTTCACGTCTTCAGTTTCTACTTCAAAAATTCTCTGGTTTGACTTTACATTTGTTGAACTTGCACTGCCCAAGTGACTCTGGGTTTTTCTGGGCTTGTGCACATTGCAGTTGGTTCTGCTACACTTGCAAAAGGACCCCCCCTTCAGGTTCTACTGCAGAGATTGTCTGATTTGAAATTGGTTCTGTTGGGCTTGCACTTCCACAGTGGTTCTGGGTCTCTGCACATTGCCATCAGTCTTTTTGGGCTTGCAGAAATGCCCCCAACCTGGAGTTTCCACTGGAGAGATTCTCTAGTTTGATTTTGGTTCTGTTAGGCTTAGCTCACTAGCTTGTGATTCTACTAGGATTACTGGGTTCTGCAATGGTTCTGCTGAACTTGTTGTGTTGGTTCTTCCATGGGAAACATTTGACCAGTGATTGCTGCTTGCAGGAATAGCTTTTGCCCTGGAAGCAGCTTGGAGGTTTTCATTTTGTTCCCCTCCATAGGAAATAATGGAAGATGGATGGGGGCACCTGTTTAGGGGCCTATAGAATTGGACCCTTTGGTCCAATCTGCTTCACTTTTTGGGCTATTTAAAGGACAGGCACTAGCATATCCCCTGCAGTTTTGGTCCCTGTACCTTTAAAAACAATTCTGCCCCCAGCCACTCAGAATTTTTCTCCCATAGGTGATAATGGACCCAAACAATTTAGAAACCCCCCAAACATCCGAATACCATATTGATATTTTAATTCAGGGATGTTGGGAATACTGATGTTTTCCAAATCAAATATACCTGAATCCAAAAAATGCCATTTTTTGTGTTGTTGTATGTCACCTATAGCTGTGATGTTCTGTACAAGCTGAAACTTCCAAGTTATCTTCAGGAGTAATCCTATGTAGAGTGCTAGTCTAGCTTCAGGGTTACTGTGGAATACTACCAAGTAGCTAGATTGGCCTTGCAGTGAGGTATCCCTCATGCTAAAAGAAGTTTGAAGGAATTTCACAACTGAATACAAAAACTGTGTACATTTGTCTGCATCACAACAATTTGTGTGTGCAACATGCTGTCAAGTCACAGTCAATGTGGCAACCCAGTAGGGGTCTGAAAGCAAATGACTAACAGAGGTGGCTTGCTAATGCCTTCCTCTGCATAGCGACCCAGGTATTTCTTAATAGTTCCCCATCCAAATACTTATCAGGGCCAATTCTGCTTAGCTTCTGAGATCTGATGAGATGAAACTAGCCTGAGGCATCCATATCAGGGCCATTACAACAACAGTCTTAACTAAATGAAATCTAGGACAGTCAGGTAGCAATCCTAAGCAGGTCTACTCAAAAGTAAATCCCATTTTATTTAATGGGCTTGCAGCCAAAATCAACAATAGGTGTGACGGAGAATCACATTGTTCGGAATTTGCTAAGAATGCTCTGTTTAAAAACACATAATTCATGATGTTACACAGTGGTTTACTGAATAACAGAAACTTGTATCTATTTGTATTTTAATAAAATCAATTTTATACTTGAAGCCTTGGGTCAGTGTAAATAGGAAGGAAATTGTGTTCTATTATGGTTCTCATACGTTAGTGATAAAAACCATTATAAACATATACTCCTGTAGGAAAGATCTCATCTGGTTAGTTCTGAAATTTCTTCCATAATGATACCAGGCCCAGTTGGAGGTATTTTTTATTCCCTCAAGGCAAACCCTAGGCACATACTATTACCACATTTTCAGCTGATGTATCTGTACTACTTTAGTTAATAACAAACTGTCTCTTGCTATCAGAAGAAATGTACATGTAGAAAGAGACCAACATACTACAGGAAGCTTTTAAAGAGCAGTGTATTCTCTGAGCACATTAATTACATTGCACATCCTCAATTGGTCTGTATTGGTGAAGATTAGTGCTCTCTAGTGACAACAGTGGCAGGAAGGAGGTTCTCCAACAAATGCATCTCATATTGCAGAGGTTCCCTATCTGCATTGCTCTCATTTAAGTTATCTTTCTTACTCATTCTATGGTATGTTGGTACATTGAGAGCAGTTCAAAATGTTCAGAACTAAACAGGATACTTTTATTACCTTGGTTGTTACTTGGTTTTATGGTTTTGGCCAGGTATATTGTCCTGGGTGCTCTTTAGACAGAAAAACAACCAATTCGCTTTATAAGTAAGTTACATTGCAAGTATCAGAGTGAAAATAAAAATCAGATAAATTGCTGAGACCTTCAGTACCCTTGTCCAGGATAAGCCCCGTTGGCCTACTATGCAGTGTTTTTTGTGTGATAGCATGTGTTCTTGGATTTGCTGATTTCTGGGCTATTCTATAAACTAAAGTGAAATAAATTGGCATACTTCATTTTGGTTAGAAGTCTTTTGGTATACATTTTTGAAGGCTGTTGCAATAAAATTATGAACAAAATTACAAAAAAAGAAATATTGAAATGAAATAAAGCTTAGAGATGCAATTAAGATTTGTTTGTTTGGAAGATGTCCTCTCAGATTCAGGGCATTGTGCTTTTGGTTTTCAATACTTGGTTTTCAATTAAACAGAACTTTAAGCTTCATTGGAGTAGTGTGTCAGTCGATGTGTTTATTGCATTTGTTGGCATTTTGTTTCGTGAAATATCAAAGCTCATAGGAGTGGAAGGGCAACTTGGAAACAGCCCAATTTAGTTGTCATTCACAACTATGATTGATGTTTTAAACTGTCTCATAAGGGTTTTGTTTATAATTGGATTTAGTTAGATGTTTTATTTTATAATTTTTAAATGGTGTGGACTATTGAGAAACATCAGGAGGAAAGATAATGGTAAGTGTAAAAGGGGTAACTATTACTACAGCAGTTTGCAGACACATATGTGTGATGTCAGTGTATGTTTAGCAGTAACCAGCGAACATGCCGTATGTGCCAAGGGGACTGAAGGAGTAACTACTGCAAAAAACCCAACTAATATTGCATTTGGCATAGGGGGAAAGCAGCCTTGATGTGGATACAACCATGCAGTTTTATTGCTGCCTTGCTGACATTCACCTAGCTTGTTCTTGCAGTCTCTGATGCCTGGTCCAGACCAGTCTATTTTTCAATTCATTTCAATTATATTTGTACCCTGCCCTATCCCCGAAGGACTCAGAGCGGCTAACAACATGATAAAAATACATTTCAGTAATACAACAATAACATACAGTAACAATAATAAAATACATGAGACTAAATAGAACCAATTTCAGATGGCAACTAAGCATTTCAGGCTATACAACTTATATGACCTTGGGCAATGAATTCTTGGTTTTGTTTCACTCTTCCCTGCCATTCACCTCCTCTGAGACTTAAGGCTTTATCTGAACTGTATTTGGATCCAAGCCGTTTGCTGTCTGCTTCTGTTGCTCAGAGCTGGGTTGGAGGCGGAAACCTAACACCAGCTGCCTGGAGCCTGACTCAGCATAGATAAGCATCTTTGAGCAGCCTGCGGAAGCTGGCATATTCTACAGCTCTGAAGGGCTGCCCATCAATAGCAATCATCATACTGATGAGATGTGACCCTTCTCTCTACCATTCTTCTTACCTCTGATCACTCTAGTGCAGTGGTTCTCAACCTTCCTAATGCCGTGACCCTTTAATACAGTTCATCATGTTGTGGTGACCCCCAACCATAAAATTATTTCTGTCTCGGTTCCTAAGACTACCGGAAAAATGTGTTTTTGTGGTCTTAGGCGACCACTGTGAAAGGGTCGTTCGACCCACAGGTTGAGAATTGCTGTTCTAGACCAGGGGTAGGGAACCTGCGGCTCTCCAGATGTTCAGGAACTACAATTCCCATCAGGCCCTACCAGCATGGCCAATTGGCCATGCTGACAGAGGCTGATGGGAATTGTAGTTCCTGAACATCTGGAGAGCCGCAGGTTCCCTACCCCTGGTCTAGACCAAGGATGTTAGAAGACACCCCTGGAGCAGACACTCTGTGTCTAAAGGGCACAGGAAGAGATGAATGAAAGGAGTTGAGATGGCAGCACACTGAGATGTTCCTCCATCTTTTCCTCTTGTGTCATCTCTAGCCTCTCCTCCTGTCTCCCACGGGAAGGGCCGCTGGGCTGTGCAGGAACCAAAGAAGAAGATGGTGCATGAAATTCCTTGTCCAGTTCCTCCAGCATTCTCTTGGTCTTTAGGGTGAGGTTCAGAGCTGCAAACCTGCTAGGAAGAGTACAACAATATAACTTCACCAACTCAACAGAGCATCAATGTACAAAACCTTCCCCACTTCAAAACAGTTTAAACAAATGAAGAAAAAACAGGGAACAGGGACCCAGCTTACAACAGCTCACCACAACAGAGAAACAAGCATCAGAAAACGAAGGGAGGGAAGGAGGAAGAATCAACACAAAAAATTGAAAGACCCTCCCAAGACTCGGAATCCTAGAGAAAGAAACCCAAAGGGGGGGGGAGGGACCCCTAATACAGGGGTGAGAAAACATACATATGCACAAAACCAAAGGAAGTACTGTTAAAAGAAACCTAGAACCTCCCACACAAGAACAAAAAAATAATTAAAACCTCTGCAACCAACCAACTACTGAAACACCTCCCCCAACAGAAGATAACCAGTCACTCAGGCTTTACAGAGTTTTTTGGCCTATCTTTCCCCCCTGTCCCACCCAAGAAGAAGACAAGAATTTCCAAGTGAAAGATAGAAGGATTGATGGAAGGCCTCTCCAAAGAAACAGCCCCCGAACAAGTTCAGAACCCCCAGCAGAGACATACACAGACACTCACAAAACCCTAAATATACCCCAAAAAAGCCTTATCAAGTTTTAACACACAGGGAGACCGGAACAAATTCATAGCAACTGAAGGGCCTTTATGGTTTGCCAGGCCTTGAGGGCCCCTAAAACCCACCAACAGGCCAAAGACTGAAAAGTGTAACAGGCACACTTCACAAAAAAATTACTCTTCAATAACTCAATTATTTCGACCCATCTGATATCCACGTCTCCAGGCAGTAGGAATCCAATGCAGGCAGGCAGTAATCCAAGGGATGCAGTAGTCAAAGCACCAGAAACTCAGAGGGAAGAGCAGCAGCCAAAGCCAAGCTTTGCACTGAACTCTCTCAAACCTCTGTCTGGAATGGAGTCTGTTGGAACTAGACCTTCGTTTTTTGCTCTTTGACCATGTGCAGAAAAAAATGAAAGAAATCCAGACAAAATACCTTTTGTGATTGGCCAAAGAATAGCGTTATCTCTTACCTGAAATCTTTTCATCCAATCTAAATTTCTGCCCCCCACTTTCACAATCCTTTCTCTTTAGGTTGCTGCAGTTCAAATTGGGACTGCAGCAGCCTAGCAGAAGTTCAATTCAAAATGCATTGCAGCCATTAGCTAAATAGGAAAGCTCTAGCAAGTCCTCCTATTTGTCCTTTTGTGTCTCCTTCCCACTTATTGCTCTGTAAACCAACCAAAGGGAAGGAAAAGGGCACCAGGAGAGTCCTCCTGCAGCAGCAGATCCCAGCAGAACCCAACTGGGAGTGCATTAGTTGAAGACTAAATGGCTTAAAAGTTATACCTGTGTAGAGAATTGCAGTGGTATGAACCAAAATAGTCGTTCTCACATGCTGGTGTTTTCAGCATGTGAGAAAAGACAAGTGTGAATAGAACAATTTACTATCGGTATTATAGTGGTGCTTTTTAATCTTTCTCTATTTCTCTGGCTTGGAAAAAACTTTCAATGCAGCGCTAAAGTCACCTTGGTGTACTTTTGTTGCAAACCTCATACAAATTGAGGTGAAACTTCTGCTTTTTTCCACTTTCATCTCTAGCTTTGTCAGCTAAGCTCTGCATCTGCTGACTTGTACCAGAATTTCTATAGAGTCGGGTATTCAAGCTGACAGTCAGATGCCCCATGGATAAATAAAGAAACAGATAACAATAGAGTACATGCTGCATCCATTTCCTCTTACGAAACCGGAGAGTTATCAGAGTCCATAACTGCACTGTATTGACATGTTTTATCTACTTAATTTTTACCAAATTATTCTACCATTCAGTAATATTGAGGCTATTTAGTTAACTGTTCATGTATTGCAAATGCTATTTCAACATTGCCTATTTAAAAATTAAGCCTTAAATAAGGATTTCTGAATGACTGATTTGGCATCCACCAGTCAATTCTGTAAATGCATTGCTAATTTGTTCATAGTTGTGGGCACTGAGAGCATGGTCAGCCCTGTAAATAATCCAAATGCCTAACCCCAACATTTTTAATTAGCCATCTCCCCCCACCCCCTTGTATGCACTGGTATTTGTGGCAAGTCATGACAACAGAAAGAAAGTCCTCCCTCTTTGGTTGTTTGGAGGTTACCAATAATCAGTTGCAAGTGGATTGAGAATGCAGAAGGTACTGAGCTTCTTGTTGTTACTGGTTCCTAGCAATGTGTCAGCCCCACATTCCACACATGTATCTGCATCTCGAAATCTTGCTTAATCTATCATAGATTCACAAAGGACCAAATCAAACTGTAAACATGTTATGACACAGCAATTTTTTTCATGAGCAGAAGGCTTCTAGTAGACCTTAGATTTTGCTAGTGCACATATTATACAGTAGATGTTGTCCAACTTGTCCTTGTTTGAGACTGTATGTCTTCCAATATTGTTTAAAAGATGTCTCCTTTATAGTTGGAAAAAACAAAACCTAAATCTTTAAGGATGGCCTAGATTTTATTTATTTATTTAATTTATTTATTCGTTCCACTTTTATACCGCCCTCCCCCAAGGGGCTCATTTGCAGCTCGTCAGGGTGTGTCCCTTTCTGTGCTGGCTGGGAGCTGCCTTACCTGAGCTACAGTTTAGGAAATTAGGAGAATCAAAACAAAACAAATGCCTACTGTTGGGGGCAGGGGTCATAATGTCCAAGATTCCCAGATTTGTGTACCCATTCTGGAAAATCATGGTAACAACCTGAAACAGTAGTTTTCTTGTATATTTTTGGCTTGGGAATTCCAAAATGCATGGCCCTTCTAGTTATGTAATAGTTTGTGTT
Source organism: Sphaerodactylus townsendi (assembly GCF_021028975.2). Taxonomy (NCBI): domain Eukaryota; kingdom Metazoa; phylum Chordata; class Lepidosauria; order Squamata; family Sphaerodactylidae; genus Sphaerodactylus; species Sphaerodactylus townsendi. The sequence goes on along the minus strand of NC_059432.1, from coordinate 82,095,381 downwards.
GAGAATAAACTGCAAAGGAAGAAGTGATCTATGTGAACTGATGTAGTACAGGACATATGGTCATGGGGCTTTGAAGAAAGTGAAGATGCTCTGTGAAAAGTTCTCATTTTTGGCTGACAACATGGTATGGGGGATTGAGGATGTGGGAAGAACAGCAGCTGTTAGAAATCCTAAGGAATTAGACTGCCTTTTGCTAAACAGTATTGATGGAAAAAATGTCTGAAAGAGGGACTTTTTGAAGGGAAATTGGTCTGTGTGAACTTTCTGAACAGGTTGCATACACCTGTATGGCTTTTAATGGATGAAAACGCTTGGCCACCTTTCCAGATTTTGATGGATGGCTTTTGCCTGTGAAATTTAGTTTTATTTTTTATTCATGTTTAGACTCTTTAATCAGGTGGTCCATTTCCTCATGTTAGCATTTCTAGTGAAATTTATACACCAGAGCCCATGCGATACATTACTTGATCAAAGCAGACAAAAAACTTTCTGTTACTGAGTGCTCATACTTTGAGGTAATATCCTGGGAGCTGAAGCAAGAGGATACATGTTCTATTTCAGGGATCACCGACCTAGTTCACCAGTGGGCACTTTTTGGAATTTTGAAAACATTGAATGGATACTTTGACAAAATGGCTGCTGTATGGGGCACAGCCACCAAGAGAGGCTGTCATGAGTAGTTGGGCCACTTTGCTTTCAGAAAGGAATGCTTTGATGAAGGAAGTAGATGCTAGATGCTATGGTATATTGAGGATCATGGCTGAACTGCATCTCTTCCTGATATTCCAAAATTCTAAAACATGCCATCATGTTAGTTTGGATTCCATCAGAAAGGTTTAAAGGGAAATGTGGTCTTACCTATTTAAAAAATAGACACGATACAGTTTGATGTGGTAGCTTATTTCTTAGCATACATATGCATATACTTCCAAAGACTACTTTTTAAAAATTAGCTTCTAAAACCGTAACAGTACTTTTAGTAGAAAGGGATGTTTAAATTTAATAAGTAATTTCATCTGTATAGGTTTGAAAAAAAACAGAGTTCTTAACTGAAATGAAGAAGCCAGTCTACTTATCCAAACGTTAGATGAGGCAACTAATTAATTAGTGGATATCAATGACTGGCTGGAGTCAAGTGAGATTGCTGGTGTTATTCAACTCTTCTGTTGGTACTAGAGGCTGTTAACACTGTCGAAAGAGCAAGATATCTAATTGATGTTATCTTAGTTTCATACAGAAAAACACAGTGTACTTTCAACACATAAAATTTTTCCAAATATCATGGTGCATTTCCAAATAACATGGTACATTCTGATTTCTAGTGCATTTCAAGAGGATTCTATCACAAGGTTCTTCTGCCAAGCTTTTAAGTGCCATCATTTTAAGATAACCAATTTTTCTTTACTCTGTTTCCTTGATTTATTGTATGTGGAAAACCTGAGAATCTTTTTAAATTGAAATGGGAACAATGAACCATATCTAATTGCTGATATAAAGCCTTTGAAATCACCTAAACTAAGTATGAATTTTAGTCCATTCATAATTTAAGATGAAAAGCTAATTCTATTTCATAGTATTAATTGATCAATTCTGTTGTTTCTGTTCAGTTTGTTTCAGATTCATGTGCCAGCAGTCCTTGCCACCATGGCAACTGCACTAGCAACAGTGAAGGCTACCTCTGTGTGTGTGATGAAGGCTTTGAAGGAACAAACTGTGAACACTCACTTTATAGTCCTCCAGTGTCTGGATGGACAGAATCGGAGGTGCGAAGCCAAAGCAGGCCAGCACTGACCACCACGGAACCTGACATAGTCTTGCCAAGATCACAGGCCACAGTGACTTTGCCTACATGGGAGCCAAAGGAGGGACAGAAAGTTATGGACCTGAAATGGAATGAAGTAGAGGTGAGAATTTTTCTATAAATGTTCTGTGCTGTTTTAAAAAGCTTGTAATATAGATACATTGAGTGCTTTTTAAAGTTACAGGACCTGTTAATTGTAAATGATCTATCAACTGCCCAGTATATGACATATAAAATCAGCTGAAAGAAAAAAAATAACTTATAAAATAAAACTAAGCATCATCTCACTGTTTTTCATGTGAAACCTGCATGTTTTAACCAGTGGATTAATTTTAATTTATTTAACAACCTCAATTTAAGTGATTTCACAAGTAAATGGTTAAACATTATACATATTTTTTGTTGGACTGTTCACTTGAATTATATGAAATGTGGAATGTCAGAAGCCAGTACAGTATAGCTTGCAGGTGCTGAAGAGAAATCACAAAATTGCATGAAAGATAAATTATCTTTACAAAAGCATTGAAATACAACCACTCTGCTTAGTCATGGCATATAGTGCATTCTCTTTTTTATTACCCTAAAAAGGCCTCCACAAGAAGTAAACATTGGAATCAAGTGTTGTCAAAGTGTGAGGGATTTTTGGATGACCAAAATTTTTACTTTCTTTTAAACAATTTAAATGAAGCTTTCTGTGAAATGGCTGCCAAATTTCTCTTTGATGTAATTAATGCTTCGGTATGAAATACGGGTATGCAACCATTAAGCATCAGTGAGAGTCTGATTGATTTTGTATATAATTAGATATTTTAGGCTGTGATTTTGTAATTTTTTACTATGCTGATAAAGGCTTTGCATGCATGTGACAAGCATGAGTGTGCCATGGTATCTAAATGCAAGTACTTGAAAAAAGAAAATCCCCTCTACCCATGGGATTCCAACAGCCCAATCCAGAGCCCTAGGGCAGCCAGGGACGGTGCTGCTCTGGTGCTCCATGCTGCCTCCACAGGGCTTTTTGGCAGTGCAGGGAAGCAACATACAAAAAAAACCTTCCTTGGTGCCAAACAGCCCTCCATTGGGCTCAGTTGGCTTATGCCATCCAAAAGGTCAGAGTAAGTCCATGCCTTGGGTGCCAGTTTTCTGGGAGGTAAGACCAGGGACAAAGCCAACTAAGGTCAGGTCCACCCCCGACCATGCCTCTGGAATGCTCACTATGCTGGCAGAGCTGGGGTGTGTGTGCAGGAATGATGATGTAGCACTCTGTGCTGCATCTGACCACCATGGAGGGCTGCTGCAGCCATTTGCCAGCTGATTTGCCCCTCTTCCAGGGTAAGTGCCCCAGGGAGGGTAAATCCACTGGTATAGGGGTCCGCCACCTCCACAACTCTGTTGCCTCCCTTTCTCCTGGATTGGTCTGTTCATCTTATTTTAAACCCAGTTTAGAATATCAAGTTGGAGCAGGGTGAAAAACCAGCCTCTGTTCATTTAGGCACTTGCATTCAGATATCATGGCAAACTGGAATTTGATTCAAGACTTTCAGTATTTAGAAACCTTTGACCATGTTCTGTGCATAATGGAAAAAAGCAATTGGATAAGTGCTACACAACACCAGCCCCCCAAAGAGCAACATAATTTGCAGAAGTTTTTTATGATAAAGCTGCTGTTGCCTGAAATAAGCTATTTTACAAGAAGTACTGTAGAGGTCATGGATTTCTTTACTTAGCAGGTAGTGATGGCTCAATTTATTTTGTATAAAGGTTTCAGTGAGTGAGGGAAAACTATAATAGGCTTCTTTGTTATAGGGATCAGGTAGCAGAGTTACTATCAGTGGTTTGTTGAAACGGTACATGATATTGTGTCTCAGCTATGCTTACCACAAGTCCTCCTTGCTACCCTTTCAGAAGCCTCAAGTGTTTACACATTATCTAATGTCTAACAGGTCATGTTGCAGTCACACAGATTTATCTGGCATATTATGTTATACCATTCCATTAATTTTTTTCCTGAAGAATTTCCTGATGTTTTTACAAGGTAAGATCTATTCTTTAGAAGAATCCTACAGTTTCTCCTGGCATTTATTATTTCCAGTGGTTTAAAATGTTTACATGAAATGTCCTGACATGTTCATTACATTTTCCCTCTCAGATAATTCCTGATGTGGCTTGTGGAAATGCCAGCTCCAATAATTCTGGCGGGGGTCGCCGTATATCTTTTGAAGTTCCGAATAACACATCAATAAAGTAAGAAAGTCTCCTTCACTTAAGACATTATATAGATATTTTAAAAATAATTTGGCTTCTCTAGTTCAGTATCTTAAATTTTACCCAGTAGTGATAGCAAGAGATGTGACAAATGTAGAGGTAAATGACAATTGTGTAGTCAGATTTTGGGTGCTATGGAGCTGGGCACATTGCTGGGCTCCTCTTGCACACTCAGCATTCCATCCTTGGCCCATAGCAAATATACGATGTCAAATTGTGTTCTTATTTCATAGGAAACCCAGTCTTTCATACCTTCTTCTTTTTCTCCCACCCATATGAGATATCAATGAAAATACATTATTTCAAAATTATGTCCTTATCCGTCTTTATACGTTTGATATCTTACTCCCAAGTTGGGAGTCATAGCTTGGCAGTAGAGCATCTGCTTCGCATGCAGGAGATACGAGGACCAAAACCCCACATCTCCCATTTAAAGGGATCAAGTAGTAGGAGATGCAAAAAAACCCCCTCTGATTGAGATCCTAGAATGTCACCACTACTTAGAATAGGCAATATTGACCATGTATGAAGCAGTGTCATGTGTATTCACGAAATAGACCAACAAACCTTTTCCTTTTGATAGGCAACAGTGCTCCTCCTGCAGCATAACTAAGGTCTCGGTAGCTTGATTGGATCTAGCGCCTAGAATGAACCAGAAATCTATGGTACCAGATGCTTCTTGGATCAGCACATCAACCTGTTCTAAGTCTCATATTTATTTTCTGATCTAACCAAGACTGAACCTATAAACACTCCTGTTGACAGAAAAGAGGCATTGTATTGCAGGACTTGCATCCAGGCAGCTGCTGTTCCAGTCCGGAGAGGACATTTTCACTGCTGTATTGTTGCGCCATTTCCACAACTCCCTTCAGCCTCCCCTCTAATTTACTGTAGATACTGGCAACATTTTAGCCATTTCTTCTTCCCTTTTGGCTCCCTTTCAGTGCTCTATTCTTATCTACTGATTTCCAGGCAGGCTTGGAAAGTATCTTTTCCCTTTTTAATTCTCTGCTTTCTCCTATTGCTGGGGCCTTTTGCACTCTCAGCTTCTTTCTTTTATGTCAGGTTTCTAATTCTCAGCCCACGTCTAGTTCTGTCTTACTTCTGTCAAGTCCATTGCTTATCTCTTATGTCCTTTAGTTCTTGGGTTCTTATTTACTCAGCTTTCAGACTCTCTTACTAGCCTAGTGCATCTGTCTTTCTACCAGCAGTATCTATCTTCTCCTTTCCCCAAACTCTGTATAAATGAAATGATTTCAACCTTCTCACAGAAGTGCCTGTGTCTGACAGCAATGTATTGCTTCCATTTTGCCCTTGGCATTTAATTTTTTGTGAACATTTCATGACACCATAACAGATCAGCCAGAACCTAGGATTCTAGTGACATCTGGCTTGAATGAGGTGTAAATCTCTTTCCTTTGTTACCTTTTCTGAGTTTGCAACTCTAATCCCAAGACCTGCCTGAATTTCCTTTGATTGGGTGCATCTCTTATGCATCTCCTTAACTTGTTTAAGTGTTCAGATGTAGGGAAAATGCACTGCATTAAAAAGTAGCTTATCTGCAGTCCAGTTGGTGTCTTTTGGTTTTGAATCTGTGCTACCTATGTTTCCTTTTTATATGACTTAATGTATACTTTTTTAAAAAACCATCTGTTTGATGTTGCTATTTTTAACCTCTTTTTGGTCTTTTAGCATAAGGCAAGATGCTACAGCTTCCCTTATTTTGTTATGGAAAGTCACAACAGAAAGGTTTAAACAATGTTCACTGATAGATGCCACAAGTATTACTCTTCTGCAAGCAATGGGTGGACTTGTCCTGACGGAAGAAATGCTTGAATTAGGAAACAACTATTTCATTGGTAAGTTTTGGTTAAGTTCTAGATTACAAGCTATCAATTGTATGCGGAACCAGCAATTCTGATGACACAACAAAGTACATTATTATATAGCACTAATAAACTAAGGATGAATTTGTAGAATTTGTTATGTTCTTACATGGATCAGGACCTGCATCTGAATTCATTTGAAGATTTTTTAAATGGGACACATCACACTTATTTGAATACCGTTCATAGATTGCATTGGTAATTATGATGGTACAATTAGGGGGCCTGCAAGGACTCACAAAGAAGGGAAATACTTTTCTCCTGCTGGCCCATGCTCCCTTTCTCTGCCCTATCACCTTCCTAAGCCACTTAGTAACACATTCCCTCCATTCCCAGTCACATACTGTATATTCCTCCCTAGATCTTCCTTTTATGTATCAATCCATAAACTGCTCCATCTCCATTTTGATTTTTTAAATAGATATATTTATGTATATGTACAGTACAGTAAACCTTTATTAGGCATAAATGTATATTTATGTATATATAAAATATAATTTTAAAATTTTTATATTTTTCTGAAAACGTAGAGATTATACCCCAAGTTGACAAAAATATATGGGCCAGTTAACGTTCTCTCAGAACCCTCTCAGCCCAACCTACCTCACAAGGTGTCTGTTGTATGAAGAGGAACAGATTGTGATGGTGTCACTTAGAGGTAGAGAAAAGTGGGGTATAACAACCAACTCTCCTCCTCCTTTTTGCTCAATATTAAGAAAAAAATTAATGTAGGAACTGTTTTTCAGTAGTACGTCCTCTGAAGGTCAGGCTTACTCATCTAGACGCCATTCTTGTGTTCACCTTCTGTCTCATCATCCCCTGTTCTGCCATGGTTTGCACTCTTTCCTTCTGTCCTCACATGCTATAAGATGGCACCAGAATTATTCATATCTCAGGAAATGGAGAAGAAAGAGCAAACTAAGCTAGCTTTTAATCACCTATATAGTACAAACGTGTTTTACATATGTTATGTTGCTGTTTTGGGTCAAGTTGTTGAAGTCATATTTTCATTTCCCTGAGAAATGAAAAGATTGCAGTGGATGTATCTTCCTACACGGATAAATGAGTTTTGAAAAGCATTTTGTAAATTAGTACATTAATTAATTCTGTCAAAATAAGATTTTATTAGCTTCCTTTTATCTCCCCTCTCATTAAAATGAACAAGTTCTAAAAGATCAGTGCATTTTTTCTTTGATCTTCAACATACACCAGCCTGATTCTGAAGCATTACTGCAAAATTTAGGCTACTTGAACATTGATGTCAGTGAGTTTAGACTGCAGTAACTGGTTGCACTCTCAGTTTGTAACTTATTTCTTTCAAGTTCTTCCAAATAATTCTGATGCTCCTAAACCAAACAATTCAGGAAAGTAAATTATTTGCTTTTATGTATTGCCCCTTGGTATCTAATTAACTAAATTAGCATTTCCTTAAAGATGCTTAGACACCACTGAGAGGAATTCAACAGGAGTCTATATCAAGGTACTAATTAGACAATCAAGAGATTCAATTAACAAATAATATATATGCTAGAAATAATGCATACTATCTTGGAGAACATTGACTCATAGGACCACTGTAAGTGACTTGACAAAGCATCTTCAGATTTGAGCTTGTGGCTTATTTGTGCATGGAAACACGGCTACAGCGGCCTGAATTTTTACTGCTGTTTTTGGCCAGAAACTTTCATAATAGGAAAGTTGGGCATTAAGTATTTACAGTCAGTTAATCTGCATGTGGCTGCTTATGTAAAACCCACACAAACCCCTAGATCCGGAAGTGTGCTACCAGAAAAAGAGTGTTTTGCATCATGCAGGAGGTCTATTGGCAGAGAATAAAGTTGTCAAGTGTACAATTCCAGACACGATAGCACTTAATTTGCACAGATAGCTACATTTCCAAAGAGGAATTCTTGCAAATCTGTTAAAGATTTACAGTTAAAGTATCTGAAATACTAACTTTTTTGTTATTTATTTTTTAAGATACCACAAGCGGCAGAGTGGGGAATCAAACCCAGTTCCTCCAGATTAGTGTATACCTACTCTTAACCACTACACGACTGTTGCTCACTATGCCACTATACCACTGCTGCTCAGTTTAGTGGTTAAGAGCAGCTAGATTCTAATCTGGAGAACCGGGTTTGATTCCCCATTCCTCCACCTGAGTGGCGGAGGCTTATCTGGTGAACCAGATGTGTTTCCACATTCCTACATCCCCACTGGGTGACATTTGGCCTAGTCACAGTTCTTCAGAACTTTCTCAGATCCACCTACCTCACAAAGTGTCTGTTGTGGGGAGAGTAAGGGAAAGGAACTTGTAAGCCACCTTGAGTCTCCTTACAGGAAAGAAAGGTGGGATATAAATCCAAACTCCTCATCCTCCTCACATACCCATAGCTGGATAGAGAAATAAATGTGCAAGTCACTACTGCACCGATAATCACAAATTAACCAACCTTTTCCAGCCCCCTAGTCTGCAGGTGTATCGCTCGGAAAAAGAAACATGAATTATGTTAATCACCACTCTGAGAAAGGGGAGTTCTGGCTGCCTATCTAATCCCCTTCCTCCTCAAATGGGGCAATTCCAGTTTCTTTTAGAGCAGGGGTAGGGAACCTGCGGCTCTCCAGATGTTCAGGAACTACAATTCCCATCAGCCTCTGTCAGCATGGCCAATTGGCCATGCTAGTAGGAGCTGATGGGAATTGTAGTTCCTGAACATCTGAAGAGCCGCAGGTTCCCTACCCCTGTTTTAGAGGGCACCCACATTGGGGGCCTTTACATAGTATGCTCATAAGAATTGTGATTCTTACTAAATAGTGCAATAGTTCTAAATAGTGCAAAAAATCTTGTGCTGACAACCATAAACAATCCCCTCTGGGCTCTAAGCCAGTTTTGCAACAAATGATCTTTGAGTAGCAAAAGCAACCCACAAAAAATACATGAATTACATGTATATGCCATATGCAATTAAAGTATTCAAAAGCTGTTTAAATTGGTGGCTTATGGGCAAGCCAGGCACAGAAGGAAACATAGAATAGACATAAGATATTTTGATTTTCTTGCACTCTTTACATGTTGCTTTTTGGTGTTCAAGCAACAGTTGCAACATATATAATTCAATATATATCAGAGGTGAGTTACAAACTCCTCCCATTGTATCCAAATTCAGAGGAAATAATTAATCAACAAGTGTAGTATATCATATCTTAAACCGGCTTTGATTTAATTTCTTCGTCTTGTGAGAATCTCAAGACGACAGTTTTAAGCTGTTGTTCCAGTTCTAAGTATGGGATGTAAGCATATGCTAGATAGGACCTGTGGTCACTAATATGCTAAATGTCGTCTTGGGAGCACTGGAACATTAGAGGAGGAAAATGCTTCACCTTTTCAATTCTGGGCATTTTTGTACAAAAAAAATTATCCTGCTGTTTCAGCAACTTTTCTGTTTTCAAGAGAAAAGATATATGTCTTAGCCTAGAAATGTTAAGTGAGCACTAAGTGCAGATCCACAAGCTTTGTCATCACTAGTTTCAGGAAATATAGCTTTGTTTGGACAGCCACAGAAAGGGAAAGTTGGCTAGTCAACAAAAAGAAATCTTGGCTCAGAAATCTAGTATATGGGATAGGTGTAGAGAGGTGGCCATCAACTGTCCTATGGAAGCTTGATGGATGACTTTGGACCAATCAAACTTACCTTACACAGATGGTGTTGTAAAGATCAAAATTATCTGAGGAGAATGTTTTGAGTCCCTATTGGGGAGAAAAGCAGAGTATAAATGAATGGAATATTCAGTCATAGCATTAAGGCAATACATTATTTTTTAAAAATGTATTGGGTTACTGTAAACTTTCTATTATGAAAAGGCTCAGCCAGGGTGTACAGGCACACCTGAGAATCTTGCCAGGTTTTGATTGCCCAAAGCAAGTTCTGAATCTCATGATGCAGAAGGGTAAGCTGCACTTGATCTTTACCACTGCCTCATGCATTACTACATGGCTTGTATACCACAACAGGCATATTCTAGATGTTGTTTTGGAAAAGCTAAGCATTTTGTTGGTTTTTGAAATTAAAACACGGCACTTGGGGGCTTGGATGCATACATGGAACTCTTGGGTATCCACAAGTGTATCCCCATTCACTTCAGAAGAGTGGGAATCTTGTGGCATTTGTCTTGCTCAAAGATGATTAAACAAAGCATGGTCCACATAGAGATGTCCAAGTTGGACTCACAATATTTGGCTACATTGCTGGCACTAGGTTTGCTGATTGTGTAACTCTCCTCTTTGTTTTTAAACACATTTAAAAGGTGCTGGTTTTATTTGCAATTATTACAGAGATGGGAGACTACTGAGTTGTCTCCCTGGCAGTTTGCTCTTCAACAGATTCTGTTTGTTCCACTGTTGTAATAAGTGATTCAGTATGCACTTTGTAACTGTGAACAGCAAGAGAGCTATAAATGAATCCCTGCAGAAGTAGTCATGTAATGCAAATGTAAACATATACAGGATTTTTTGACATGGCAGAATAAAGAAATAGAGTATTGTATTTTATTTTCATTGATATAATAGGCACAAAATAAAGAAAAAACCTACTACTCCAGTGAAAATCACACAGTTTTAAAAAGCTGTCACTGAAAAGCCTATGACTTGTTTCTGTCAGAAATCATGTATATAGTTGACATTTCAAATCCCACTGCAGGAAGCATTTAAATTGTGGAAACAGTAGTGATTTAAGTAGTATAGATTTTAAAAACACATGGAACCATGTTAGTTCATTAGAAAAAATGTTCAGAATTGGAACAATGAATGGATGAGGATTTGCTAAGGATGAGCTTGCTCTGTTTATATCTGGGAAGAAGGTGCTGCTGACGGAAACAGCGTGGCAAGCTTCCAGTTTTCCTCCTGCTAATCAAACACAGTCAGGTCAGCCATCATACCCTGTGGAATGAATGAGTGGTCAAACAGGTAAACAAACACAGCTGAATAGCCCTGTCTGGGAAAGAGGGGAGGAAGAGCTTTCCAAACCACCCTGTTCCACCTAATGAGACACTAGGGGACTGTGACCATTCGTCCCTCGCAGGCTGCCACCAAAGATCTCTTACTTTGTAAGGAGGAAACTCTGATGCCTTTTCTAAGATCCATAGCAAACCTGATGCTCATAGGAATGTCAATTAACACTCTATACCACTATAATTGGAAGAACTCAATCTCTAGATTCTGTGGATGCGTGTGTTGCAGTTGAGGATTGCTTTAATTCCAGTAAGGCCGGCTGGTCAGGCTGAAAAATGGTAATCTTTTAAAAGATTTATTGAATGTTCCAGAGGTATTGCTTAGTGTCAGCCATGGCCCTCTGCCATTTACAAGCTGACTTGAGTTTTTGTAATTCTTGTTCAGAATTGGGCAATAAAAGAGGGCACATAGAAAGGATGATGTGCTTTGGATTTGGTAAACCCACTGTGCTATTTTATTATCTTTCTGGACTATGCAAAAGAATTGCATGAGTGAAAGATTTCCTCATCAGTCTGGGTTCCCTACCAATGTCAAACTGGAGCAGTATAACTTTTTCTGATGCCATCCTGACCTTTTGCACCTGAGATTCTCCTGTAAACCGAGTGGCCTGCAAGAACTTGGATAAAAAATTTTCTGGCTCATCTCTAATCAAAGTAAGACAAACAGAACCTCTTATTATAGCGACCCAGTGTTGTATTGTATGCCCATACTTCTAGATGCCTTGTGCATTGCTTCTTCTGTCTTCAGATGATTTATGCTGAATACATGTCCAGTGTCACCTCATCTTGGAATGATTCTACTATCATCATTTTGGGAATGTCCAAAGTGCCCCACCCTTCCAGAGTGGGGGGGAAATCAACTTGGGGAGGTGGTGTGGACCTAAGCAGTGGATTTGCTTTCCCTGCTTACCCCAGTGGAGGGGCAATCACATCATCAGGCAGCCGCCGCAACCCCCTGGTATGCCTGGACATGGCACCCAGCACCTCGCCAGCACTCCCACTCTGCTGCCAGCTCCACCAACACAGCAAGGGCATTGTGGAAGCATTCCCAGGCATGGAGCTGACCTTAGTTGGTTTCCACCCTGGGTTTGTGGCAGTTGTTCTGTAGCCCCAACCCTTGGACTTACACCATCCTTTGGGGGGCATATGCTTATTAAGCCCTAGTGGGGGATTTCTGGTAGAGGATGTTCTTCACCCTTCCTGTTCCACTGAAAAGCCCTCTGGAGGCAGCAGGGTGGTGCCGCAACAGTGCCATCCCTAGCCACATAGGGCTCTGGATTGGGTTGCCTGACAGGGGTAACCTTCTGTTACCATCTATTAGGCAAAATCTCTGTTATTTGGAACCTGTCACCTGACCAGATCCAGACCAAAAATGGGTACAGCATATATCAGAAAACTAGAAAAATGCCAGTGTACCCAAGCTGCCAAATATATTCAGGCACAAAACTCCTGTGCAAGTGTTTAATTAACAAAAGTGCAAGTGCAAATAGTGAAATAAATTGCTAAATGCACATATGCTATAATAAATACATGCAAACATGTACAAAACACCAACAATCATATCTAAGAACACTCTAAGAGTGTAAAAGCAAAACAGTTCATAAAAATGAATAGTCCAATCCAGGGTCTAAAGTTCACAGTCACTATGAATGCAAACAATTCACAGAAGCAGGGACATAGGTATAGATTTTTATGGGGGGGTTCGGGGTGGGGCCCACCCCCACCCGCCCCTAGGGCATGGCCACACCTCCCCAAGCCCTGCCCCCATCCTAGCGCTTATAAAAGCAGCTCTCCGAGGCCAGGGACGGCAGACTCCCCCACCCTGCTCTCCTCTGCCCTCGACCAGCTGGGCTCCCAGCCGGCAGCCAGCAGTTCCTTCTGCCCTCCCCTCTGGGCAGAGGCATAGAGGGAAAATGGTGCCGGGTGCAAAATCTGAGTTTTGCGCTCCTCCCGGGCAGCCGCTGTGATGCTGGAATCCACCCCCAAACAGCATCACTTTCAAAGGTGTTTAAACTAGACACCCAAATTCTCCTTTTAAATCCACCTTAAAGGCAGAATCTGGGGTCTCCAGTTAAACAACATTGAAAGTGATGCTGTTTTGGGGTGGATTATCCCCACCCTGAAACAGCATCACTTTCAATGTGGCGTAGTGGTTAAGAGCAGGTGCATTCTAATCTGGAGGAACCGGGTTTGATTCCCTGCTCTGCTGCTTGAGCTGTGGAGGCTTATCTAGGGAATTCAGGTTAGCCTGTGTACTCCCACACACGCCAGCTGGGTGACCTTGGGCTAGTCACAGCTTTTCGGAGCTCTCTTAGCCCCACCCACCTCACAGGGTGTTTGTTGTGAGGGGGGAAGGGCAAGGAGATTGTAAACTCCTTTGAGTCTCCTACAGGAGAGAAAGGGAGGATATAAATCCAAACTCTTCTTCTTCTTCTAAAATGAGGATCTCAGATTCTCCCTTTAAATCCATGCCGAAGGGGGTGGATTTAAAAGGAGAATCTGGGGAGATTTGGGGGGTGCCTGCTGTCAGGGGTGCAGTTGTTAAGCTAGAAGCACCAAACTTTCAGGGTATCTTTAGGAGACTCTCCAAATGACACCAATCAAGTTTGGTGAAGTTTGGTTCAGGGGGTCCAAAGTTATGGACCCTCAAAGGTGTAGCCCCCATCTCCTATTAGCTCCCATTGGAAACAATGGGGGATGGGGCACCCCCTTTGGGAGTCCATAGCTTTGGACCCCCTGGACCAAACTTCACAAAGCCTGGGTGGTATTAGTAAGATACTCTCCTGATGATACCTCCCAGGTTTGGTGAAGTTTGGTTCAGGGTGTCCAAAGTTCTGGACCCTCAAAGTTGGAGCCCCCATCTTCTATTAGCTCCCATTGGAAACAATGGAGGATGGGGGCACCCCCTTTTGAAGTCCATAACTTTGGACTCACTGAACCAAACCTCACTAAACCTGGGTAGTATCATCAGGAGAGTCTCCCAAACAATCTCTGAAAGTTTGGTGCTGCTAGCCTAAACAATGCGCCCCCTGCAGTCCAAAAACCAAAATACACTAAAACGTTTTAAAAACCCACAAACGAGCAGGCGGAGCTTCGGACATGAATGGGGGGATTTGAACCCGAGAACCCCCCCTTACCTACGTCCTTGAATAGAAGTTCTTTAACTCTCGACCAGATTTAACCAGATGACTGTCAAGTTCATCTCTTTTCAGCTGCAGGTGAATATGAACTCTCCCTGTACGTAGACTTGTAATAATAAAGATTTCACTAAAACCGGTCTTCCAGTCTGTTGGCAGTAAGATCAAAGTCAATATCCTAGTTGGTTAGCATCAAGCAAGTAGCAAGCAAGCAGAACATTTTTCGCAGTAAATCACATTTTCAGAATGCCTTCTTCAGTGATTATATAAATATTGCCATCTCTTTATAGGGTTAAAATGTAGACTTATCTCTCATGTCCCTGGTATATTGCATCAAGTTCTATTTGGCAGCCTGGGTACAGTGGCATCTTTCTAGTTACCAATACTTGGCCAGATCCTTTAACTTATCCTATTTAATGAAGTACCCTGTAAAACTGGAAAATGCAATCATTTCTAACAACTGATTCCCCACTGTTCAAAGAGAGGTTCTCTGCCCGCGTAGAAATATGTGCTTTGCCTCTAATTTGATATCAGTTCCAACTTCTAAATGGCATGTTGCCACTGGATCTCACTGTAATTCCTTCAAACCTGAACTAAAATGACTAAACTGAATCTAAAGCCAAAATGGCTAAACAATTTATCTTACATTGATCATATCATGAAAAGACACAAGTTGCTGAAAAAGGATAATAGGAAAAGCTGAAGGCAGCAGGAAGACCTAACATGGAATGTGTTGACACTATAAAGGAAGCTACAGCCTTCAGTTTGCAAGGCTGCCAATGATAGGATGTTTCAGAGGCTATTAATTATTAGGGGTATCGCAAATCAGAAGTGATGTAAGGGCACATACAGCATATGATTCCTTTCTTGGATTATTTCCCTCTGTCCTCCTCCTTCTGTTCCTTTCTTTGTGTCTCCTTTTGCCTTATGCCCCTGAACATCTTACTGATTCCTTACTTTTCAGCACAGCAATGTGTGTGATTTCATTACATTTAAATTCACCTTGGATGAATCATAGAGTTAAACTAAAGTCCCTTTCATTTGAAAAGTAGCTGCATTTTGTTCCTCCAGAAAAACAAATATAAACATGTTTCCAAAATTATTCTCCTACTTGGCAGCTAAAAATAGGTGTTAATGCAATTCAGAAGCAATAGGCATGTTTTAGTCAAATTAACTGGGGGAATTAAAAATGGCAAGAAAATGTGAAATTCTGGTGAGAATAAATTTTAATAGCTTGCCAAAGGCTTCATTTTAACAGGATTTAACACAAAAAAGGAAGCTGATTTAAAATTCCTTCAGGGAGCTCTCCTGAAGAACATGCAAATTGTCTACTTCAGACAAGTGAACCTGAAGATAATTTTTTAAGTCTAAGAAAAAATTCCAGTCATGCTCAGATATGTCATTTCTGACTGTGACAGACAATCAAAATTTATATTGAGTCTGAGAGTGAATTTTATCTATACACTTTACTGTTTGTGCAATGAAGTTTTATTATTACATTCTCTGTTTTATTCTCAGAAGACTTCTGTTGTTTACTTTTAAGCCACCCTATGTAAAACATTACTTTTGTTTAAACACAATTTTCCCCCTGTGTTTTAAAATCCTGTAATTTAAGTATGGGGGAAAATAATACAGGGTTGTAGAAGACAAACATTCAGTTATCCAAATCACACAGCATTTATGGAAGGTATTTGATGTTGAGGAATAGGAATACTTGAGGATGTGGACAAGATCCCTGGACAGCTGAGACTTACCAACCTGTATACTCAACCCTTGTCCTTCTTAGTTTATTAAAAGTGCTGGGGGCTGGGGGACTGGTTGAGTTAGCAAGGCAGAGTGGTAAATGCTTCCTTGAGAGCAGGAGTTTTGCTGCTCATGCTTAAGGAGGCAGTGATTACGAAGGAAAAGTCCTCTCTGAGCCATACTACATTGGAAAATTTCTGTCCAGTTGCCAGTCTTCCATTCTTGAGTAAAGTGTTAGAACAGGTTGTTGCTTGTCAGCTCCCAGGTCTCTTGGAAGAGATTGATTTTCTGGATCCATTTTAAGCTGACTTCAAGCTGGGATTTGGAACAGAGAATGCTTTTGTTCCCTTGGTTGATGACCTCTCAAGAACTAGGCAGGAGCAATGTGACCCTGCTTGTTCTGCTGGTTGCTATTGATCATTGTCCATGGTCAGGGGATCCCCCTCTCCCTGGACACCTCCCTGCCCCTGGCCCCCGCAACTCACCAGGGGACAGGAGATGGAGCCTGGTCGCCCAGATGAGGCTGGGGTGCGCAGGCCAACCTGGGGGCGGAGTAAGAGCTGCCGCACACCCAACAAGCGCCAGGATGAGCCAGGACCAAGGCATCAGGCGCAGACGAGTGTCAGGAAGCTGACAAGTGTGGCCCCATGGCCTTACTCGCCTGAGGCCCAAGAAAGAGCCGACAGCTGCCAGGACCACCCCAAGTGACAGCAGCAGTCCCAGGGGAGGCAGCCTGTTGCCCTGCAAGGCCCTGCTTGGCCAGCCAGATGGGTGGGAACTGGGAGTGGCCAGCCTATCCCAAGCAAGGATGGGCCCGAGTGGTTGGGAGAGGGCAGGAAGAATCTAGAGGAGAGGCCAGCATTTGGAAGGGAGGTGGGAGGAAGAAGATTTAAGGGAGAATGGGAAGTAGGAAGGATTGGTTGTTGTGAGTGGAAGGGAGGAGATGGTGGGAAAAGAAGAGAAGCTGTTAGGAGGAGCAGGGAGTGAGGGACACGGGGAGGTAGAGGGGAGGAGGCTGCAGAAGAACTGGCAAGGAGGATATTTTGCCAGGGATAGCCAGGCCCCAGACAAACTGTGGGTGCGCAAGCTCCTAGGAACCCCAGGCCAGAAGCCTGAGGCCAAGGACAGGCAATACCTGGGTAAGGGAATGTGGGAAGGATCAGGCCTCAGTGGGCGGGACCAGGGAGGTGGAGTGCCACAATTATAGTATCTATACTGTGACGCCTCTCAGCACCGAAACTAGGAACACTGTGTTACAGTGGTTTGAGTCCTATCAGGGTTGATCTCAGAAGGTTGGGGGATTCCTGTTCTACCCCATAGCTTCAACTGGTACAGTAGCTGCATGTGTTCATGGATCAGTCTGATCTAACCTCAGACCACTGAACTGTTTAGATCAGTATTGTCTGCTCCAACTGGCAGTAGTTTTTCAGAGTCTCGGGACTCATGTCAGGGTCAGGTGCATCACCTAATACCAGATTCTTTAAACTGGAGATGCTGAGGATTAGGCCTGGGATCTCCTGTATGCAAATCAGATGGATATTAACCAATCCCTCAGTTTTAAAAGATTTTACTGTACTGCTCAGTTCAGGGAAAGTCTTGAGAAATATAAACTCCAGTCCCCTTGATTATGAAGAGCTAGTTGTGCATTTATTCAAATCTCAGCTGTGCATTTCTTGAGCTCTGGAAAAAAATGTGTCAGGCAACTACAGACTGCATTGGTTAAAAATGCAGATGAATTGTGGAACTGTTCTCTTTTCTGGGGAAGTATGTCTTTCTAGCTCTGGATAGGTGATGGGCCCTTGTATGCCTCCATCTATACAATTGTATTTTTACTCAGGCAGCAGGGCATCAATCCATGTGACTCTATGAGTTCATTCTCCTCTCAGGGTATGGGTTGCATATTGTGTTGCTTGTACAACTACCAGAGCAAGTACAATGATCAGAATTGGGGTGCTGTCTGGTTTCCGGGCTGTATGGCTGTGTTCTAGCAGCATTCTCTCCTGACGTTTCGCCTGCATCTGTGGCTGGCATCTTCAGAGGATCTGATGCCAGCCACAGATGCAGGTGAAACGTTAGGAGAGAATGCTGCTGGAACACGGCCATACAGCCCGGAAATCAGACAGCACCCCAGTGATTCCGGCCATGAAAGCCTTCGACAATACAATGATCAGAATTGTTCTAGTATTTGAAATATATGTTTGCAAAAGTATTATGGGACTATTTTTAAGAGTGTACTTCTCAAGGCATAATATGTAGGATTCTGGCTTAGCTGTGTTAACCTTGTAAACATTATTATCTCTATAGGAAAAGAATATCAGGATTAAAATTTAAAAGACATTGTTAGATATGTCTCCTTCAGATTCCTTTTTGAGGGAGACAGAAGTTCAACACATTTTTCTGTCTCCATTTTCTACTCTTTTTTATAACTAGGTTAATTTGCATTAAAATATAAATATTTTCTATAAGTCCTTGCTGTTTTGTCTTTAAGAAATCCTTATGTATAAATTTCAGTTATATTCAGCAATGTCAGCAGTTGTGTAGCGAATAAGTTATGACTTCAGGGTGAGTAAAAACAGCATGTACAAATGAACTGCTTCTCATTTAAAATCCATATCTGCAAAAAAATAAAGTAAAAAAAGGAAGAAATCATATTTTGTACAAGAAAGATGATTGTTTCCCACAGCACGGTTATTATCAGAAGAGATTCCCTCACCTAAACATTCATACTGCTGCATGTGTTGTTACAGGATCATAGGTTTAACTATACTCCTTAAAGAACTTAATTAAGTCTATGGACAGTATCTATCAAACCCTTGATAGAGTATTTAGACAAAACAAATTGATGACTAGTGGCTTTGAAGGAGTGTTAAAATAAAAACCAGTAGAGAAAAGGAAGAACTTCTGTCACTAATGATGCTGAGGATTTAATTTTCTCTGGACCAAGTACTTAAAAATGTTTTTAGGGTTAATATTTGGAGCTGAAGAACCTGGGAGTCCTAGAGAATGAATACTTTGTAGTGTGGTGAATTTTGTCTTTGTATGTATGTTTGATGTTGGAAAGATGTTGAAGTACAAATAAAAATTTTGATTAAAAAAATCACAGGTTTAGATACACTGCTAGCAATAGTTGGTATGTCTGTTTCTAATCAGTCATTTTTAAATAGCTATTTTCTGATGTAAGAAGACTTGCAACTGTGCTCTAAGATATATAAAGTGACAGTAATAATATTTTGCCCTTAAATCCATCATCAGTATTAATGACCATACTAGATCCTTGATTCTCATAAATAATAGATAAATAAGGAGTTGGCTATAGCTCTTTCCCAAGTGATCCCAAGGGCCTGTGCTTACTCACTGACATTTTTTTAATTGAACAGCAGACCCAAATGCTGTAATTGCAAAGAACTTCTATTCTCCACAGTTTTTAGATCAATTTGATGTATGACCCAAGGGACTTTGAAATTAATGTTAGGTTGTGGGAGGTGTCTGAAGGTGTGCTTCAAATCCTGTGATTTCTAAAATCTTTACCCCACATTCTGTCACATCAGTAATTTTACAATAAAGTGTTGTTTTTCTTTTTTAAAAAATAACGTAATACTCTAACAATATTGCACTTCATCTTTTCTACAGGTTTCGTGAATGATTCTGTAGCCAAATGCATTGTGGCTTTACGCTTGACTGTGATAGTGAAAGTCAGCACATGTTTGCCTGTAGGAAGCCAGGCAGGTGACCTTCAATGTTCAGGGAAAGGAAGGTGCATCACGAAACCATCTGAGGTAAGAGGAGTCATTGTCCCCCTGCAAGGGAACAGAGAGAGAGAGAGAGAAGGTTGGAAAGAGGTCAAAACTGGTGTTGTTTACAGCTTGGTGTTAAGATGGCAGGGACATTAAAGTATGATTGATAGCCTGACTGAGAGGAAGAAACGGACCCAGCCTATGTGTTGAGTGTACGGCAAAAGAAGAATAGCTAAAGGCAGTAGATGACATGTATCTTTCTTGCTGCCTACAGCTACTGTCTGGGAATGCAGCTGGTCTGCATGCTACCGCTTATCTCCATAAAAAATAAGATACACTGTAGATCTCCTTCACCAGACCAGCTCCTGAAGACCAAATGTCATTCAGCCAAATGTTATTTCCCCTACTGAATAAAAGCACATTGTCATTTGTATACAGATCTCAGAAACTGTGCAAATTATCCTCAAGACTTGAAGGTGTCTTGACCTCCATGTGATGACTCATGTGGCTGTTACAATTCTAAAAGAAGGGGTAAACTCTTTTGAGAGTAAACTAAGTTTAGTAATACTTGTCCTTCAAATGGAAAAAATGGAGGACAGTCATAATACTAGATTCACAGGACCACTGTGCTGCATGATAAGAAAGAAAGGCTGGCATCCAAATGCAGACTATGAATAAACTACAAGCAAATGTCACGATCCTGGCTGTGTTAGGCTGTCTTGGGCTTTCTTAGATGTAGGGGATACCATCTGCCAAGTGCACATCTTTGTCACCGGTGTCCAATCATTATCAGTTCACCCACACATGTTTGATTTTCCTATTTGTACCCAGATTTTCTACCAATAGGGATCCAAAGGAACTCATAACATTGTTATCTTCATGTCCATTTTATCTTCACAACAACAACCCTGTGATGTGATCTTGACTGGCCCAAGATCACTTAGTGAACTTTCCTGACAAAGTGGGGGTTTGAACCAGAGTTTCCAGTATCACAGACTGATACGCTAACCACTGCATGATGCTGCCTAAGGAAATTGAAATAGAGTTCAGCTATGACCAAATCCATGTAGGCAGATTCAACAACTGGCTCAAGTTCTGTTCTGGTTCGGTTTCCAAGAACCTACTTCCCTTTTGGCAAAGGCTTTAAAAAGCCAGGTTTAAATCTCTGTTTCTGAAAATAAGACAGCATATCTGCTGTTCTGCTCTCAACTCTGGATCCCTCCCTCTCAGTGCAAAGAAAGATTTAATTCTGTCATTTAAAATCAGTTTCATCATAAAGCAGCTCAGAGGAAACACCATATTCTTCATCACCATTTAAGAAGCAATGATAAAATCTGCCTAGGTCAGTATTACAAATCACATAGAACAAGAAACATACAGAATGCTTTGCTGACCTAGTTCCAGATTTAAACCTGTGAGGGATTGAGTGGAAATTAAAGCTTAGGCAAAGAGAAAATAGAATCATTATTTTCCATTAGCTCAGCAGAGAACTGGGTTGCGTAAAACAAGAAAAGTCAGCTGCAGGCTATTTCAAACAGTGGTATGGAACCCTCCTTGTAACTCAAGTTTTGTCACTAGTGAAGGTCAGAAAACAAAGCATATTATAAAGAATATGATATTTATTTTCTAAAATTCTAGCAATTGTAGCAATACATAGCTACAAAGTCTCAACTTCATTACGTTTAAAGAAGGCATCCTGTTTTTCACAATCCCCCCCCCATCTAATGTCATCTCTTTTCATTGGATCTCCCAAGTTTTCCCAGCAGCCCTTCATGTGTCCTGTGATCTTTTGTAGCTTTGGTGCTAGGTGTCATAATTAATACATTAATGATACTTAGTTATATCTAGCATTTTCAAATCCTTCAGAAGGGCACTATCTTAGGTTTGGATACAGTATACACTTGATGCTGTGCTGTAAATATAGGTGATTCTAGGTGGGACTGCTGATGTTCTGGATAGGATTGTCTTGATGGTATTAGATGGGCTCAGCTGATCCAGTGAAGAGTCTGGTTTAGAGCAAAACAGCAGGAGCCTGGCACAGAAAGAGGATTATCCACCATGCAAATTCATCCAGCTTCTATCTTGGAGGAGGGTGGCAGCAGCTTGAGGGGCTAAATGCTCATGTTCTTGTGTGCTCCTAGCAATTCTGGACAGCAGTGGAGTGGCACTATTGTTGGAAGGATTGCACATCTTCTTTCTAATTGGATTGCTGTGGCTCCAAGGGGATACCAGAGGTCTCTGCAGTTTGTTGGTCTTGAGTACTAGCAATGCCTGCACACATAGGTTGGGTTCTTTGATTCTACCATTGGCCCTTCATTTTTCTGACCCTGAAGACTAATTGATTTTACTATTTGTAATGTGTTGACTACTTATTTGTTTCAGTGTTTTATTTGTTTATATTGTTAATATTTGTTTCACAGTGTTTTAGAAAAACGTTTTTCCATTCTTTGCCATGTTCACTAAATGTAGAAAACGTCATTAATAGTCTAACATAAATTGCATAGAATTTCTTGGATTAAATGTAGATTTATTTTGCTACTATTATTTTGTAACTTACTCAGACCTATTTCAGCTCCCAGACATTTCACAGTTTGAAGCAAAGAACTGAGAGATGAAGCTTAAGTCTGATATATACACATGCTATCAGCTCTTCTTAGCTCACTGGAAGGAAAAAAGGTGCTTTCATTGCAGTTGCTGTCATATAGAATAGTTCAAGCAGCATTTGTAGTACAGCAGGAAAATGCAGACTTTAGAGGTCTTCACGTTGACCTTGTTATTGAAACTGTTGGATGTTTAGAAATTGTCCACTCTTCAGTATTAACAATAATAACTAGAACTAAGAACAGAAGAAGAAGAAAATGATGCTGAAGGTGAAGGTACTGTTGAGTTGCTACTGACTCATGGTGACTCCATAAACTGTTCCAGGAAAGAGATGAGCAGAGTTGGGTTGCCATTGCCTTCCTCTGCATAGCAATCCATGTCTTCCTTGGTGGTCCAAGCACTGGCTGTGGCCAACTTTGCTTAGCTCGCAAGCTCTAATGCTGGGCTAAGCTACAAGCATTTATGCGAAGAGCATATGGCAGATTGCTTGTATGGAGTTCACGGGGAAATTATTATTATCTAACAATGGGCTTAGTGAGCGTAGAAGGGTATATATCTGTTTAGGATGTCACAAGTTTGTTTAGTGGACTTAGTTCAGTTATGTTGAATCTAAAAAGTAAAATTTTGAAATAATTGAAACTGATCACAGTATTAAACTTTGGCTATAACTGGTTTAAATCATGATTTGACTCGTACTATCAATTGTTCTATTTATTACATTCTTATATTATATGTTCTCAAAGGAACCATGGGACTATACCTGGAAGATCCTTGAACTTGTCTCTTTCATCCTTTCCTTCCTTTCTTGATTTGCACATGACAAACTAATTTGCTGAGTAAAACTGTAGTTTGCTGTTACATCTTGAGCTTGACCTGCTAATCAGGAATACAATCTGGTTTGTTAAGCAAGACAACAGTCTGATCTCTTAGAAATCTAGCATATCAAGATTGCAGCCCTTGAAGGGAAGAATGTTTGTACCAGAAAATATTTGGTCTAAAATATAAATTTTTGAAATAATTGAAACTGACAACAGGACAAAAATTTGGCAGTGTTCTATCATGAATCTGTAGTGCAGTAGTCCTCAGTCCACAAATCATTGAGAACCACATTCACAATTATAATCAGCCAAAAGAGCCATGTGACTACTGTATGCTCCATCAAATGTACACATGTAACAATGTAAGGTATAAGTTCTAATATTAAATGTATAATTGTAACCTTTTTATTTACCAGAGTATCTCTGAGCATGTAGGATTTTCACCCTCACCACTGTTGAGTCTTAGCCAGGCATTATAGACTGAGGGCTTTCCTCTCTGCCTTCCTTTCTCTCTGCAGAATGAGGCATAGCAGGTCAGGAGGGAGAGAAAGATTGCCAAGGTGCCCAGAGGAGTGTAGTAATGCACTGCTGATCCAGCAGCACCGTGGTAGAACGTTGGGACGCCAACGGACCTACGGCCTTGCTGGTCGCACCGCACCCCCACTCCTCATCCCCCCATGAGTCACGGGTCATGAACTGCCTGGCTCAATCACCGGGCGCAGGGACAATGGTCTTGCCCCCAGGTGAGGATTAGGCTCAGACGCTTACGCTCCTCTCCGCACGTAGCCAGATGAGATCATGCATCACATGATGATCTCCCGACCTCCCGCTCTCCCGGAACTCCCCCCAGTCCTCCCTCCTACACGCCCCCAATAGGATAACAATAAAAGGTGCCAGGAACCGGCAGACGAGAGACTCGCTAGGAACACGGACCTCCGGTCTCCCGCTGCTGGCGATCTCCACCAGATGTTATCTCCGCGTCTCGTCTCGTTCTTACGCTGACCGCGTGGGTCGACTACAGAGGAGAGCAAATTGGCTGCAGAGAATAACAAGTAAAACCATTGTTACTCAAAACTCTGTGACCAGCTTGCTCTTTTCCCAGGTGGCTGTTGTGGTAGGGGTTTCAATACCAGCAGCCTGCATGCTAGGATAAGACTGCAAAGATTGCAAAGAAGAGACAGGTTGTCAGAGAGAACAGACCCTTAGATCCCTGGCACAAGGCCCACAGTTCATGGAGACTCACAACTTACCCTTCCTCCAGAAACTTTCTGTTATTATTCTTTTACCAGTTAATATGCCAAGTAAAATTATCATGTCCTAAAGCAGCCCAAGAAGCTTCCTTCACGATTCATTTTAATAGATTACAGCCATTTCAACCAGTCAAAATATAAAATCTTATTAAAAACAGTACATGATCTTAATAATCACAACACAATAAAGCATATGTTATGCATAATATAGTACACCTTCTTGCCAACTAATTCTTGAAAAACCATCTTGATGGAGAAGTGGGAAAGCAGAATCAAAATTGGCCAGCATGTTCTGGAAACTCTCCAAAAATCTAGAATTTTAGGATGAATGAAGGTATAACTATAAGAGAAGAAGAACTAATTCTGAAGTATTTTTTAGAATATTGGCAGACTGCCCCTAACAATTATTTGAATTTTTGGTGACTGCCCAAAGGCACATGGCCAGTTTATGAAAGTAAACTCTGAAAATAGAATGTTAGTTAAGAAACATGATTCTGTTGCAAAGGAAAAGGAGTATTTGCAACTTGAGCAGCACTTGAGGGTTATATTAGTGATTTGTACATTGCCCCAAGTGCTCCTTGGGAGGTGCTTGCTCAGTGTTACACAGAAAGTAACAAAGCATCTCACCATAGACAGCATGAGGGAATTACAAGCAAGAATAGAATGTCACTCACTTTTAATACTCACACTGCACAACATTCAACGCCATGATCAGACATAAAAGTGTGTGTGGTACCTTTATAGAATGATACTTTGAATCAAACAAGGTGCTTCAGGCAAGGCTTTGAAACCATTGCACTAAATAGGATATGACTGACACTAACACACACAAAATGATATGAAAGCCTATGGAGAAAAAGTAGACATTAGAAATGTGACAGAATGTTTCTGCCACTTCCCTCCTTTTCTGCTTTATGCAGATTTTCCCCTACTTTCCAGGAATAAATATGGTGGAGTCTTTGAGTTGAATTCTGTTTTTCCAACTCATGAAAAAATGATGGTAGAATGGATCTTTCCCACCTCATATTTTCCTCAATATGGTTCTGCATGCTCTCAAAGTCTTCTACTAAGCACTGAGAAACCTTCTTAACAATGCACTGCATTGAGGGGTGGAGGCTTCAGAGAGGGGAGGGAATTGGGTGACAGGAGGGCGCAAAAATTTCAGGTTCATTGGTGTACTTTTTTGTATTTTTGTGTTTTTTCAGTTTTTGGCCTGCAGGGGGCGCAGGTTTTAGGCTAGCAGCACCAAAATTTCTGGGATTTTTCAGGAGACCTTCCTGATGATACCACCCAAGTTAAGTGAGATTTGGTTCAGGGGGTCCAAAGTTATGGACTCCCAAAAGGTGTGCCCCATCCCCTATTGTTTCCAATGGGAGCTAATAGAAAATGGGGGCTACACCTTTGAGGGGCTACACATTTGCCCCTTGCACCAGTGAAGTTGGCATCCATGCCAGGGCAGGGTTCTGCTGACTCTAGAGGAGGATTCTACACCCTTTGGATTGGGCTGCCCTACTTTAAAAACACATAATGGTCATACAAAAAGAGAAAGAAAACACAAAAGTGCATATGAGAAGGGGAAAAGGAAGGGTTCCCAATTTAATTTGCACCAATTAAAACACACTATTTGTACTCTTGTTACTGTTATAAAAATAATTCTTTATTTTTACCAAAAAGCTTCACATTTTCATATATTATATCGATGTTCTTGTTTTTCTATTCAAATTCACAAATCATTAATTCCTTTTTTCTGTTTGACACACAAAATCTATCAAGGGTTTCCAACTATTCAAGAATTTAAATAAGTTATTTTCTGTTAATCAGAGAACTAAGTTTAATCATATCGTCAACTCCAACAACTTCACAAGCCATTCTTCTGTTGTAGGTGTAGATGAAGTTTCTGTTTTTGTGCATAGTTCTAGATCAGGGGTCTGCAACCTGCGGCCCTCCAGATGTTCATGGACTACAATTCCCATCACCCCCTGCCACCATGACCAATTGTAGTCCATGAACATCTGGAGAGCCGCAGTTTGCAGACCCCTGTTCTAGATAAATTCTAAATGCTTGCAACTTCAAGATTTGAATAGCTTACCCTTCGTCACCAGTGTTAGTGGTATATAAGAGTTAGGTTCAGAGAATTTGTGCTATCACCTTGTCTTTTATACCTTGCTCAGTCTGTTGCATTTTCAAATGATTGTGTGTGATTTTTATTTTCTTAGTAAACTCTTTTTCCTTTCAGTGCAATCAGTCTGATCAGTGTATCTACAGAAAATAGAGCCTGGGGCAAGAACTGATTTTGCACCCCGCCCCCCAAGCATCCAGCACCCATCTTTTAAATAACTTTCCAGCTGCCTCGGACAGGGGCTTTTCCTGGCTGACTGTGGAGCTGCCCCTCCCACCCTCATCAGCTGCCCACCCTGAAGGGCAGAGGGCAGGAGGTGACCCGCAAGAGCCCAGCAGGGCACCCTGACATGGCCTCTGCCCACGTCTGCCCAGCCTTCCACTTCCTCCAGCTGCAGCACCAGGTCCAGCTGACAGGCCTCCTTCTCCCATGCCATGCCTGGTGCCCTTTGCCCAGCGCCCCCTTCACATGACTGGCAGTGGCCCACACCACCAGCTACTGCCCAGCGTGCCCAGCATGGGCCAGGCCAGGCAGGGCACAGCCCAGAGCTCTCTGGCTGGCTTGAGATCTTGATGGCTGTGTGGCCTGCAGAGCAGAGTGCAGGGCCAGGTGGGGGTGGGGGTGGGGCGAGCTGAGTCTTAACTCCTTCCTCGGTTGCTCGCTTGCCACTTACCACCGGGCCAGGCTGTGCTGTGTGCTGTGCTGTGTGCTGCGCTGCGCTGCGCTATTCTGCACTCCTGGTGGTGAGGATGAGCTGGCCAGAGCCCCAGGGCTGAGGAGGGCCACTGGGGGGAAGGAGGAGGCGTGTGGGGGGCAATTTTCTGCCCCCATGTGACTACATAGCCTCCACCTGGGGACATTTACCCCGTATGCCCTCTGGGTGGTACGCCCCTACTAGGTCCCCACAGTAACAGAGGAAAACTAACTGTTGGACTGTTCTGTGAAGCAGCAAACTGGCAGAAGCTTCCTGGGTTCTATCCCATACATGCTTTGTGCCCTGGCTAGCTGATGATAATGGTACTGAGAGAAAGAGAGAGAAAGTTGCAATTATGATTAGGAAAAGGAAGCCTAGCTGGGCCAGATATTCAGGGTGGCTGTATAACTTTCTCCCTCCCATTAAATCATAAACACTCCATTTATACAGGCATAGTGTTGTTTGGCTTTTTCTTTAGTAATTTTCTCCAAAAATCTTTTTTTATATTCGGTGATAAGTAATTTGCAAGTCTGAAATTTAAGCCAGGAAAATATGGATTGCAGCCACTGTAAAGGGTGGAATTTAATCAGTCAGCTTGTAGAATACTCAAACTTAATGAGGCATGAGATCCTTTTGCCACTTTTTCTTTACCTGGCTTGAGAGATGCCCACAAATGGCTATGTACTTTTTCTACAGATGCTGCAATCAGCTACTGAAAATTATATAGTTAATGTGAACCAATCACAGAATCATCTTCCTACAACTGAAATGCCCTCCTGTTTTTTTTGCATAGCAAAATTTAATTTTCCTTTTAACTTTCCGGTAAGGTCTTTGAAGTTCTTTGATTTTATTCATAATCTTTTCTTTTTGTACAGTGTAACCTTCCAGCATTGAAAATGTTCTTTTTAAAAAAGGATATTCAAAAGGAATTTCTCCATAAACAAGTATCAGTGGTGGCAATCAGTGCTTCCACTCTCAGCATGAAAACTTGATTAATGTGTCAGCAGATGTAAAGCAGAGCTACCCAGAGTAGACAAGCTTGTAGTCCACCTGCACACACTGCAGCCTCTCAGGAAGAGGCACTCCATACAAGGTGCTCTTTCCACAAGGCAGGCTTTTATCAAGTAGTTGCAATATGTACAGAGTTCTATATACAGCTTTTGGAATGGTCAAAGTGCTTCGCCAGACAACAGTTTCCCAAAGGAACGAAGTCATAGTCCAGTACAATCACTTTTATGCATTGATGAACCAATCACATTAAAGGTCATCTGGAACTGGTTTGGTCTGGTCTAGCTGATCTAGTCAAGCTGTCATCTGTTCTTTTTGCTGACTCATCCATCTGCTGCCTAGGAGATGATCTACTGTTGACAGTACATGTCATGACATAATGGTGTACTTAAGGTGTTACCATTTAGGTGCAAAGATTTCTGAGTGACCAATAATACATTATTTTCAGCTTATCTCACTTTACTATTCCATAAAGCTTGTGAGAGTATTTAATTTAGGAACAGTAATAAAAGAACTGTTAGGCCACCTGTGCTACGAAATCCTTTGCCCCATCCTTCTTCTTCTTGTTTTGTTGTTGTTGAGGGGAGTGTTGTTGCAGTTAATATTGTGCCATCTAATCCACAAAAGCATCAGTGGAATTGCTTTCATATAGTATGGCTTTATGGTCTGATATATATAAAAAAGAAATAATAATGATGACAGTATACCATACAAAACTGTGGTGGGAATCTGTTTAACACCATTTACCCCAGAATGTTGTGAGTTCTAAAATGCATGGGGTACATCTGAGATACTGCATGTACAAGGGAAAGGTGGAGGCGTCTCAAAGAGGCCTTTAAGTTATTTTTGCTGCTATTGGTAGGAAAAATGTGAGTGAAGGGAAGGGGTAGAGCTGAGAGGCTTAATAGTGGGGAAACGGGGCTGAATTTAAGAGGAAGTGCATTGAGTGCACTATTCAACAATAGGTGAAAATAATCTAATACATAGTGCAGTTCTTACCTCAGTGAGGAAAGAGGACGAGAGAAAACAGGAAGGACAGCAAAAAAAGTCTTGACTGTCTTCTTCTGTTTTGGGATGCTGTCTAGTTAAGTTTACAGTGTTCTGGAAGCCAGAGATCCACGTGGACTTCAGGCTTACAGAAACCCGAGAAAGCTGATATCCTGAGAAGTTCCAGGGTCACTTGGCAAGGATGACAAGTGGGAAACTGTGCAGTAGTACAAGTGGTAATTCAAAAAGGGCCAGTAGCACCTTAGAAATCAACAAGGGTATAAGCTGTAAAGAGTCAAAGCTGTCTTTGGTAGAGCTGACACAGGGATCTCTGACTCTTGACAGCTTATACCCTGGAAATCTTGATGTCTTGAAGGTGCAGTGTTACTTGAATTTTGTGGAAACTTACATTCTGGTGGAAAAGATCTCATAATAGTTATCCAGCCTCTCATTAAGCAAGGTCTGCCCTCACTAATTCCCCACTCTAAAAGGGGCAGACCCCAACATTTTGGGTAACAGCTTCATCTCAATAAACTCTCTTAGCTACAGGTTTTGCAATTTCTGGAGATCCCGTCTACTATGGTGACTCAGGGCATAGTGCTTTTGTTATCCAAATAGGTCTGTATGTGTCATGGCTGTAATGTGCAAAAGCTAACATGGAACAAACTTTTTTTTGGCTCCTTCACTACTTGGAATCTTAGCATGTGCATTCCAATGTCCAAATTCAGATCAACACTTGGAAAAACAAGGTGGGAAAAATTCTTAAATAGAAGGGGGCTTGTTTTAAAAACAAGAGAGAAACCAAATTAATTTATGCAAACAGTGGAGCAAAATTTTAATTATACAATGGAAAAAATGCAAAGCAGCAAATAAAGCACAAAAACCTTTCCCTAGAAACCTGCCTACCTTCAAAGGGGAAATGAACCTGTAAAAGATAATGAAACATATAAGCATATTCCTGACGAGAAGTGAGGAAAGAAGAGGGGTGGTTGTCATCTCCAGTGAAAAAGGTGCTCCTGCAGCTGAAACGGTCAGGCAGGAGAGGTCAGCACAGGGGCAGGTTCATGAAGCCAAGAGATGAGAGGCCAACTGTAAGACTGGGGTAACAGGATAAGTCCAGAAAGGCTACAAAAATTGGGCCTGATGTATAACTTTATACGTTATTGGCTGGGCTGGAGAGGAAAAGGGATACTTGCATCAGAATGTGATATTTTGAGAAAGTCAGCTTGAAAAGAAACCCTTTGTATAGCAGATGGGAGTTTTCCTTTTGTGCTTAGAAAGTATCAAAATGTTCCCTTAGGGAGATTAAGAAGTTAGATCTGTGGCTGGGTACTTGTCATAATGGGTGAGGGGATTGGACCTTCCAGTAAATTGCTGGAACTGGGCTGTTAGTTATTGTTTTGGAAATCTGAGTCTTTAGTTGAGGTAATGATTTGCAAGGAGACTCCAGGGTCCTTGGGAAAACGGCCCTCAGTTTGAATTCTTCTTAGGGTGGAAATATGCATGATTTGGGTGCTGTGTGGTTTCTGGGCTGTATGGCCGTGTTCTAGCAGCATTCTCTCCTGACGTTTCGCCTGCATCTGTGGCTGGCATCTTCAGAGGATCATATGCATGATTGATTCAAGAGCTGCTCTGAATTCCTTTCCACCTTAGCAACTCATTGCTTTTCGGGATCACCTTAATTCATGCTCTTTCTATCAATTTGGGGGCCACACTCAGGTGCACACAGGTACAGAAAAAGAGGGAATAAGCCATGATTAAAATGGGAATTCCCTGCAGTGAGGGAATTTGGGCCATCAATTTGGTTGCATAGCTGTGTTGTAGAACACTCAGTGACAAATGCCTGATTGATTAATTTCTCTAAGTTGTCCTTTGTTGCTAAGGTTTTGCCTTTCCACAGCCAATCTAATCATTTATTCTCCGGTACTGGAATTAAGTCATGTGAATGTGGTCTGTTTTGCTTTTCTCCTAGCCAGTTTAACCTTTATCTTGCATGCACCCTTGCTTCGACTAAGATTCACTGCTACTTTTCTGGTAATTAGATCCTTGGATAAGGGCTGACAAGATATCTCTGAGGTGGACTGCTTGTGAATGGAAAGAGGTAGAGACCAGAGCCATGAAATTGAGGCAATGGGTAATGGCAACAACAAATTCTATTGCACGAGTAGATAACAGTCCCAAGAACTGAATTTTAGAAAGCACAGGAGGATACACTAGAACAGGACTATATTAAGCTGGCATATGTCATTTCACATTCAATACTATATGAATGTTCCTAATTGTATTAAATGTGATTGTAATCAAATGTTTCATTTTGTAATTACTTACGTATTCCACATATGAGAAAGTGTGTGTTTCAAAATCAAACATATACCGGTAGGGAGGTTGCAATCCAAAAGATTTGGAATCATTGTTGTAATGATTATGCCCCTATTTTTGTTTCTGTTTTTCAATGTTAAAATTAATTTGAGTGACAGCTGATCTGTAACATCATTCATGCTGTGTGAATTTAAATCAAGGTAATTAGTTTAATAGAAGAAAATCTGTGGTATGCGCTTGTGATACTGAGATTCAGTAGAAGACAGCCAGAGACTCTAGCACATTATTGTTTGTTTAATGAAAACAAAGAATGTATTCCCTAGATTGATTGTAAAGAATATAACTAGGGTTGAGCAATACAGAAAATATTTGGTAAAATTCGTATTCAGCTTTATTCGGGTGTAAAATTATCGGTATACCCGAATAAGTCAAAGACCATATTTGATTTACCTGAATATATTTGGGTATCCTGAATAATTCGGGTCTGTTTGAATTTTTTCCCCATTTTTCTATTTCTAATTGCAGGGTATCTTCAGGAGATTCTCCTGATGACACCAGCCAGGTTTGGTGAAATTTGACTGAGGGGGGTACAATTTTATGAACACCAAAGGGGGTGTCCCATCCTCCATTGTTTCCAATAAAAGCTAATAGGGGCCTACCCCTTTGATAGTCCATAAAATTGGATTCCCTGAACCAAACATCACCAGATTTTGGTGGCATCATCAGGGGAGTCTCCTGAAGATAACCTTCAATTTTGGTGCTGCTAGCTTTAAAAATGCGCCCCTTACAGGGACCCTAAAGTAAGTATTGGGAGATTTTCTGGGGGGGGGGTGCATTCTTTTTTCTTTCTTTAAAATGGGGGGGACTCTTTAGTTTGTTGTGTTCTGTCTAAACATTCTTTCAAGGGAGTTCACTCCTTTGAAACAATGTTTAAAGACATAACACAACAAACTAAAGAGTTCGCCCTCCCCTTCCCCTAAGAATCAGCTGCATGAAGGGATTGTTTAAAGGGACTCCTGAATGCAGCCGATTCCTGAGGGAAGGGGGGGGATCTTTAGTTTGTTGTGTTCTGTCTTTCAATATTGCTTCAAGGGAGTTCAGCTATCTGAATTCGACAATTCAAGCTACTCAAATCACCAGCCCTAGATATTACCTTCCTGCCCAGGTGGCTGCATAAAATCCCTAGGTCCTGTGTACCCAGAGTCACTGAGAGACTGCATCTTTTATCAAAGACATAGGTATAGACAGTCTTTATCTTGTACCAAACCACAGAATTTTAATCAGGTCTACATGCAAATAAACTGCACCTGCTCAGCAAAAACCAGTTTCCCTGCAAAACATGGCATACATTCCCAGTCAAGACTTTGTTTTGTGACTATAAGGAATCCTGACACATGAAGGCCAAAATGAATGACCAGTGTTTGAAGGAAAATAACTCAAGAGAGTTCCTTATGATGTAGAACCACCAGGAACCCAATCAAGCCATTCTTCAGGCAGGTAATCTCATCACCTGATCCTGTTAGCATTCCCTATGCCCGTGGTGGCGGACCTTTGGCACTCCAGATGTTATGGGCTACAATTCCCATCAGCCCCTGCCAGCATGACCAATTGGCCATGCTGGCAGGTGCTGATGGGAATTGTAGTCCATAACATCTGGAGTGCCAAAAGTTCGCCACCACTGCCCTATGCAGTCTCACTTTCTGCTGCTATCAAGAAAGGGCATTAGACTATGGTACTTAAGTAGTACTTCTGACCCAGCACTTTAGCCTCAGTCTTGCCCTCTGCCACTGGAACAGTTGAAGATTGCTCATCTTTTGGTCCAGTCCTATTCCCAGGCCTACCCTCTGCCACAATAATGGAAGAATGCTCTTTTGTAAGCATCATTCCTTCCCTGCTCCAGAACTTCATGGCTGTATTCAAGCTGAGGATCATCCATGCAACATATGAATCCCTTCCTCCTCCTCTTAATCCCGTCCTCCTCCCCACTTCTCCCTGCTTTCTCTTGTCCTTCCTCTCTGGCCTCCAAACCACTAGCTTCCCTCAAACTCCATTCCACCTACTTGCTCTCCCTTTGAGTTCTGCTGGAGGGAATCCTATTCCTGAGCCTTGGCTTCCGCGTCCACACTCTCCCCTCTGTTCACCTTATTGGGACAGCACACACAAATCCCTTCAATGGCAGGCTCCATTTCTTAAATAGCAAGGGAAAGCATATCTAGTGGACAGCGTCCATTAGGAACAATCTGCATTGATTTCTTATTCCCTGGTATTCTGTAGTATATGGGTAATCATTGTACACTTTATAGTGTTTTCTGTGCTTGCCTTTCTAGCACTTTCTGTTTCTGCCTGTGTCCAAATTTAGTTCAGTTCAAGTTTGCTATCTTTCTCTCCTCTCCAGAATTCTACCTGAAACATTACCCAGAAGATTGTGTTTACAACTGCATAGTCTTAAGATATCTTACCTTGAAGTCAAAAGTTGCATTTGTAAAGGCCATACATGTAACTCCCTTTGAAAAAATAACAAGGTCCCCATGAGCCGAATTTCAGCAATCTTAATCAATTGCAGTGGGGGTGGGGTGGGAGTGGGATCTTATCACACAAGCTTTGCTCCACTGAGACGACTTTGAATCCAACCCGTAGAATTAGAAACATATGCAAATGTTTGAGATCTGCATCTTCCAGTAACATTGAGCGGTTGTCAGTTCAGTTAATGATAGCTACATGTATTCATTTGCACATTTCTTTGCTGCAAGCAGAGAGATGAAGACAGACAAACTTCTGAGGGTAATGGATGTGGTGTGACACACATAATCTTCCTGAAAATAAGTGTTTCAGAATGTTCAAACCACTGCCAGCTTCCACCACATTTAAAATGTCATGTTTATTTTAACTTTTAAGAAGAAAAATAGTAAGTAAAATGCCTTTTAAAAGTTATTTGATTCTTTTAAGTTTAAAGGTATCATTTAAACAAGGATTATGTCACTGTATGGTCTTCATTCTGTGCTGTAAAAATTATTGTTTATATGTCACTAAAAGTATAACTGGGATGCAAGAAAAATGACAGTGGCATATCTAATAACAGCTAATGGTACCTAATCATCGCTGCATTATAACTCATTGGAGTATTATTATCTGTCTGAAATTTTATGCTAGAAATGTTGAGACATGCTTCATTGTCAGTATTTTTAAATAAATTGTTCTCTGCAGTTTATATTATATTGTTGCCATGCATCATTTTATGACATAAACCTTATCCTTGCTGAATGCAATATTGTGTCACATTGGAAGTGAGATTGATGTACTGATTTTTGTTGCCCTCTTTATAATGGTGTGATTGATATTTCTCAAAACCTGTAACTTTAATTAGAATGACTCCCTACTCCTAATAGAAACAAGGAAAGGGAGGAAGGACTCAGATGACTAACTGGATGGGAATATGAATTATTTCCAGCAAATCTTAGCCAGTGCTCAGACATGAACTCATTAATCATAACCTAGTACCCAGTTAGGTGAATTTAAGACTTGCTGGAATCAGAGATACTTGGGCTTCCCAAGGCTGTAATTCTGTACACATTCTCCTCTGAACAAGCCCCATTGAACACTTTGTGATTGGTTTCTGAGGACCCAACTAGATGTAACAATGTCCTGATGTGTACCAGGGAGACATTGCTACCATTTTAAAGTGATTTAAACATGCTGTGAGGGGTGGGATTGGGGCTTTTTCAGAACTTATGAAGATGCAGGGGGACATAGAGTGTCAGTCTGCCATGCTGTAGTTTCAATTCAGATCATTGTGGCATTTTAAAATCACTTTAAAATGGCAGTGGCGTCTTCACAGTGGACATGAGAAGAGAAGAAGCCAAGAGGTTGGATTTATACCCCACTTTTCTCAATCGTAAGGAGTCTCAGAGCAGCTTACAAACTCCTTCCCTGTCTCCACAACAGATACCTTGTGAGCTAGGTGGGACTGAGAGAACTGTGACTAGCCCAAGGTCACCCAGCAAGTTTCCTGTGTAGGAGTAGAGAAACAAGAAGCCACATTTTTTTTATTATTATTATTATTATTATTATTATTATTATTATTATTATTATTATTATTATTATTATTATTATTATTATTATTATTATTATATCAATTAATTAATTAATTAATTAATTAAATTTAATAGAGGTTAGAAGGACATTTAGTATGTCCTTATGGAAATATGTAGAATTGGGCATTAGCTGCTGGGCATTATGGTGGCTACTGGAAAATTAAGACAATTATTCATGATGTGATCAGGAATTGCTGAATAATGAACACCTGCAGTCTGGTTTGGGCTTAGTGATAATTAGAGAAATGCCCTGTTTGTGCACCTGAAAGTGCTGAAGAGCGGGGGGGGGGGGTGAACCAGGGCTCCCAGGGCTTCTGTGCTACACACCTGATCCTGATTGGGGGTTCACAGCCATTTTTAAAGAATGGCAAATGCTTTTAAAATGGCAGTGGTGTTCATGAGATGAATCTGTGCCTTCCATATTTTATAGTTTAGCTCTAAGAAATGTTGCATTGCAGGGAAAAGCATTTTGGTCCTTCTGTTCTTTTCCTAAAGGAAGTATTGTAAGGGAATGGAGATGTACACTACTATGGCATTAGATTCCACATAAATTGTCCTAAATGCTTAGCAAAGGACAGTGGGTTTAGAAGTAAGCATTTGGGTAGCGCTTTCATGTAGCCTAAGTTAATTTAACTGTACACTAGATTATAATCACTGAATTGATGTATGACACTGACTGGAAGTTCCTATAGCTTGTCCTTCTTCTCCTTTGTTAATCATTTTTTGTTAATCATTTTTTAATTTCCCTGCTTTTGTTTGGCTTAGCTACTCATACTAAGAGAAATATCATGAGAATTATAAATTTAAGTATTAAAGTATTATCAAAATGGCAACAAAAATAATTTAAGAGTTAATATTTTCAGTGTTGCTGTTCTACTGCTAGTATCTTTTTATGTTTTTTTCTATCCCAGATGTCTGTACTACGGGTGCCTGAATTCAAGTCTTAGATCTTGAACACCTCTGAAGTTTTACAAAGATTGTATGAGGTTCTGACATAAAGTGGACTGCTAACTCTAAAGTGAGATGAATCAGTTAGCAGCAGCACTGTGCTGGAGGTGTTTGTATCTGTATTCAGTTGTGACCTTCAGGTTTGGGAACGTTTGTGCCCTAGATCTGAGTTCTGCTTTTATGAAAGGTCTAGTGCACATTTAAACTTTATTCTGTAGAGAACCATCTTGCCACAAGAACCTGTATTACAGACTTTTTAAGGGCTACTGATACGTTTATATATTGAGGAATCTATGTTTTTAATTTAAATGTACAATGATGGAATATTACATGTATGAAGTATAGTAGTTTGACATGAAGCTACTGGGGCAGGTTGAGGTTGAAACATATGTATTTACTGGAATATAGTAAGGAAATGGATTTGGAGCTAATTTTTCTGCCAACAAAGCAAACTGGTTCTGTAGAGTTGTATTTTGATTTGGTTAAATCTGATGCTCTATGTTATATTGCATTTGTGCCAGTGAAATCTTTCAACAGCCTGCTGTCCAGTTTTTGTGAGGGAAGAAACTAAGCACTGTAAAGTTGCATATGGCTAAAACTTCACACAGAACAGATTCAGGATTAAGGACCTCTGAAGATAGGACAACAAAGGGGCACAGAACCCAAAGCAAGGGCTGAAGAAAGGCTAGAGGGAGATGTGGAGGGGTCCATTTGAACTTGTTTAGATCTAGACTTAGGAAAACAGCAAAAAAATGAACAAACGTATACAAGGCATCCCATGACCCCATTCTTCCTCTTCCTGCCATTCCCCAAAGAATGCCACCCTACCCCCACTTGACATGATGTCTGTGTAACATCTGCAGTTTTGAACCTCAGTGTACCGTGTGAGATAAACTCTTTATTATGCCTCACCTTAACAAGTGCAGAGACCTCAACATGAGGGTGAGCATGTTATGAGCTGTCCAAGTACAGGAAATACAATTTTGACGCATATATCCATGCAAAAGAGAAATCTGGAAGGAGGACAGGTAATTACTAAAGCTGAGGAAAGAGCACAGGCTGTAGGAAAATGTAACAAGAAAGGACTCATCAAAGGGAGCTCTAAAGGGAGCACACAGGTCTTACAATTGGGATAGAATTTTGTCACATAAATGTGGGTATGGAGAATACTAGGAAGCTCAGTCAGGAAATAAATTGGATAAAGAGTGTAGGACAAGGTAAATACCAATACAGAAGAAGGAACTCAGGAAACCAAGAGATGGTAAATGGGGGTTCCTGAGCCCATGGCAAAGTGCATGTTTTCCAAAGTGGGGAAAGTCATGAGAAACAGGAACTTGGTTCAGCCTGAAAACCCACTATTTGGCATGGCGCAGGGGAGCCCATGTGAACCAGATATCTGCATTGGGATTGGGAGAGAGCAGGCAGAAGGGTTAAAAGGTGCATTCTTCCTTTGTTCTGGAGTGAGAGTGAGGTGAGAGGAGAGACAAGATGAGGAGGGCTCAGTTCAGCTATGTTGGAAACCCATCCTGAGATGGTTCTTTTTTGTTTATAGAAAACTGCAAATGATAATAAGCTGTACTTTGGGGACATTGTTTACTACTGTACAGCTGACAATGTCCTGGGTGGGAAAAGTTCTAGAGTAACTTCTCTGAATTTTTGTCCAAAAAAGTTCACTGATCTAGCTATTTCATGCCAATAGGGTTTTCAGGATTCTAAAGCTGATACCTTAACATGGGAATTAAGATGTTTTTGGTTTCAATGTTCACTGCTGTGTTGTGAATATTCACTGAAAGGATAGCAACAAGGGGCCAGAGACAGTGGCTGTTGGGGGAGAGGGGGGCAGAATTAATTACTAACCAGCTGGTCTTTGGATACAGTTTTCCCAGTTTGATGCATGTTGTAGTTTTTAAATATTCAAACTAAAAATCAAAACATGAAGGCGACATACATCCCAAATTTAAATGAGACCAAAACATCATCTTAATTTCATCAGCATTTTCAATTTCTATGTTAAGCTCATTAAAGAAAAGATAAATTAATACATCTATTTTTTTCTTTAATCCATAAGGTAAATAATGTGCTAATCATATTCACCAGAAATATGCCAGTAGTACTTCACAGCTCGTTAGCATACAGATGGCATTCGTTTAAGTCTGTGCCATCATCTGATAGGAAAACTGTTACAGCATTAGCTGTGGCTTTTATGTACACTTAATTGCCACATATATTCATTAATTTCATCTAAATACAGTAGAACTTATAGTTAACTGAGTTTTCTTCTAAGTACTACTGGTACAAACAACTCAAAAGCTCTACTGTAAGCCTGACTCAGCATTTTAGTTAAGAGGCCTTCCAGTGGCCCCCTCACAAAGCACACTACCCCTTCAGCTGGAGGAGAGAATGCAGCATAATGTTATGACTCCTCTAAGCCCTACTGGATCCTGTAAGGCTGAAAGTAGCATAAAAACATTGGGTTTGATGTTTCCAGCTTTTTTTCCTGAGAGGCGCACCTGAAAGAGAAAGGAGAGTATGACTCTTCCATATTCCTTTAAACTCACTGGTGCTGGTACTATTTAATGGAGTGAAAAGATTGCTGCCCATTGCTACCTTTAGGTACCAGTCTCAGCAACAAAGGAGTGATTGTCCGGAGATCCAATTTTGTAGTTAAAAAAAATTGATGTGCATATGGGTGGGGGATAGGAAGGTGTGGGTAACAGCACAATGCAGAGTCTATGAGCCAGTGCCTTTAGAAAAAGGGAGATGATCCATAGGACCAGGGAAATAATCCCTAAAGTCCTCTGATGGTGCCAGTTTCCCAATCCTAGTGCAAACATCTCTGATCTGTAGAGGACCATTTGCCAGGCTATGGAGCTTTGGCACATTTCTAATCATGCTGATGCCTGCTGCTATCCTGTTGTCCCTACCCAAAGCATTATTGTTCTTGCATTATTCCCATTCATTTTAGTGTAGGTTGCTTGGGAGAGCTTCCTGGATGAATCATGCCAGACTGTAGTTTAACCATGCATGTTTTTTTAATGTGGCAAATATATTTAATATATTTTAGGTACTTGCAGAAAGGTTTATCCACTGCCTTCTGTTTTTGAAGTATGCTATAGAACATTGGAGGAGAAACTATTCATTTATTTGCATTTTAGTCAACCGGAGACTTTCTAATAGATAACGTAGCCTGAAGTAAATACTTTTAATTTGATAGAGCTAGAAAACATGAAACTTCTAAGAAGGAGGAAAAGAAGAAATATAATCAGAATAGGAAAATGAAGTTGGTGTTGTTGCTAGTGGTGGAAGTGTAAATGGGAAGAAGTGGGGATGAATACCTTATGTACATGATCAGGCATATGTTCTGAGATCATTATCTGCGGAGAGGCTTTGTTCCTTTGAGTGAGAAATCTCTGAGTGCATCACGCACCCTATCAGCATAGCCTGCTGGTGCAAATGATTTTGACAAGAAATAACCTATAAACAATGCTATCATACCAAAATATAAAAATCCATGTTAAGTTTGTCTTTTTGCTAGCAAAGCTAGGCATAACAACCTATATACCTGTATTTTTAGCTTTGATGTTATATAAGATTTGATGAAAATGCTATCCAGTGGAACAACTTTTATTATTGCAGTTTCTAGGACAACAACATAGATGTTTTGTAAGCTTTCCTGTATATTTTCAGGAGTTGTAAAATTATCACCATGGTACCGAAGAGTATGCAAGATGCACTGCATTTAAAATAGTTCACTAGCTGGAAAAGAATCCCTTGCTAAATATGTTTTAATGTGTATACCTGATATGAAATTAGTGTTAGGAAACTATATTGCAAGCCCATGTTTGTCTGAAACCTCACAAAATTATATGGCCATGTGTGATCTCCCCTTGGCAAGGTATTTTCTTCCCTTATTCTCAGAAAACCAACATCTCTCTTTGTATTTTTCAGCACTACTAACTAATATAGAAGAGTATCTCCTGCCAAAAGGATCAGTGCTTCTAATTCTCTTTATTTCATTGCTGTTTCAAGGCTCTGCCTCATTGCCACTTCCTTTACTTCACTTGTACTTACTGCCACAGTACCCTGTTTCCCCAAATATAAGACATCCCCTGAAAATAAGACGTAGTAGAGGTTTTGCTGAAGTGTGAAATATAAGGCATCCCCCGAAAGTAAGACGTAGCAAAGTTTTTGTTTGGAAGCATGCCCGACAAACAGAACACAGAAAAATAAGACATCCCCTGAAAATAAGACATAGTGCACCTTTGGGAGCAAAAATTAATATAAGACACTGTCTTATTTTCGGGGAAACACAGTAATTCTCTATCACGCTTTAGGAATGGCTAGTTTAACTGCTGCCCCTCTTTTTACTCCTCTTTGGAAAGTGGCGCCAAATTAGATGTGGTATTACTACAGAGATCAAGACTCAGGAATTTAGAATATAGGAAAATTTAATTTTAAAAAGTACACATGATTTGTACAAGCATCAGACTGAGCAAGGCTAACAAGAAATGGTGTAAACACATTGTCCTCTGAATCCTATTCTGTGCGTATTCTAAACATTATGGACAGGCTAGTAATTCTTAAAGTTTCAGCATTTAAAATTCTTCATTACCTTAGTTCTCAGAATTTTGGAGGCATTCAAGATCTCGCTGGGATGAAGTCGCATCATAAAGGCTTAATCCTTCAGGACACACAAGGGCAAAAGACCAAAATTTAAGAGAGACGAAGTATAAGAGCGCTTCTACCCGGTGTCCAGAGAATTTATAATCTCCCATTGGGGGTCCATTCAACTATAGAGTCATTCCCAATCTTCCTGACCCAAAGAGAAGAAAATGCAGTGTACTTTTCAGCCTCTGTCCCTTCGATGTGGTTACCTAGATGTTAACTGGTAAACCTTTCGTCTCATTTCAGCCAGGATGATTTACATCTCTAAGCACTGAAGTGTTGTACTTGGGAGCTGATGAGTCATTCCCTGTACTTTTCCCTGTTACTAGCTACTAACTTATAGGAAAAGTCCTGTCCATAAGCAGAGTACAGATATAATTATTATAATAGAGACATGATACTTAAGGTGGAAGGCATTTCTCTAGAAGTATTATTTTGAATTACAGCCAGATGACTTCAGAGTGTGGCAAAGAGCAAATCCAC
The DNA here is from genome assembly GCF_021028975.2 of Sphaerodactylus townsendi. Taxonomy (NCBI): domain Eukaryota; kingdom Metazoa; phylum Chordata; class Lepidosauria; order Squamata; family Sphaerodactylidae; genus Sphaerodactylus; species Sphaerodactylus townsendi. The sequence goes on along the minus strand of NC_059432.1, from coordinate 82,053,828 downwards.
AGTTTCTTCTACTGCTTTTTGTTTGCGGCTCAAAATATAATAAAAAAGTGTTCTTCTGAAGAATTTTGTTTTAGGATTAGCTGAAGACAGAAATCTTTTGGAAGCACAGAGCATTTATATTTTGATTGGCATCATGTTGTACTGAAAGTCAGTCTGTGTGAAACTGCACATAAAATAATAAAAATGGAATAGGTCTTTGAGTAGCATCAGGGCAGTGAGGACATACATTGAGAGGCATATACATGTGTAAGCAGCTATTTGTGAAATCTAGCACAAACTTTAAGGAAAAATATCTAGACTCAAGATGCTTGGTTTAATTATGGTCCCAATTATTGTTTGCGATTTAATTTTTTAAAAAAGTTTTGCTTTTTCAAGATATGTTTAAGATATTCGATGTTTATTATTGGGAGAATATCAAGAGTGCTTTTAAAAATCAATCTTAATGTATTGATGCTGGTGCAGAAGCACTTATGTGTGGCAGCATGACCCCTGGGTGCCAGCACAGGCACAGCACTAGCTCTCCTTTATCACAGGAGCCCATACCCATGCTGAAGGAGTCCTTCTGGGGAGGGGAGGGGAGGCCAGCTTTAGTCAACTTCCTTCGCTCAGGAATGCCCCCATTTGCCAGTGCAGACTTACACTGTCAAAATCAGTGGCTCATCCAATTGAGCTGCATAGGCCAGTTTTACTGGAGAAGGGACAGTGTTGCTTATGGCTTGCTGTCTGTGGCACAGCAATCCTCTTTGGAGGCAGCGTGGCTGTGCTGTCTCTGGTTGTGGTGCAATTACTCCTCCACCATCTGGATTACACTGCCTGGCTAAATGAGAAGAAATTAAGTTAAACCACATTATAGTTTAAGGATTTCTCTCCCTAGTTTCCATTTTAAAATTAACTATTTACCATGAGTATTCTCTTTCCACAACTAAAAAGAGAATTGAATCCTCTCTTCTTGGAAAATATGAGGATTTAGAAATGTTGGAGTTTCATAATAAAGTGCCATATCCTTGTTTTAGGCAACTTTTTTCTGCGACTGTGAAGATCAATACTTGGGTTCTTTCTGTGAAGAATTCGATGCCTGTCAAAGTAGTCCCTGCCAAAACAATGGAACATGCACAGATGTTACAGAAAAACTCGATGGAAACAATTTCACCTGTACTTGCCTCACTGGTAAGTTTTTATGTTGTGTTTTGAATAATGGTTTGGTTTTGCAATAAGCATCTGAAGTGTTGCTTTGCACAAAATTGTCCTGGGTTGTTTGAGACTGTGGGAGAAGACAGACCTATTAAAGGAGCAAAGTATGTATTGCCAATGAATATTATTAGCCATAGTTTTTGGCAAAGACTTGTCCCAGTAAACATTTTGATCCAAGAGTACCAGAGTGGGGATACAGAGTGCCATTCTACTTCTTCCTGCAGCATCTCAAGGGTTTTTTTTTAGCACATAGGAGATGTTAGGGCTACTTCATACAATAGAGGAAGAGATGGATAGAGCCCTGAAATTCTGTTTTGATTCTTAGGCATATGATTGCAGTATACGAATATATTGTAAGAAAATACAAATACGTTCTGTACAGATGTGAGTACAGACTCAGGCCCCTTCTGCACATGCAGAATAATGTACTTTCAATCTACTTTCAGTGCACTTTGAAGCTGGATTTTACTGTGCGGAATAGCAAAATCCACCTTCAAACAATTATGAAAGTGGATTGAAAGTACATTATTCTGCATGTTCAGAAGGGGCCAAAGACAGGCAGAGATCAGCAGGCAAGACTGGAGAATAAGACAGGACTGGATAGGTGGAAGAAGAGGCAACTGCTCAGTACCGAGACTAAATATGCCACATGTAGTAGCGGTAGGGAAAAAGCACCTTGCAATTGCCTTTCTCTATCGGAAGAAAACAATTCTGTGAACTATTGAAGAAAACTGTTAATCTCTCTTGACACTCTGAACCAGAAAGAATAGCCACTTGAGAAGTTCAGTGAAATCAAGTGGAAGTGCTGAATTGCCTTTTGTGTGTAGGATGTCCATTATGTCCGATCTTTTAAAATACTGCATTTCAATTTTTCCCATCAACGGCTTTTTAAAAAACCTTAGTATATCCAACCAGTAAATGATTTGTATGAACTCTTCAGATTTAAATTATATTTAAGCACCACAGAAAAGATGTGACCTCTCTTTGTGCGTGCAGCTTCATTTATTCTATTTAATACAAGTATGCAAATACATCCAAGTACTTTCTTAACAAGAAAGATATGTAAATACAGTTAAGTAATGCTTTACATTCTATTAACTGCAATGCAGGTTTAAAAAGATAATAGAGTCTGTAATGGAACTTGAAAGAGAATGCCTTGAATGAACTGTACCGTCAAGGTCATCATGAATGAAGTCTGTCCTAGACTCTTAAAATAGAAAGAATTAATAGATCAGTCCTAATAGTATGTAAAATCTGGAAAAAAATACTCTCCAGTCAGTTTAAGTTAGTCTTTAGTCTTCATTTAAATACTCAGGAGGGTCTGCTAACCCTCTGCAGAAGCTTTTCTGGATGTTCTGTGTGCTGCTTGGGGGAGATGGGAAGATTTGCTTGTATAAGTTCCTTCTGGTTATGCATAGGATTCAGCCTGTTGGGATTGTTTTTGTTGCAATCAGAATTTTGCAAGATTTTAGCATGAGAGAATGAGTGTAAATTGGGTATTGAATATAGTGGATTTGCTTCAAACTAGTGCCCAGCAGTCATTTCAACAAATGTTCATTGTAATTATAGTATAATTAGGTGAGTAAGAATTCATGGAGGTGCACAGACATTTACACACACACTGTCACATTCCACTTGGAGCTTATGTTGTCTTTTAAGAGCTATATAATTCATGGCTTAACAACAGTACAGAACAACTACCGTATATACTCATGTATAAGTCAAATTTTTCAGCACATTTTTAATGCTGAAAAAGCTCCCCTCGACTTATATGCGGGTCATTAAATTTTGTGTGTGTGTGTTTACTTTGCCGGCCAGCAGGGGGCACAGTTTTTATGCTAGTGGCACCAAAATTGCAGGGTACCCTCATAAGACACTCCTGCTGATACCAGCCAAGTTTGGTAAAGTTTGGTTCAGGGGGTCCAAAGTTATGGACCCCCAAAGGAGGTGCCCCCATTCCGCATTGTTTTCAATGGGAGCTATTAGTAGATGGGGCTACCCTTTTGAGGGTCCATAACCTTGGCCTTCTGAACCAAACCTCCCATAAACCTGGCTGGTCCTCATCAGGAGGAGTCTCTTTATGATACCAGCCAGTTTTGGTGAGAAGTTTGGGGTCAGGGGATCTAAAGTTATTGGACCCCCCAAAGTGGATGCTGTGCCCCATCCTCCCCATTAGTTTACATAATGGGAAGCTAATAATAGATTTCCTTTCCATTTCTGGTAATATCCCTTCCTTAAAATCTAAAGTTGGGTTACATTTTGGACATACAGATGATGATGAGGAATCCAGTTTTAACTCTTTTGTGTCTTTTAGCTTGGCTTGCTGGTTGAAGACTAAGGTTAGTCTTTGTACCTTTGTAAAGTTATTGTGGATACCTTATATTGTTCCTTTGTTGACCCTCTTTTCCACTCTTCTTACAGAACCAGTTTACTGTCTTTGCTTTGGAAATAAATATTCAAAAAACGATTTAACCTACTGCTTGCCTCAATTGATGCTTAATTTTATTGGCATCTATTTTTATTTTTGAAATTTACCAGCAGCTGCTGCATTTTCCACCCTCGACTTATACGCGAGTCAATAAGTTTTCCCAGTTTTTTGTGGTAAAATTAGGTGCCTCGACTTATATGCGGGTCAACTTATACACGAGTATATACGGTACATAATGCTGTTCACTGATACATTGATTGAGAGAATGCTAATTTGATAGAATTCTAATTTGTAATACTTTTATAATACAAACTATTTGTGGTGAGACTTCAAAGATGACTCTTTTTTGTTAGTACAGCTACATAGTGTATAGTGCAGGTATAAATGCACTTATTTTCACAGAATAGTAAATGTTCAAAACTTAGATATGATTTAGAAGAAGCAGAATTTGGATTTATACCCCACTTTTCTCAATCATAAGGAGTCTCAAAGCAGCTTACAAACTCATTCCCTTCCTCTCCCCACAAAAGACATCTTGTGAGATAGGTGGTGCTGAGAGTTCTGAGAGAACTGTGGCAGTTTCCCCATGGACTATGTACCCTGGGATAAGGAGATGAAACATCCCAGTTCAGCCATGACTTCTGCATGGCTTCAGGGCCTAAATCGGGCCTGTCCCACAAGATTTCCCTTACCCCGTGGCTTTTAAAAAACGATAAAATGGGAGGTTCTTTTTTAAAAGTTTGGGCCGTTCCCACTCCCATTCAAACACTGCAGGAGATGGATCGGTTTATTTTTCCCACCTCGCTGCCTGCTTTCCCCGCCCCACAGCTACAGCCAATCAGAACGTCAGAAAAACTAGAATGTTCACGCATGCACAGGAATCTGTGTAAACTACGTAAACACAAATATTCATGTAGAAAATGATAATAAACCGGGGGCTTGTGGATAATTCACTGGAGTTCTTTCTCCCGGCCTGAATACGCTGACAGGGCAGCCGTGCAAAGGGAGAAAACGAGATACAAACAACCCGGTATGTTTGATCCTGGTTTTCCCTCAGGATATTATGTCCATGGGGAAAATGCCTGTGGCTAGCCCAAGGTCACCCAGCAGCCTTCATGTGAAGGAGCAGAGAAAACAAACCCAGTTTGCCAGATTAGAGTCCATCACTCACGTAGAGGAGAGGGGAATCAAACCCAGTTCTCCAGATTAGAGTCCACTGCTCTTAACCAATATATCACTGTAAAAAAGAAGTATCAAATTTCTGTTTGAAACAAAATATATTTAATAAACATCAACACCACTGTTAAATGAGCTTTACTAATTTACCTCAACATGGCCAGTTTTGTTATGCCTTTTTTCAATGTAGTATTTTGAAGGTAAAGATATTGGAATAGGTATTGAGCATAATATACAGGGAAGTATGGTGGAGAATTCACCTTGGGAGGGCAGAGGCAGTGAAGTTCATGTAGGGGTGTCTCTGATCACTGCATTATAGAGAGCACCTTGTCTAAAGTTAATGTGAGAAATTATATTATTTACATACCGTGAAATTGTTTGGGTGGATGTTCACATACATGCTGTTGATGTTTCAGCCTTAAGCTAGATGGATAATTCGTAGTAAATACATTATAATATATAACCTAATGCCTGTGGATGTGTTACATAATAACAAAAATTATACATGATGGAAACTTACTGATGAAAGTATATTTTAAATGCATGTCATGACAGGAACTTATTTCTGGCTTTCTGAAAACTTGCAGAAATTTTGAATTCATTGTAGTATTTTCCTTGCTGAAAATACTGCAGAAGAAAGTGTTGTTAACAAAATACTGAGATACACCTGAGATACAGAGAATTTTTAAACTAGACCTGATAACTCTTGTTCTGATATTGTACTTAGGAAATTGTAAAACATTTCCATAGCGTACAACAGTAGATATGCAGTATTCTTCCTTGTAAATCTGAAATTAAAGGACAAATAAAGTGTGTGTTCTACCGTAAGGTGGTGATATTAAGAGCCAAACCACATGTGATACCAAGGCTCTAGTTTCGATCACCAGATGTGTAATTGAGCTATAAAAGTAGCCACTGTGGAGCCCAATATGGATTGGGAAACAGTGTTATGGGAGGGAAAGTAATCCCCCAATGCCATTTCTTTAATCAGAAATGTCCAGTTCCTTGCTGTTTTAAGACTTCTGACAGGCTGGTACAATATCTGTCCCTATCCCCCCATCCCCAGAGTTTAAATAAATTGTGAGAGACATTTCATGTTGAATTAATGGTTTGTGATCTCTCTGCATGTTTTCACTCCAGCTTTATGACTGCCTTTTACAGTTTAGGATACGTGCCTGGGGTTCCACATGTGGATCCCCAGATGTGGTTTAGTCCTTAAAGTAACCACTGAGTATAAACATTGCCCAGGGTGACTTTGTTATGGTGAAGAGATGTTTCTCTACTTTTGCTGCCGTCTTTGCATTTTCAGAAAAAGCAGAGAGCTAATATGCAAGTCACCTAGAAAGGCTACTTTTTCTGCTTTTGGGCCAAGTTTTCCAGCAAGTCATGAAATCAGGATTTTGTGGCTGTATGGATCAGTATTCGTGACTACAACCCAAATGTGATTTCCATTGATATAATGGATTGCTTAGAGACTTCTCATGACAGTTTTTGGACTTGCTGCAAATATATTTGAAATGTTGTTTGTGGCTACCCAGTTTCTTGTAAAAAATTTCAGCCTTAACTCTGTGCACACTAGTGATTTCAGAGTATTGCTTCTGGCAAAACACTGTTTGGGGAATCCCAGTTGTTTTTTATTTTATTTTGATTTTATATAGCTGGAGGCCAGATTGACAATGTTGATTAGTATAAAGTACTGTATAAGGGATTACCACATAGGATGAGAATTCCAGGAAATACCCGGTTGTTATTTGGACGCTACTGAATGCTACTGTGATCCATGTGTTAATTTTAAAAACTATGCCCATCTCTCTCTGTTTTTATATAAACCATTCAATTCCATCATGGTGAAGGATATACTGGAGATCTGTGTCAGTCAGATATTGATTACTGCCGTCAACAGCCATGTAAAAATGGAGGATCCTGTTTTTCCAGTGTCAATGGATTCAGTTGCCAATGTCCAGAAGGTAAGCAATAAAGGTTTTGGTAATAATGTTTTTGTTAAAAAGTCTTGTGCATTATATCAGCACTTCTGCTCATTTGAGGAACTGAACCACAGAGCAGATCCAAATCATCGCTGTTTCTATATTGCATTTGAATTTTGTTTTTTCCTGTTTTTCTATTAACTTCCTTTCTACGCTTTCCAGTTTTAACCTTCATAAATTGCAATTTTTATCCATAATGAAATTTATGTATGTATTTATTTATAGCTCGCTTTTCTCACTGAGGGTCAGAGTGGATTACAAAATGTCTAAATAATGCAGTTAGACAGCATATAACATTCATAATGCAGTAAAACAGGACTGCAGAATTATAAAACAATGCCCAGAAAAAGACTTGTGACACATGATATACTTTTAAGAAAGTGGATTACAAACGTTTCAGACAATGCAGTCAAAGCAAGATGATGTATACAATGAATGTTGAAATAGCTTTTAATACATAATCCTGTTAATTTATATATGCATCCCCTGACTGTTCCATTCTACTGTAGTTCTAATCTCTTTATAAAACAAAGCCACTTTGCATTTCTGTTTTACACATACAGTGGAATGATAGGCGTGTGATATGTGAGTGCCTTCCTGATCTCTTCTTGTAGACCATTCCCCAAGATAGGAGACATGAGACAGAATTCTCAATTACAGGCAATTGCTAATCTTGCCCATTTGCAGAGTAGCACCTTCAGAAGGCTTTGTTCAGATGATTGAATCTGTTATTTTAAAGCATAGCAAGAGAGTTATTCCTGCAGGTATGTGGGTGCAAAACAATTAAGGACTGAGTGGATAAAAACTATTTCCTTCAATTGAACCTGGTCACTGATCACTGACCAGTGGGGTGTCTACAGGATGGAGATATGTGTGCTCCACCTTGCTCCTGTAGTAACTCAGCTAAGCATTCCAACTGGAGTGTCCAAGTTGACTTTAAGGTAAGCCTCATGTAAAATCCAATAATCTAGCCTTGAAGTAACCTTAGCATGGATCTGCTGAATCATGGTAGAGTGCCACTTCTGGGCTAAATGAAGATGGAAAGAAGCATTTTTAAAAAATCTGATTAACTTCCTTCTCCAGTAATAACACTGCTTGCATAATAACCCCTAGACTCTTAATTAAGTCAGCAAATGTCAGCATAACCACATCAAATGTGGGAAGGGCAACGTACCTTAAGACTTCATCCTTTCTAACCAGCATCACCTCTGCCTTACTGAGGATTCAATTTCAATTTGTTCACCCATAGCCATTTAACCACAGCACTCAGGTGGTGGCAGTTAAAAGATTATTTGTGCAGTGGCGTAGGAGGTAAAGAGCTCGTGTATCTAATCTGGAGGAACCGGGTTTGATTCCCAGCTCTGCCACCTGAGCTGTGGAGGCTTATCTGGGGAATTCAGATTAGCCTGTGCACTCCCACACACACCAGCTGGGTGACCTTGGGCTTCGGAACTCTCTCAGCCCCACCTACCTCACAGGGTGTTTGTTGTGAGGGGGGAAGGGCAAGGAGATTGTAAGCCCCTTTGAGTCTCCTGCAGGAGAGAAAGGGGGGGATATAAATCCAAAACTCTTCTTCTCTTCTTCTTCATGTGTGCCTCCCTTTGAATGCAATGCCAGTGTACTAAAAATTAAATTAAATAGAAAGACAGAGACGTAGCAAGGGGGGAAAGCGCCTGGTGTACCAGTGCATCCTCCACCTCCGCCTCCGGAATGCCCACACCACGCCCCCAGAATGCCCTCGCCACACCTCCACAGGGGGGCGTCCAGAGCTTTGCCCCCCCGTCCCCTTGGAGCTACGCCTCTGAAGACAAACTTACTATAATGAAACATACCATGTAGTAGCTGGAATTGGCTACTCCTAAAAGAAATTGAGAAATAGGTACACAGGTACAATAGCATACATAGTGACATAAGAGGAAGAGGGAGATTCTATTAAAGATGAATGGCCAGGAATGGGGGGCCGAGTGGCGACATATGGTCCTTAAGATATGAAGGTCCCAGGCCACAGAGTGCCTTAAAAGTTAAAATCAACACCTTAAAGATGATTTGGATCTCCCAACGGGAGCCGCAGAGTGCCTTAAAAGTTAAAACCAACACCTTAAAGATGATTTAAAACTCCAACGGGAGCCAGTGCAGCTGGCGTAGCATGGGCAAGATGTGGTCCCACAATGAACTACCCATGAGAAGCTGGGCCAGTGCGTTCTGGACCAGCTTCAGCTTCCAGATCAACCATAAGGAAAGGCCCACATAGAGCAAGTTGCAATAGTCTAGTCTGGAGGTGACTGTTGCATGGATCACTGTGGCCAGGTCAAATTGGGAGAGGTAAGGGGCCAGCCGGCATGCTTGGTGCGGATGGTAAAACTCCACTTGAGCTGTGCAGACAACCTGGGTCTCTATATAGAGAACTGAACCCAGGCAACCCCCCCAGGCTAATGATAAAGGAGCCCCCTCCAGCAGTGGCAGCTGGAACCCCATTCCCCCCCTCGTGACCCACCCACAGGACCTCTGTCTTCTATGGAATAAGTTTTAACCTGTTTTGCTTTAACCAACCAGCAACTGCCTCCAAACAATGCTGGATAGCTGGAGGGATGGAGGTTGGTCTCCCCTCCATCAACAGAATGAGCTGAGTGACATTGGCTTACTGGTGACAGGTCAGCCCAAAACTCTATACCAGCTGAACAAGGGGTTGCATATAGATGTTAAATAACACAGGGGATATTAGGGCTCCCTGTGGTACCCCACATTGAAGTGGGCACCATTTGGAGACCCTGTCCCCCAACTTCAGTTGCTGTGAGGAACAATAGTGGGGGAATGGGATAGCTGCTTCCTCTAATCCCTTATAGGTCCCTGCTTCTCAATAGCTGGAATTAGTAGGTAGATGTATGGTATGTTTGAACTTGATGTCTCCTGTTAGAAGAGTCTATCTTATTTATTACCTTATTTAACATTTATTTATTTATTTATTTACTTACTTACTTACTTCCTTGAAAAGTAGTTTACAGTACAGACCTATTCTTGAATTAAGCCTGCTGCGAATTAAGCCAAAGCACCAGAAATTGTGATTGGGTTAATATCTGTAAGCTTTTTTGAAATAGCAGTCATAAAGGCCCAGTTTGGATTTGGACAATGCACAGGATTGTACCATCTTCCCACTGTAAAATGACCACCTGGAGGTACTTCTGGAACAAATATTGCCTCTCGTGGGCCACTTTTATCTATCAAATGGCAAAGGGGAATAAGGGTTACATCCATCACTAACCAGTACTGTGATTTTGATATAAAGGCGCCTTTAAAGACATGGGAGATTAAATTGTGGATCTTCAGTGCTTCATTTAGCTTGGTTAGTCTTCTTGAGCAGATGCACCATAGCATCAGATTGGTGAAAAAATATCCTTATTTTTTTCTTTTATCCTTAAACCACTGGGATGCTACAGCTGGCAAAACCCTTTTGCCATGGCACAGGAAAGCAGGAGTTAGTCAGAATCCTTTATTCACTCAGGGTTTATCCTCCCCCCCTCCACTGCCCATCACAGGCATAATCCTTTGCAGCCAAGTTAAAAAACTTCCACTGAAGTCAGTGCATGGTTCCAGATTCTATTTACTCTGCAAGAGTGCTGGCACAGCAGAGGTTAGAATTCCAAGTAGTTCCTCAGCCAAATCATAGCATACTATAAATGGAATATGGGACCCCGCCAGGGAATGCAGATTTTATGTATCATTTGGCATGGGCCCTATATCACTCTTACATCTCAAGTCTAGAGAATTTAAATTGTGCAAGCACTGATTTGGCGATTGCATTGATAAAAAGGCACATTGCACATACAGCACAGGCTCCAGTGACATGGAAAAGGCATAATGCTAACATTTGACTTCTGCGATCCTTTTCAGATAGTCAAGATTCCAAATGCAAACACCCAGCTTTACTGCTTCAACTAGTGTTAATGGACAAATTACCCAGGTAACTAGAGCCTAGATCTCACAGCAGGACCTCATCCTTTACCCTAAGCACTCCAAGAACATTCAAATATCAGTCACCACAGACTGTCATCCATCTCCACAGAAAGGGGGGGGGGGCACCATGTAGAGGTTGTAACGATGTCCCCAACACAGGATAGGGAAAGGGACTTTGGGCCACAAACCACAGGTGCAGCTGATCTCCTACCACATTCCACAACATTGCACCTAGCTACACACCTGGCACTTCTTGTCATTGCTGGTGATCTGGCCAAACCTTCATGGTTAATCCTTCTTTGCAGTATCAGAACCAGAATACTTGAAGCAGAGGAAACTACCACTAGAGACAAGTTTTCCATGGAAACTCTGTATGTGGAATAGGTTGATATTGCTGAGAGATCACAGTTACCTACTCTAATAGATGACCCTTCAAATATAGGTATCAGTGGTAAGTACCATTGAGAAAATGTAGAGGTGGGTTAGAGAAGATGGAACAGCAAGTAGCTTCATAGCTTTGCCTATTTTCAACTATTTAGTCAATAAGCTTCCAGACACAGACAGGCATTTCTTATTGTAGCTATTACCTTGTGTTGCCTATATGATCATTATCTGTCTTGTCTCTTCAATACCTCCAGAGACAAACTGCAAAGAAGCCCATCACAGTGGCAGCAGTGACCAGTGGGAAATCTGCTGTTCCTCTGGGAAATTGCCATCTTTGTCTTCCCAGTACTCCTGTAATTTTCTAGAATTGATCCCTGACAGGTTGTATAACAGATGCAGTTGTACGCAGCATGATAGTGATGAGGAAAGATGTACAAATTGTACTGATGTCAAAGGCAGAAGGACATGCAAGAAGAGGAAGGTTGGCAAACCCATTTCTGTTGTTTGCTGCAGAACTTATTTAACTTATAAGTCTCTTAAATAAAACACTGTATCTGTTACACCTGTGTCTCAATTCTTGTGAAAGTTAGCAGGTTAGGAAAGCATGATGACTACCTCAGCTGCTTTCTCAGTGGGGTTTATACCAGGGGATGGGGTGTCAACAATAGATTTTCTACCACTATATGCCATCAGAGATTCTGCATATTAATTTGACCTTCGCCACAGTGGCAAAATGAGAAACTCCCAAAAGGTCAATTACTGCCTAACATTTCTCCAGTTGCTTCTGGTATAATAATCGACACAATAGGGTTAATGCCATGAGAAGAAGTGATTGATGGCACAATTTGCAAGGAACTTGCTAGCAACCATTACAACATGGAATAAGTGTGAGTTGATTAAGGGGGATGAGCAAAATGAAGGACATCATGGTGTACAATTGAATCAGACAGTTACCCTAATGAACCTATAGATCCTTTCTCTGGTTGTACTTATTAAGGCATGAGGATATGGACACAGAGTGTTCCTTTTGTACTCCTTGTGTAATGAGAATGTGTTTATTTCACTGGACTTCAGACTCTCAAGGGAACGGTTTAGTTCTTAGCTGTCTAGTAATGTTCCCTTATTACAGGGAGCCCACCCAAACTCCAGGTTTGTGCCCTATTGACCACTATGTCCATTAACCTCTCCAGTGCAGATGATCATATTAATGTTTGTATTCCTGCTTGTTTGTGTGTTGCGAGGGTATTGGATAGATGACCTCAAGGGCTTGTTTGGTCATCTCTATGCATTGTTTAGTGCCCCCATGAAGTATTATTAGTATGCAACCTCCTGATAGATAAGTGTTGGTAAACTATCACAGATTCTGCTGGTGTCTATTGATGATGTTGTAATGGTTTTTGCTTCTTTGTCTGTTGCCTCTGGTGCAAGTGCATATGATCTCAAGTACTTTAGGTGGGCATCAACCCTGTTATAACATAGCACAGCAAGGTCATAAGATCACCTTATCATCCTGACTCTTCTCAGTTCATGTCAAAAAAATGTAACGTGCCAGATTGGAACACTCTGTAATGCTAAGAAATGTATACCTTTTGTGCCTTGCTTCTGCCTGTAAATGCCAAATGTATGTTGATTGCTTCTAAATTTATTGCAACTGGAAGCTTTCAATAACACAAGTCTTGCATTAGTCATGATCAGTCAATTTCAGGCTGGAGCTCACTGATGATAATATTTTTGTTCCCAGTGTGTTTGAGTTATCTTTTACTTTACTTCTTGTGCACTTGGGCTGTGCTGTAGATAGAGACTTTTCTTGTAGCTAATCATTATTTCCCTATGCATACCTACTTAACAATTAAAGTGTGCTCGTAATAACTTTGAACACTGGGCTCTTATCTCTCCTTGGAGTAAATCATTATAATGAGTGACCCATTTAACAGCTATGCTGAGATCTATAAACAGATAAACTATGTCAGCAGTTTGGATCTTGTATTTTCAGTAATTTCATAAAAGGTCCCCCCCCCCTCCCACCCATTGGATTTTAAAAATAGTAACGGTATTCTCTGAGATGATCAGACACTGGGACTTAGCCAAACCTAAATTAGTTTTCTAATTCTGTCCAAATCCTATTCTATCCAAATCTTTTTTTAAAAGATAACTGGATATATATTTGGGCAGTAGGTATATGGAACATTTTAAGTATTTGGAGCAATACCAATTAAATGGTAGCATTGGAATTTGACTAACCAGCCTATAGGCCCTTTGGGCATCCAGGCCTTGGATAATCTCCATGGGCTGAGTTGGGCAAATAGATGACCACACAGTGCATGCAATGGAGCACAACAAGTTTATGGACCACATGCATAGTGATTTCAGTTTTACTATTGGCAGGAAATGCATAAAAAAACTGACAACAGTTGAGGTATCCATGCAGACGTCTGAGGCTGAGGATCTTTACATTCTGGCAGTTACCTGTGCAATGGAAATGTGCAGTGGTATACATCTTTTGTCATTAATTGTTCCAATAGTTTGACTACTAGTTTGACTATTTCTTAACATAATACCAAAGCATAGTGGTTAGTAGGGGTGTATATTCTGATATTACTGAGCATGGTGTAGTGGTTGAAAGCAGCGGACACTAATCTAAAGAACCGGATTTGTTTCCCCGCTCCTCCACTTGAAGTCTGCTGGGTGACCTTGGACTAGACACAGTTCTCTCTGAACTCTGTTTGCCCAAGTTTCCGCACAATTTTTTTCTTATTCTTCCTCCTCCTCTAATTTACTCAGCATCATATCAGGTAGACTTCTTGGAATGACTCCTGGATCTCTTTACTATGAATTAATTACCAAGAATTTAACAAAGCCCATCGCCCCCCCCCCTTTTAAAAATGTTTCTTGCCATTCCCAAGGAAAGAGCAATTCTTCCAACCAGTCTTAGCCCTGCAACCAACGATTATATGCGTTACCTTGGCCAATCATACTGTCTTCCTTGGAGAGAAGGGAAGTTTTAACCTGTAGATGTCTGCTGTGTTGGCTATTTTGCACTGCCTGTGTGCTGTGCTTGGGGAAAATGTCATGCTTGGATTATGCTAGACCCCAGCGAGGCAGATTCTGCTTGGATGGCACTTCTTGCCAGATGAGTCTGATACATTTATTATTACTATTAGTTAGTCTTTCCTCAATATCTTTCCTCTTGTGGGATGGTTAGTAAAGAGGAGGTCACATTTTGTCACTAGGGGGTTGAAGAGAGGTATTATTTTTGTTTTAAACTTTAGAGAGTTGAGTTGTTTTGGACTTCATAGAGTTGGAAGGAACCATACAGGCCATCTAGTCCAACCTCATGCTCAATGCAGGATCAGCATATAGCATCCCTGATCAATATTTGTCTAACTTCTTCTTAAAGGCTACCAGTATGGAGGAGCTTGCCTCCTCCCTAGTTAGCCAATTCTGCCGTGGAACAACCCTTACTGAAAAAAAAAGGAATCCTAATGTCCAGCCCATAAATTAAACCCATTTTTGTGAGATGTATCATCTGCTGACAGCAGGAACAGCCCCCATCTCTAAATGACAATCCTTCAGATATTTTTAAAAAAGAGCAATCATGTTTCCCCTCAACCTCCTCTTCTCCAGACTAAACATTCCTGAGTCTTTCAGCCATTCCTCATAAGGCTTGATGGCCAGGCTTCCGATCATCCTCACTGCTGTCTTCTGCAACTTCTCCACATCCCTTTCGAAGTGAGGCTTCCAGAACTGATACAGTACTCCAAGTGTGGCCTGACCAATGCAGTGTATAGTGGGGCTATGACATCTTGCAATGTAAATGTTATGCCTCTGTTGGAACACCCCAAGATCGCATGAGTCTTTTTTGTTGGTGTATCATATTGGCTGCTTATATTTCACATACTGTTTTCCCATATCCCAAGATCTTGTTCACACAAACTGGTTCTCCAGATTAGACTCCCCCTGCTCTTAACCACTACGCAACACTGGCTTAGGAACAAACTACCAGACCATGGCCACACAGCCTAGAAAACTTACAAAAGTTAGTTCCATTTGTAAGTTTGTAAAGGAAACAAACGACTACAAAGCTAACGTAAGTTCTCAAAAATAAAGGTAACAAATGGAGTGGGTATATGTTTGGAAAAGGATAATCACTGTCCTAAGAAAGTGCTTTCAGGTATCCAAATCCTGTAGTATTGCCCTTGGAACTTATTATTACTCAGTAGCATGAGATGTGAGCTAAAAAGCAGTAATTAAAAAAAACTAATGAGGAACTGTTAGAGCATAGTTCAAACCTAGACATGACAGGAGGAAAGAACAGTAAGACTCTTAAGCAATTAAGATTGAGAAACCATTTGAGGCCACTGGTAAGATAATGATAACAATAATTCCACAAGATGTTTCAGACTTGGCTACTCATACTTAAAGATGTCAGCAATTCCTGTGGGATGTCATGTTTCAACTCCAGAATATATTAAGAAAAGGAACTCCATTCATTTCACTTCAAATTTCATGTTAGATTTGTATAGTTCTTTGTGTTTGACCTCTGAGTTGTATTTGACCTTCAAGATTTCAGGAAGTATTGACGCTTTGAAAATGAACTAGTACATTTTAACAGATGTAATACTGTAACAAATGATGTAAACTGTTATGTAAAGTGAATAAGACAGTTTAAAAGCAAATTAACAATACTGTGTCTCAGAACAGTGGAATGTAAAAGTCTCTTAAGTAATTGGATTAGATCCTTTTAGAAATGGTTTTCCCTATTTATAATTAAATTAATTATATTTATTGTCAACTTATTGTCAAGCTAGTTCTTTAAGCATGTATGCCTCATAGTTTGCCTAATTTGCTCCTTTTACAGTTAGTGCAGTGCTATCATTTTCATATGGATTACTATAGGTTATCATTTAACATGTGGCCACCAATGTTAACTTCATCACAGATTATATCAAAATACTTGATCCCAGTTGTGTACCATGTCCAGTCACATAGTGGGATGACTTTTCTTGTCAACCTTTCCCTGAATCCTTATATTTCCAATTGGTACAAATTGCCTGATTGTAAGGCTGGATGCTGCCGATGATTGGCTTTCTGTATGATTTTGTAAGAGACTGGTAAGATTGGTAAGATTTCAGATTGTGGTTATCTGTGGGTTGGCTATCATGTGTAACTTGAGTGAGAGGATATAGATTGTGTGGGACCATCTATACCACCCTTACATCTTTAGTCTATGGAATGGGTAATATCTCTTTTAGATGCTAGTTGGCATCTATGAGATGCTCCCCCTCTGTTTCCTAGTCTTACAGCTGACCTATGAATTGGCACACCTACAATCACTCATTTTGTTCACCTTCTTGCCTGTTGTATATGTTGTTCAGCACAGAAAGAATCCCTGCATGACCAATAAGTGTTAAAATGAAGAAAAGATGAGATGATGCACATTTTTATTAGCTAATATATTTACTGTGGTTAAACCTATAGCTATTTTAATATTCAATTCAACCTTTAATGGCATACAAGCTATTTTAATATTTATTTAATTATTTTATTTTTATCTAAATATTATTTTTGTCATGTGTGATAATTATTTTCTGTTATGTGCTATGATATTTGGTCATTGACCACAGAGACCTGTGTTCAAATACTTACATTAAATGGGTTAACTCCACATATACTATTTTGGGAGGAAGGGGAGAATGCAAGTACGATCAGGAATAAATGATGCTTGTAGAGTTATTCTTATTTATTAAAGCTTCTTTTGGTTAAAGTGCTCTAAGTTGGTGTCAGTTTCTCTCCAGAAACTACTGTAAGCCACCTTGATATTCTGTCAATGAAAAGGGTAGCTGGGAAATTTACAAAAATGAATAGATGCAGTAAATTTAGATGTGGCTCATGCTCCAAGTAATAAAGTTCTTTTTATTATATTTTGTATGGCATGGATAATGAGAACTGCTTCTCTTGTTTGCTTACTTAATATGCCTAGCTGTCCATTCCGTGTCAAATGATTTTATTATGACTAATCCTACAAGCTAACTTCGTTATCACATTTGGCTTTTTGTTTATAGGTCTAAATCTAATGCAATCATCAGCCAGCTTACCAACTGCATAATAAAGCAATCCTGTACATCCTCAGAATATTTTCAGTCTGTTGTTTTAATGGCCATTGCCAAGCCAAGCCATTAAAATCCTTCTCAATCCAAAATGTATCCTCATTATATTGCTCACTTTATTTGTAGAATGTTCCCTAAATTTACTTTATTCTCAGAGTCTGTTTTTCACCACAAGATGTAAGGATATTAGTTAAGTTTACTGACCTCAGAAACCTGGTGGCAAAATGCTGTGAACAAAAACATTTCTTTGTCTTTTTGAACCATATTTTATGTGTGATATTTCTTTCGCTGGTTTCTGTTTATTTGCTCCCTTTAGTAAATTTTCACATTCTCATTAAATCTTGGTCAGCATCACGGTTCGTACTGCCAATAATAATTCTGTCTCCAAGGCTTTTTTGGTCCTGTTTCATTGCTGGAAAAAAATGCAGATATCATGTAAAGCTGAGAAACAATTTTTTCCAGTATTTTCTTGTTCACAATGAGGAGGGTGTCTTCCTGTGTTTATTTTCCATTTCTTTATATTACTATGCTTGTTGTTTAATAACCTGTTTTACTGGTAATTCTCATTTGCATATACAATCAGAGTTGCTTTAATTGTAGACTTTGAGCTTAATCATGTAATTATATTTGAGTCCACAATTTGCATATATTCAACATAGAAAGCACCCTCTTATTCATAATGGTGTAGGAGCAGAGCTACCCAAGTTTATATCTAACGAAACAACCTTTTGTTTATAAGTCTGTTTCCCCCCACTCCCAGGACAAGAAATAAGATAATAACTTTTGTCTTTCCTGTTGAAAAATTATTTGGTTACAATATGTGGGTATTCAGTTGTACTCACAGTAAGTATACATTTGGTTTTTGATAACTAAGTAGGGAAGTCAGTGTGGTAGAATGCTGGGACTGCGAAGACCCAATTCAAATCCCTAGTTTGCTATGCATCTTACTGGGTAACTTTGGGCTTTGTCATTGTCTGTCAATTTAATCTCCCTCACAATGTTGTTGTGGGAAGAAAATAAAGAGGGAGAACCAAAGTGTGCTACCTTGAACCCTGCTGAGGATAGAAGGGGCCACAAATGTTGTGAATAGATCATTTATAAGTAATTAGCAGATGGGAGAACTCAAAAACTGCCCCAGAAGGGCTGGAGCAGAGTGGCAGACTCTAATCTGCTGAACAAGGTTTGTTTCCCCATTCCTCCACATGAAGCTGGGTGATCTTGGGTTAGTCACAGTTCTCTCAGAACTGTCTCAGCCCCACCTACCTCACAAGGTCACTGCTGTTGGGAGAGGAGGGGAAAGGAGTTTGTAAGCTGCTTTGAGACTCCTTACAGTTGAGAATAGCGGGGTATAAATCCAAACTCCTCCTCCTCATTGATACATAGGTACACAATGAAGAAATATCCTGTCCTTTCTTCTTAAAATGCCTGTAGCAAATCAGCTGGCAGGGAAACCCCCATTTCAAGTGATGGCCTTCAAACCTTTCCCGCCTGCAGATTTGCGAATGAATAAGTAGCCCTTCCTCATCCCCACTGGTATTGTGACTGGGATATTTTATGGGTTTTTTCCCATACTGATTCTCTATGAGTGACAGAAACGCATCTCCCCACACCTTAAAGCAGTGGTTCTCAACCTTCCTAATGCCGCGACCCTTTAATACAGTTCCTCATGTTGTGGTGACCCCTAACCCTAACATTTATCCATTTTACAGATGGAGAACACTGATGCAGAGAGTCTTAGGTGACCCCTGTGAAAGGGTCGTCCAACCCCCAAAGGGGTCCCGACCCACAGGTTGAGAACCACTGCCTTAGAGGATTGGAAGGAAAAGATGAATACGTAGAAACTTGCTACTTTATATTAAAAGAGTTTCATAGGCAGCCAGGAATAAACCATATCTAGCTGCAGCAAGCTGTGTCCTTCCAGAAGGCAACAAAACCTTTGGTTCAAAAGCATAATGACTTAAGGCTTTTCTCAAGAATTACAAACTCCTGGTCCCACCTTCCATAAATGGAGCAATGGGAAGAAATGGGAGAGCAATGTCATGGCAATCCAGTGTGCTTCCTCCCCTGGCTTCTGGTCCCAAAATCTTCTGGAATTGCCAGGTTCAGGGTTGCCAACCCTATTTCCCTCCCTTACGGAACTGAGTCGTGAGAGAAAAAACGATTTCCACATAGTGACACTGTAGGAGTATCACCCATAAATGACATCACACTCTTCCAAAACTTCACCCTCCCTGGGCATTCCCTCAAAAAACTCCTGGCATTTACTGATCATGTAGTGGTAAAACTCTATACTAAGCTGCAGAGAATATGGTAACATCTTCTTTTGGGATCTTTGAATGCATGTCAGCAAAGTGTCTGGGGTAATTCCAGACACTTAACCCTGCTTCTAAAAATCTATCCTGTGTTAAAAATTTTGGTAACAGGCAAGTAAGTTCCATTCACTTTTTCTTTTCAGGGTACTCAGGATCATTTTGTGAAGAGAAAGTTGATCCCTGTGCTTCATCTCCTTGCCAAAACAATGGGACCTGTTACGCCGACCGGGCTTCATATTCTTGCAGTTGTAGTCCAGGATTTACTGGACGTACTTGTGCCCAGCTGACTGATTTCTGTGCTCTGAATCCTTGTGCACATGGCATTTGCCGTAGTGTTGGAACAAGTTACAAATGCCTTTGCATCCCAGGTATGTTCAGTCCTCCACATTTTTGCAAATCCTTTTGGATTATAGAAATATACTGATTAAAATTACTTCAATTTTGTTGTCTGGCATATGCATTCTGACAGTTCTGAATATATTGTAATGACATTCCATTTACATTATACTGACACATTCAATTTAATCAAATATTTTAGAACGAACACTTGACATAGAAATTATTTTCCATATAGTTATAGTAAAACAGTAAAGCTTTTAGGGTATGAACTTGAGGGTGATGCACCAAATATCTTTCATTGTATAAAATTAGAGACATGAAAAATGTTAAAATAGCTTATTTTAATAGAAATAGTTATTCCCTGAATTTGTTTTTTGATTGCTCATGGGAGTAAAAGTTTAATCTGGTGGTTGTAGTTATATTTTAATTGTATTTACAGAAAACTAAATCACGTGTAACTTTTTAAAAAATATACAGTCAATGATGATTAAGCATGAATGGCCATACATTGTTATAAACATAATTTAAAGTTGCTAGAATAGCCTTATCTCTTTAGATCTCAGTAACTAAGCAGGGTTGACCTCGGCAAGTATTTGGATGGGACACAACCAAGGAATACCAAGGGTGTGATATACAGAGGCAAGCAGTGGCAAACCACCTTTGAATGTCTCTTCTTGAAAATCCCACCAGCAGCTGCCATAAGTCAGATGTGACTTGATAGCAAAAAAGGAATAGAAATATAACTACAATTTTAACATATACAGTGACAATGAACTGGTTCTTTACTTTAAACATTACTTATAGCTAACACTGAATGTTATTTATAGCTGGACTTGCACACTCTGATCCAGCTGGGAGCCATGTATATGGAAAAGTGGTGCTTTCCATAGTTGCTATCTTTGTTCCAGGTTCTGGAGATGTTCCCTCATCTCAAGCAGTAATTACTTCTATCAGTTATTTGGTGGGAGAAGGCAAGATTTAATCCCTCATTTTGTTCCTTTAAAAATGAGTTGTACAACTTCTGTTCTCTAAAGAGGGTTGTATGCTTGCAGCGAGACTGGAGCCATGAATGTACATGATTCATTACTTTATTAGAAAAGAAGACCTCATTTTGTCTAGTTGCTCATTTTCTTCTCATGATAATGACAGCTTGAAACTCAGAGACTGCTTGAGCTACCTCAAGCGCTTTCCAAAAAGAAGATGCCAATTTTCTGCTTGTGAAGCAAACAAATGCACAAATCTGAATATAAATGTGTTTCTTGAAAAAAAGAAAAAAACATAAAATGTTAATAAAAGTTTTAAAAATTTTAATGCTGCTTTTTGCTAAGTCTTCAGGATAGCAAACAATGATCTATATTTTATCTGAAATCTGAAAAACGTGGCAAACCATTTTTCCTGAATTTAATTTATGGCAAGGTTTTTCCCTGAAGAAAATAAGGGGGACCGCGCCAACGCAAAACAAGGGCAAGGAAACAAATAGTACAGAGGGACATGAATTCTTTAATAATTTTTCTTTAATTATTTTCTCTCTACACCATTTGCACCAAATTGTGCAAATAATTTTCCCTCCCCCAAAGTAACACTTCTCATGCATAGTTACTATTACTGGTATATTGGGGGAAAATCTGGAAATCAGTATCGAACCCCTTCCATTTACATTGCAATAATTAGATATTTTCTTCAAGAAGAGGGATATGCCAGCTTCTTCCTTCCAATTCTTTGATCCAGATTATGAAAATACTGTTCCAGAAAGGGGGACAGAAACAATTTTACTACTTAACAGCTGGAGCTAATTATACAGTGTGGCCAGATCTGGTGACCTTTCTAAGGGTGGGAGGATCACATAATTTATTTATTTAAAATGTTTCTGTGCCAGCTTTCCACCCAAATAGGGCCCAGAAGGCAGTGAACATCAAAACATTTCAACATTTCAACATTAAACAAATGTTAAAATAAAGCATATGTAAAAGAATTCAATAAACAACATAAATACATTCAGATATGAGTAGATGGATGCAATATCTGTTGGGCTGCTTTATGAAAGTGTTATTTCATTGCTGAGAGATATTGTCAAATGCATAAATGGTGCTTATTGCTGCTTTAAATTAAAGACAAATATGGCAGCAATTTTTGGCAATATAGAGCTTGCAAGCAGCTATTGACACAGAAATGCTTGCCATCTGGGGCTTGATTTAATTCTTCTTTCATTGCCATTGTAATGACATGCAATATTTGTGATCCACTGTTCTTCGTGGAAGTTTTGGCCAGTCCTTATGGAATGTAAGACAGCTCTCAGAACACTAGATGGTGTCATCAGTACCCCTTCCACATAGTTGGGATTAGGGGCGTGCTCCCCCATCTGGAAATCAGCATTAAAAATTTGGCCTTCCCTTTGCACCAGAGAAAAAGTCTGATTTTTGTTCTTTTTATTTTATTTTAACTTTGAGAATTGTCTATATTTATGATATTAAAAGATAAAATATGTTGATATTATACAATAGTATGCATATATTTTTATGCATTTCTGAGTTTCTAAATTCTTTCTGTGTCATATGTAGCTTCTGCAAAACTCCCCAAAAATTCCCATTTAATTTCTTATGTTGACCTGCAATATACCAAAACCATGATAGGGAAAGTCACGATGTGGAACGGACAACTGTAGTGGCAACATTTTTGTACAAAAACACATGAAAGTCTAATAAACATGTTCTTGGGTGAACTTTTGAAAGCTAGAACGTCCTTATAAAACTGATACACATGTGTGCTGAAGCAGGCTCCAGAAACCAACTGTAGGAATAAAATTTAATTCTCCCAGGACATTCCGTAGGTGACTTCAGAATTACCATTCTTCACAAAAGCAATCAAAGGGAGGCTGTAAAGAGCAGAACTTTCAGGTTAGACCCTTAGCAAAGCTAATACTATTTGCTTTGGGTTGCATAGAGATTGTGTGTGTTTTTTCAGTAGAGAAAATGATTATCTGCCATATGGAATTAATATATCTAACTGTGCAGGTTAAATTCTAACTGACACTAGTTGGGTTCACTATGTCATCTGGCATCAGTGGATTGGATTTTGATTATTTAATATACTGCAGTCTCTTCCATTTTCCTCTGTCTTTTGGTCTCACATTTTCAGGTCAGACATCATGTAAGAGTGTGGTTTTTGTTATCTGTTGTTTGTGGCAAACAGTTGCTTACAGCTTGCTTGCATTTCCAATCTGATAAGAACTTCCATCTCCAGGTTTAGTGGTTTCTGAGGGTACTGCATAATGTAGCTGTGTTTTGTCACACCACACCACGCCAATTCTGTAATAAAGATTCTTTGAGTCCCAATGAGCCATTGTGTAAAAGTGTTTTTCCTTTGCTATCCATATTCATGTACCATTCTTTCTTTTGTGAAATGAAGGCATAGGCATAGATCTGATTCTTTGGATTAATTGAAACAGATATTATTTTTAGGGAAGAGTCAAATGCTAAATCTCTTTAAATTCAGGGAGTAAACTGTATCTATGTTTCAGGACATGTTTTTCGTAAACATGTGCATTTTTCCCAGTCCCCATGTCTTTTTCTGGATATAGCTGGGCTCAAAGGAAAAGGGGGTGACATCTATAAAAATAATTGCTACATTAAATAGAAGTGTGTGGTACATTTTTATATGCAAAAAAATGCAGAAATGTTAAAAAAATAAGCATAAAATCCAGTTTGGAGAAATCGTCGGTCGATTGACTTATTGAGATGCGTGAACAAGTTTTAGACAGGAGGTTTAATGACAAACGCCTCACATTGTTTATTGATCCCAGTTTACAGTGAGATGTGATTATGTTCATTGTTCTGTGCCTTACTGGTCCAATAGATTAAAATAATAATAGTAGAAAATGGTACAGTACCTATGGTTGCAGTATGTGACCTCCTCCATGTAGTGGACTGAACAAGCACAAGTCTGTTGCTTTGTATCTGTCAGTGCAATCTTGAGGGAGCACACTGACACAGAGGTACATATGTTGGTGCGAGGGAGCCTTCAGCTACGTGACGCTTGGGTGCCAGTGCCAGCACTCTACTGCAGGAGCCTGTGCCAGCGCCAAAGGGGGCATTCCTGGGGTAGAGCCAGCTTTAGTCAGCATCCTGAGCTCTTTCAACTGTGAGAACACCCCCATTTGCTGATGCAAACACATGCTGGCAAAACAGTAGGTACAGCCCATTGTGCTCCATAGGGGAATTTCACTGAGGTCAAGAGAGTGTCTCTTTTAGCTTGCTGGCCACAACACAGCAAGCCTCTTAAAAGGAATGCTTCCTGGCATGCTGCAACTACTTCCCTCAGTATTGCATTGTAAGTGTAAAGGTCTGTTTCCTGAGCACCATTATTTACTTTCCCTTTCTGATTTTGAAAGATATGGAAGAACTTGGTTTTGTGATCTTTGCTGTAGATCAAAATGCTTCTTATCCTCTTCTTTTGTTGTTTAGATTCATGATACTTTGTTCTCAGGTCATTACTGCAGTAGAGTGATGAAAAGCAGCACAGATGGATTTGTTTATATTGAAATGGATTCTGGTAATATGAGTGACAGAGAGTTGGATTTGTCTAAGGTTGATATAAAGTCAAAATCTGAAGTTTCAGTTGCAAACAATAACTAATTCCCCAAAGGCTTTTTCATTTTCTTTAATATTCATCTGCTTTGTTAGATAACTTTTTTCAAGAAGTGCAGTAATTTAGAATAATTCTAGTGAATTCAGTATATTTCTTCCCAAATGTGAAATAGTTGATCTTGTGCATTAGCTTTGACTTCCTCTCACCTAATTGTTTTTCTTCTTGTATTACCATGGGGATCATTTTTATTTTAGGAATAAATGGTAATAGTGTCTAATAAGGAAATGCTAAATTTCCCCTTTCAGACCTCCAGTAGACTTTTAATCACCTTTTATGTGAGTTTTTTCCGCTTACATTCCATGATAGAAGTTATGGCATATGAATCTCATTCAAACCTAAACAGTTAATTCCATTATAGGTGCTTTCCTCAACAACAGAGGGTCCTCTAAATCCTGCTCTGCCAGGCCACTCCCACCATGGCTTCCTTCAGCATCATCCTTCTAAAGTTCTTTCTGATTGCCGCATTCCCTTGGGAGTCTCCTCTCTCAGTCAAGTTACACCAATCATGGTGCTTTTGAGTAAATATGTATGCAGTGTCATAGGGTGCCATGCTCCCTCTCACCCCAGAGTGTAAAGGGAGAGGAAGGATTTAGGGTTTGTCGAAGGCTCAAGGTTGAATCATTGGTGTGCTGTGTAGAGTCAGGGCTGTATGGCTAAATTCTAGCAGAGGCCAATAGAATCCTGCGTTTCTCCAGATAAACAGGAACTACAATTCTCATCAGCCTTTGTCAGCATGGCCAATTGGGCCATGCTGGTAGGCTGGGATGGGGAATTCAGAGTTCCTGGAACATCTGAGAGCCAAGCAGGTTCCCTACCTCAGTTTGCAGAAGTAGCAGCATTCTTCAGCTGGGCTAGAATTGTTTCGCCAGTTCGTGTTGAGAAGAGTTAGAGGATTCGATAGTTGGAAAGGAAAGGAAAGCAAGTAGAGTATATATACCTGTGCTTTCCTTTCCAACTATCAGATCCTCAGAAGATGCCAGCCACAAATGCAGGCGAAACGTCAGGAGAGAATGCTGCTGGAACACGGCCATACAGCCCGGAAACCACACAGCACCCCAGATTTAGGGTTTGTTATTTTATTTCACTGGAATGTTTTAAAACTATTATTTTATGCCTTATTGAACCATGAGGAAAAGCGAGGTATAAATGTTTTAATAAATAAACAAATCTGAGCCAAAGAAAGGCTCAGTGCTCCCATAGTGCTCACCTGAAAATGCAGATGAGCACTATGTTGTATTCTAACCCAGAGGATACAAGTTTCAGTGGCATCTCTATAAATATGTCAGATTAACAGAAAGTCAGCAATTGAGGCTGCTTTCTCGTAGACATTTAATTCTGCCTTGCCTCCCAAATTAAGTGTTTTGCAGAGTGAGTGAACACGCTGTCATGTGATTGACCATTTTCCACTATAGCAGTATAGCTCCTACCATTTCCCCCCCCCAGAAGTCAGCAAAGAGCCATGCTGGTGGCTAGGAGACATGGCGGGCATGATGAGATAGGGAGGGAAAGCCATCAGTGAGACTGATGTAGGCAGCAGATGGCAGAATGGCAGCAAATGGAGTATGTTTTATTTGTGCGACGTACAATATCAAGGCTCGCAAAAGAATTAATTTCTGAGCTTCCCAGTTCTGTTGTGTTTTCAGAGATTTTCAGTATTTTGTGGCATCCTCTGATCTCTGAACATTAAAAACGACATGTCAATAATAAACATACTCCAAAGATATCTTTTAGTTAATAATATGATGACACAGGACACAGGAGTATAAATTGGTACATGTAGACTGTTTGGTTTGGAGACATAGTAGGTAGCCACTGGTATGCTTAGATTGTTTGATTTGGAGACATTGTAGGTAGCCACAAGTTCTGTTGAACTTTTTGAGTGGTATTCATGTCTGGTTCCTCAGGAAACACGAGAGTCGCTAAGATCATTTGACCTTTTACTACCCATTTGCACAAAGTGAATCAGGCATATCATATTTCTGTAGATTTCTTCTCATGTGTTTTGAAATATTCATGAGGCTATTTCTTAAGAACCAGTTAGTATGCATTCAATTTATAAAAAATATATTTTCTCATTTCTATTTGTTAGGTTGCAATTATAAATTTTGGGTAGGGAGGAACAAGGGGGAAGACATTTTTCCTTCTAATTTTGCTTCGTTGCCTGTGTTTTTGAGCGAGCAGTCAGAAGCTGGGTATTAAAGTTATGGGTTTTTCTAATTAAGGTTCTTTGAACTATATCCATGGATAGCAACTAAATCTTTATTGAGGCCATATTTTCTAGCTGAGCATATACTGTAAAGAGCC
Source organism: Sphaerodactylus townsendi (assembly GCF_021028975.2). Lineage (NCBI taxonomy): Eukaryota > Metazoa > Chordata > Lepidosauria > Squamata > Sphaerodactylidae > Sphaerodactylus > Sphaerodactylus townsendi. Next base: position 82,027,007 of record NC_059432.1, on the reverse strand, counting down.
AGTTGACTTCAAATACTGACTCACTCCTATGCATACTGAGGCACAGCAAAGGACTCTAACCTTTTCTAATGTAACTTTAGCACAGAGTTCTTCCCTTGTGTGCCTTAGCTGCCTCTTGGATAGACCTTGTGTGATTGATGCTGATGGAGGTAGTAGTGTTTACTGAAGAGGACTTCATGAGAGCCACAAGTCTATATGGAATGAAACAGTCTGCTGAAGCATCTACTGCTGTTCACTTAGGAGAGAAAATAGCCCACAGACTGAGACCTGGTTATCACAAACAAGACATGAGATGGTAAAATTATTTGGGGCTATACCATTTCAGATTACATGTAGGGAGGAGGGTAAATGACAGACTGACTGCACTTCCACGTCTTTAAAAATCTGCATACAGGCCACAAAAATATCAACAATAAAGCTAAGCTGGAAGCATCCTCCCTGAAATCTAGGTTAGTATATGAAGGAATTTGGAGTCAGAGAACCTTTTACCCTGTGTTCCTCACTGCCTGTCTTCCAGCAGATGCAAGAAAAAGTCAGTCTCCCTCTCTCTTCTTGGTCTGATTTTCTTCATCTCTTTCCTATTTGGGATATGACCTCTGGCTATTCATGTAGATTTGTAGCAGTGATTTGAATGGCATGGGAATGGTCCTCCTCTCAACAAATTTTCTTTCCCCATAGTTTTAGAGTCTGGTTGTGTTGGTCTGCAGTGGAACAGTTACATTTTAGTCCAGTAGCACCTTAGAGACCAACAAGAGTTGGTCTGTAAAGTGCTACCGGACTTATATTTAACTGTGCATATATTTTCCTCCAGTGTCTGGTGCTGTAGCTGCTAGGAAATATTTTTAAAGTTCCATAGGTACACTGAAAGAACACACTCAGCGTTTCAGACTCACAGTGACTGCCCAGTACAGACAGTGGGGAGAAATATTTTTTTAATTTCTGGATACACATTTCCATAATTCAGGGAATTTCTGGAAAAATAGGTATATTGTTTTCCATGCATTAGGGATCTCTGAAAATGTACCTAAGATTTTCTAGTATGATTTCAAAATGATTGAAAACATCTCATTTGGCAATCTTACATACTGAGTGAGGAAGAATTGCTAGTAATTTCAGTGAGTCTTCAGATATGTGTCAAATGATCCTTCATAAATTTTGCTGACCAAAGTAACTGAACTGCCAATTTCTTCACATTTTTTATTGCTGTCAAGCTACAGCTCTCTTACGGCGACCCCTGGTTGGGGTTTCAAGGCAAGGAATATTCAGAGGTAGTTTGCCATTGCCTGCCTTCATGTCACATGCCTGGTATTCCTTGGGGGATCTTCCCTCCTAACCTGCCTGAGTCCAAGGTGAGAGAATATGACTGGCCCAAGCTCACCCATTAAGTTTCCATTGCAGAGTGGGGATTTAAACATGTTTCCCAGATGTTAGTCTGTGTTAGGTCTTGGAACGTTAAGGCAATAAATAGACTCTGAAGTATTGATTGGTAGCATTGATTGAATAGGCATTGAAGCACCACACTGGTAAAGCCAGTTCTGATGAAGCTGGCATTCACAGTCCCCTTTATTCCTCGTAGAAAGCCCCCCTCCCAGTTTCCCAAGAGTTTGTGAAAAACAGCCCTTGTAGCTAAGGTGCCCCAAGACTGGCGGCACATAGCAAGAGAAAGCCACCTGGCTTCCTGCCCTACAAGATAATATATGTAACATAATTCCCATGGGTCAGGAGGATTGGGGGAGCCTAGTTGTGTACAAGCATGTGAAACTGTAAAGATCAAGGAAAGAATGCCCAGAGGTGCTGTGTGGTTTCCAGGCTGTTTGGCCAACTTCTAGCAGCATTCTCTCCTGACGTTTCGCCTGCATCTGTAGCTGGCATCTTCAGAGGATCTGAATGCACAGATGGCAGTGGATACATATAGCAGGCTGGTTAGATATATCTTTGTAGAAGCAGCAATCAATTTGTTATTTTAAGCAGTTGCAGGGTTCTGGGAATTTATCTCATTCACCTATATAGCAACCCCTGACATTCTGACATGTTAACCACTATACCACACTAGCTCTCTGATTTCCTCTGTAAGCTTACAGGAATTCCATTTGGAAGAGCACTTGGGTGAAATATATGGAACCATAATGAAGGATGTTCTGTGATGACCCAGCAATTTAGGAGCTGCATATTGAGATTGATCGCTTTATTTGATCTTACCCGTTACAGTTTAGCTGCTGAACAAGCACAAAGGAAAGGCTGGGATAATGTTTGCTTTTTCATTGACTTTGTAAACTAAGGGATTCCAGTACTTCAGTAATACCAGTTGAAATAATTATACCAACAGTATCACAAAATCTGCCTCCTTGCTGTCTCTTTCTCCACCATCTCTGTCAGTAGATTTGTTTAAGACCTTTATTATTAGTAGCAGTAATCTATGTCTTGGTTGTCTTTGATCACTTTCTGCATTCATTCAGTATATGCAAAGATCTCCCCTCCTGCACAGAGAACTGTGTATGTGTAGGAACAGTTGCACACTGGCACAGATGCTTTAAATTTTTTTTCTAAATGTGCAGTTTCAAAATGAGCACAGTTAAGGAATATGAAAATTAAAATGCAAATTAATTGTATTTATTGGTAATAGCCTTAAGGTCATTCTTATAATTATCTGGTTTTCAACTGTCGTTAGGAAATCGGGAGTTCACATTTTTTTTCCAACAAGCTGGGTGAAGATACGAAAGTTTAAAAAGTGTGATAGGTGGAAGCTTCCCTCTAGTGGATAAAGAAGATATAGCATAGTCTACAAAAACAGGTTGATACAAATTATTAAAACAGTCATTTTTTTACCATATAATTCAGAGTGTTTGCTCCCAGCAATGAATATTTAGTATGCAGGAAAGCTTTTTCAGTTATATATAATTCAGCTTTTCCCGTTATATATAATTCAGATATGTGCATATATTGAGAGTAATTAAAATATGACTTTTTAAAAAAATCATGCAATTAAGAACAATTTCTGTGGCTTCAGATTTCTATACAAATTCTCAGATTATAAAGCAGCAATAAAACACTACACTTCATGGTACATCTCGCTGTGACATACCTCTGAAGATGCCAGCCATAGATACACACAAAATGTTAGGAGTAAAAGCTACCAGACCACAGTGACACAGCCAGTGGTGGGATTCAGCAGGTTTGCCCCACTTTGGCAGAACTGGTTGTTAAAATGGTGCTTGTAAACAACCAGTTGTTAAATTATTTGAATCCCACCACTGTACACAGCCCAGAAAACCCACAACACCCAGTTGATTCCATTCAGGAAAGCCTTTGACAGTACAGCAATAAACAGTAATAAAAGACAGGAGACAGCAATAGAGACACCAGTGTCATGTCAGAAAGTCAGTTCACCTGGTTATCACCAAATGCCCTCTGAAATAAAGCAGCCTTCATGTATTTCTGGAAAGTTGTGCATGTTCTGAAATCTGGAGACCACAGCTAAGAGGGACCTATTGCAAGCCCACTTTGTAGCTTCATGTAGGGTCTTTTTAATAGTAAATTAGGGTTGGAGATTCGGACAGTCCGAATCTGGATTTTGACCGAATTTGCACTGATTCGGACAGATTCGGACGAGCAGGGGCCGAATCTGAGCTGTCCGAATCCCATCAGATCCGAATCCATGAGATTCGGATCACCAGCCGAATTGCGTTTTTATTTTTTTGGTGTTTTTTCGCGTTTTGGCCTGCAGGGAGTGCATTTTAAAACATATCGGTACCATAATTTCAGGGTATCATCAGGAGACTGTCCTGATGATACCCCCCAAGTTTGGTGCAGTTTGGTTCAGGGGGGCCAAAGTTATGGACCCTCAAAAGGGGTGCCCCTATCCCCCATTCTTTCCAATTGGAGCTAAGGAGATGAGGGCTACCCTTTTGAGGGTCCATAACTTTGGCCCCCATGAACCAAACTGCAACAAATTTGGGGGGTATCATCAGGACAGTCTCCTGATGATACCCACTGGAAAGGCTTACTGGTACAGACTAATAGCTCTACAAATGCGTGCCCCTGCAGGCACCCCCAGAAATTTGTCCAAGATTCTTTTGTTCTGCAGTGACTTAGCTGCATTGGCTAAGTCCAATGGGGAATTTCATGATAGAGGGGCTGTGGAGTGCACAATTCTCATGGTAAACCCACAAAACTTTCAGGGTATCTTCAGGAGAGTCTCTGGATGACACCATCCAGGTTTGGGGAACTTTGCTTCAGGGGGCAGTGGGAGATGAGCCCTACCCTTTTTGGGTCCCATAGAATTGAACCCCCCTGAAGCAAAGTTCCCAAACCTGGATGGTGTCATCCAGAGACTCTCCTGAAGATACCCTGGAAAGCCTTTTGTGACCATACTGCTTCAGAAATGTGCACCTCACAGCCCTCTACCAAAAATTCCCCATTGATTCAGCAATACAGCTAAGTCACTGGGCAGTACACTAGAATCTTGGACAAATTTCTGGGGTGCCTGCAATAAGGACACATATTACATTAGATGTATAGGCACTAAATTATCAGGGTATCATCAGGTGGACGGTCCTGATGAGTACCCACCAAGCTTTGTGCAGTTTGGTTCAGGTGTAGACCCTCAAAAGGGGTGCTCCTATCCCCCCATTGTTTCCAATGGGAGCTGATAGGGCATGGGGGCTACACCTTTGAAGAGTCCAACTAACTTTGGCTCCCCTGAACCAAACTGCACCAGTCTTTGGGGGGGTATCATCAGGACAGTCTCCTGATGATACTTCCTGAAGCATTTTGGTGCCAATATGTCCAAAAATGCACTTGCAAGCACCCCCTGATATTTGTCCAAGATTCTTTGTTCTACATCTACACATTCCATTGCTGTCAATGGGAAATTTCTGGTAAGGAGCTTGTCTGCAGGGGGCGTATTCTTAGGGTAGCAGCACCAAACCTTCAGGGTATCATCTGGAGACTGTCCTGATGGTGCCCCATGTTTGGTGAAGTTTGGATCATGGGGGGGCCAAAGTTATGGATCTCCCTCAAAGAGGGTGCCCCTATTTTATTAGTTTCCAATGGGAGCTAATAGAAAATAGTGGCTACTAAAGCTTTGGGAGTCCCATAACTTTGGCCCCCATGATCCAAACTTCATCAAACCTGGGGGGGAATCATCAGGGACAGGTCTCCAATATGATACCCCTGGAAGAGTTTGGTGCTACGTAGCTTAGGTACCTAATTCTGGTTTATGTTTTTTCACCCCTCCACTCCACATGAAGCCTGCTGGAGTGAGTGAGCGGTGAAAACACAAACCAGAATGTTTAAAGCTAGCAGCACCAAACTTTCAGGGTATTATCATCTGGAGACTCTCCTGATGATACTACCCAGGTTTGGTGAAGTTTGGATCAGGGGACAAAGTTATATGGACCCTCAAAGGTGTAACCACATCTCCCTATTAACTCCCATTTGGAAACAATGGGGGGATGGGGCACCCCTTTGAGGGGTCCATAACTTTGGTCCTCCTGATCCAAACTTCACCAAACTTTAGGGTGTCATCAGGAGAGTCTCCAGGTGACTACCCTGAAAGTCTGGTGCTGCCTAGCCTTAAGAATGCACCCCCACCATGCACTCCCCCCCTTCTTTCAGAAATTCCCCTATTGACAGCAATGGATTGTGTAAATGTAGAACAAGAGAATCTTGGACAAATTTCAGGGGTACCTAAAGGGGCTTCACTTTTTTGACAGGTTATACTCAGGGGCAAAAAAAAAATTTCAGGGTATCATCAGGAGACTGTCCTTATGCTACCCCCCAAGTTTGGTGAAGTTTGGACCTTCAAACGGGTAACCCCAATCTCCTTAGTTCCCATTGGAAACAATGGGAAATAGGGGCACCCCCTTTGAAGGTGCATAACTTTGGCCCCCCTGATTCAAACCTCATCAAACTTGGGGGGTAGCATAAGGACAGTCTCCAGGTGATACCCTGAAATTTAGGTGCTAATATGTCAAAAAGTGAGCCCCCTGCTGGCCGAGACGTGGAAAACACCCAAAAAATAAAAAAACACCCCAAAAATCCCGGATTTTCCCACAGATTCGGCCCAGTCCGAATCTGCAAGGTTCGGAATTCAGCCAATCCGAACCCATTGATCCAAATCTGGGCCGAATCCGAATTGGAACAAATCTGGCTGGTATTGACCAACCCTAATAGTAATCTAGTATGAATATTACAGGGTCAGTACTTCCCAGAACATTTGCTCTTATAACTCCGCTGGTAAAACACAAACTGGCTGAGGGGGGCAGTAATCCCCTCAGATACTTGTTGTAAACCTAACTCTGGTTCTTTATTTCTGACCAACAGCATAAGTATCAGGCCCCCCTCTACACACATCTAGCTCTTTTTATCTAGGTCCCAAGAAAGGGCTTTCAGTGTTTACTTGAAAGAGAGAGAAAGGAAAGACAGAAATGCGTGCCTTCAACAAACTGATGACACTACATCAAATCTCCAGATGATCTCTGGAACATGGAATCCTACAGGCCAATGGTCAAAGGGAAGAGCAGAAATTTCTCAACAGCATCTTCTGAAACTGTTGTCCCAGGGAAGACTAGATGCAAATCAGTGCATCTCAGTACTGTCCTAGCTAGATAGTATTAATAGCTTCAGACAGGTGTGCTATCTGTACAGTGACGATCATCTCTTTGAGGTGGTCAAAGCAGAACCATGTCAGAAGTTCAACTGAAAAAGGTCTAGATAATTCGGAATCATCCAGGATTACCTGGCGTTGAGGCTGTACCACTCATTCAAGCATTTTGCCTCCCTCCCTTGCTAATTAGACAGGATAATCATTCAGATCTGAAGGGTCCAAAGATTTGGGGGGTGGGGTGGAGAAAAGATCTTCGTAGTATTTCCTTTAACACCACTGGAATTGGCTCTTTTCTTAGTGAAACATTATATGACTTACCCTGTGTGTGAACCCATCTTTGTCAGATTTTGATTTTCATTAGTAATGAGCTTAAATTCAAAGATTCTGTTGTGAAGCAAGAAACATTTCTACCCAAATGTTTATGTGGATAATCCCTGACTGCCACCCTCCCACTCTCTCTGGGACCTCCCTGCAGCAGGATGAAATTGCAATACCCTCTCTTCTTGAACAGAAGTATCTTCTAGCAAGACCTTGGGATCCAAGCCGTATTACTGATGAATGTTGAAACCAGTAATGCACAGGTGGTTGTTTTATGTTTGGGGCTTCTTCTATTAACTGAGAGTTCAAGCTGACACATGAAATTTTCAGATCTAAGTGAGATTTCCATATGCTTTACTTGGCTAAGCATTTAGAAAACAGACTGTGACTTGATGTATGTGCTTGGATTGTTTTGAGTTATCTAGGATGTACAGTAAAAGGTCTTTCTAGTTCAGTGAAGTGGGGGATATTCAGCTGAAATCTGGCATCTTGTCAGGTACAATATATCTATTTTTCAAGTGTGGGCAGATCTGTGGACACTATACATCTGTGGATCAGGACTGCACTGAGATAAAGGAGATTTTTCTCCAAGCTTGGGGGACTCCCCAGGCTTACAGAAAAATCTGAAGAATGTAGGAAAATTACACAGGGAGGTTTAACACACACACACACACACACCCCAACCCAAATCATTGTCTATGCATGCGCAGGAAATCCACCTACCTCTGTCAAAGTCTCAGCAGTGATGGGGGAGGGATGAGTGAGATCTGTTCTGTGCTGGCTGCCATCAGCTATGAGGGTAGAGGGGCTTTGGGAGCCACAGCAGCCTGGCAATGTTGGCCCGTAGCTGCTTTGGGCTTGAATCGATGTCAGTGGGGGGATTGGTAGGTGGGAAAGAAGCAGCCTGACAGTGGAGACTGGAAGTTGCACCAAATTTGTGACAGTGGCTGTAATCGTATGTTGTAAGCCATGATAATTGCAGGGATATCCCTCCCCCCTCCAAGATGGCACTGCTTGGGAGATTGAAGTTAAGAGGGAGAAGGGGGATCCCCTGTGAGTATTGCAGGTCCTTACTTGTACATTTTAATAGCAACATCAGCCAAATCTAAGGATACTGAAATCCAGGGTTTGGAGCTGTGAATGGGCGAGACAAATCTTTCTACAAACCTGAAAAATGCCCCAGGTTTCCAGAAAAAATTGAAATCTAAAAAATAGGTGTTTTTTTAAGAAACCCAAAGTGATAAAAGGAGTGCCTGTAGCTTTAACAAATGGTTTTCCCTAGTGGCCATTGCTAGGCAACCTCAGCATTCAGTCACTTGATTTCTGTCAGCAAAAGGCAGGGGGAGGGAGCAGGGTGCTTCCCAGAGGTGTTTTGGCCTTTGACGGAAGACTCATGGGGACCAGATCTGACAGCAATCACTGGATGACTTGATGTCACCTGGCTTGTGTGATTTGCCTAGGCCTGGTTGCTTGCTACTCTGCAACAGTAGCCATCCTATGAAAGTCTGTATGGTGTAGCAGTTAGAGCTTCAGAATAAGGTCTGGGAGACCTAAGTTGAATCCTCATTTTGCTGTGGAAGGTCACTGCGTGATTTGGGGCTAGTTACATACTTTCGGCCTAACCTATCTCACAGGGTTGTTGTCAGGATAAAAAGGACGGGAACAAAGAAAATTGTAAGCTGCTTTGGTTTTCAGTGTGGAAAAGGTGAGATACAAATGAAGTAGATAAATGATAAATATAGCTGAAGATGAGAGGCAGATGAAACATAGGATGGTGAATGGCTGAGGAGAGAATGAGATAAGGAAAGAAAAGAGGATATAGGGGTTGCCAGGAGGAGGGAGAGAGGAAATAATACGAGGAGGAGGATACAGGGAGAAGTGAGGTGCCCTCCCAAGTCCTTGAGGATTCCCTACCATGCAAGTGGCCAGCACCACACAACTGGGCCATAGTTTGCCTAGGCAAAGGCAGATACATTTAGGTTTGGTGTTGGGTGGGAAAGGGAGAAGAAAATTAGAGAAAATGGAGAGGCTGTGGAGACTTTGAAGAAAGGAAAAGCGGAAACAGTAGGGCTGGGGAAAATGAGATCCCTGCCACAAGTCCTTGTGGATTCCCACTTGTAACTATAATTCACCAATCATTGCTGCAGCACAATATCTACCTAAGTAGAACCTCTAAAGAGATCCTCACAGGCTTCTGGGAAATGAGTGAAGATATTGTTATACAGCTGCTGTACATTAGTTGACAGAAGTGAAATATGGGAAGAGTTTGCTGGAAGAATGGAAATAGTAAAAGGACCAAGTAACTCCATTTGTTCTTGATACTCGTCAGAACAAATTGCTGTGTGCAATGAAAAATACAATGTATACAAAAATACAATGGGCTCGTAATAGCAGTTATGTAAATGGGTAATCAGCGTCTTACTCTGCAAAATGATACTTGGTGAGATAATAGGTGGGCAACTCCAAGATTTGATAGATCAAATTTGTACTTATTGTTTGTTTCTCCATGTTATAATGTTGCTTTCTACTGTACCATTTGGACTCAGCCATGCCAGTTATCTACCATCTCATCAAGCATTAATGAGTAGTCCTTTATATTGTGAACAATGAGCATCAGATCCAATTTTGATATTGCGGTGTTAATCATCAGTAATTTGACTAATACTTTTTTCTGTAGTACGCAAACCATTGCAGGGCAAAAATAAATTCTGACCATCTAGTCAGTTTGTTTGTATCCTAAAGCAGGAAGTTAGTTTCTAAGGCTAACCTGTCAAATGTACAAGTAGTTTTGATTTTAGAAGGTAGTTCCCACCTCTTTTCTGTACATTTAGTAGCAAAGTTATATTAAAAGAGTATATGTTTAGTGCTATCCATTTCATCTTAAAATCATTTCTGCCCTATTTGTAATACTAATGCTGCTACCATCTGTTAAGGAACACTTCTGTTTTTTCACTTTTTCCTTATTGTGTATTTTAGGTTACCATGGCCTATATTGTGAGGAGGAGTATAATGAATGCCTTTCAGCCCCTTGTCAAAATGGTGCCACCTGCAGAGACCTTGTCAATGGCTATAAATGTGGGTGTCTTGCTGAATACGAAGGTGAGAGATGTATTGCTATACAGTTGGTGAGTTTGTTCCTTAATGTAAACCCAGCTAATAAATGTAATTCTTTCTAATACATGGTTTATTTAGGCATTTTTGATGAAATATTATGTAGAGATCTCTTAAAAACAAATTATGAAGTTGGTTTGCAATCTGGGAATGCCATCTGTAGTGGATGACTTTGCTGACAGTCTTTCTCCTTGTTACTGAATCTGGCTTTGTGCAGACAGTGACTGATTACGCACAAGGCATCTGCTGTGCAATTGGGGCAATTGCCTGCCACACCAAGATTTCTTGTACAGACATATTTCCTCAAACTCCGCTTACACTTTCTAGTCTCCCTGTAGCAAATGAGACCCCTTGTACCACAAATTTAATTTTGTTTGGCTGCTGGAGTGGGGAGGTTTTCCAGTGAGCACAACTTTGCCCCAGACCACTTCCTTCTACTCACAGCCAGCCTGCTGTCCATGCCCTCCCCCTTATCCTGTTCTATGTTGCCAGCTCCTTCCTGCTTCTCTGGATACCTTTACAAATGTTTTGGAGGGAAGGAAAAGGGCTTTTTTTCTAATTACAGCCACTTCATTTAATCTCATAAACTTTGATAGAGCAATACATTTAACTAGACTAGAATCAGAAGTCACTTCTGATCTATTCATTTTTACTCTGAAGAGAAAAAGGCAAATAATTTCCTTGAATGTGCAGGACAAGCATTCAAAAGAAAATCAATTTAAAAAATAATAATGTGTTGAATTATTTGAGTGGATAGAAGTACACTTTTCTTTTTTAGGGGGCACATCATAAATTGTTGATGTGAACACAGACAGAAAAATTGTGGCTTGGATTCAGTGATATGGTAGTAGAAACGAAAATGTACTTTGCACAGTTTTGCTTGCACAAGCAATAGTGCAAAGAGTGAAGCAACAGTTAGCATTTTAACACCCCTTTAAGGAAATGTGCATGTGAAGTAATAGCATGTTGAAAAGATGGTTGCGTAATTTTATCTAGTTTGTTTTTTACATAGTATCAGAAGAAATATCTTGCACTATATCTTACATGCACTAAAAGAATAATAGGGTCCCAGGCTCTATCACTTAGTGCAAGAAGAGCATGGGGAGCTATTTTATCACTTCTGTTTGTGCTAGGAACATTGTGCATATGGAAATTTAGTGTGGGTTCCCAACCTATATGGGGTTTTCAAGGCAAGAGATGAACTAAGGTGGATTGTCATTGCCTACCTCTGTGTACTAACCCTGGACTTCCATGGTTCTGTCCCATTCAAGTACTAATCAGGGCCAACCCTGCTTAGCTTCTGAGACCAGGCTAGCCTAGACCATCCAGTCCAGAGCTTAATAAAGTTATACCCTTCAAAATCCTATTGAAATTAGATAGGATTGCTCTGTAGGGGCACGACTGACCACTGCTCCTCAAGCATCCCAAGACTGGGGCAGGGGAGGGATAATGCAGAATAAGTACAACTTCACCCGGGTGATTTTTTCTCTTTTGTCAGACTTCTTCCACTAGTTGTAAGACAACCAAACCCAAATTGTTTCATATTAATGTGTGCCTCTTGTCTTAGTCTGATGGCTCATCTTGTTGACCATGCACTGTTGCAGCTTCACTGAGAACAAGAATACATATGATCATTTCATGAAAAACATTGACTTCTTTTGATATAATAGAAAGGTTTCATATTTTGATTCCCCTCTTCAGTCTGAACAATGTTAACAACATCCATTCTGTCTTACCATTCTCAGGCAGGCATTGTGAATTGTACAAAGATCCTTGTATTAACATCAGCTGTCAGAATGGCGGTACTTGTGACAGCGAAGGGCTAAATGCTACATGTATCTGTGCCCCTGGATTTACAGGCAAGTAATTTGTATCTTCCATAATATGGACAGTTATTCATCTGAGTGTACAAAAGGAGGCAATTGTCAAGTAAATGCATTGCCACCTGCACATTATACTATGTGACTGAAGAACTGACCTATATTCATATGAGATATTTCACATTACACTTTAAAATGGTATTAATGGTATTTCATTGTAGTGCTAATAAATACAGTACAACACAGGTGAATGTAAGAAAGTGTTCTATCAAATGACCTGATCCACATGAATCCTTTTGGTCTAATAGTTTACTGTAACAGATGCACAAAGGAATTGTTCTTTCTGCTAGAATTCACTACAGAGCTGTCCACAACAAATTGCTTACATAGTTCTTTATTTTAAAAAAATTACTGTGTTTGGGCAATACCAAATCTAGTCCCCTTAATCTATCAGAATATTCAAAAGAAGCCCACAAAAAGAAGGACCTAAGCATGGTTCTAGAAGAAGGACCTAAGCATTTAATGATAACAATGGTCAGATCAAGAATGCAACTAGTTAATTGGCTTGCACCTCTGGCCACACCTAGGCTTTGTACTTGCAAGCAGAGGAGGAAAAAACACAGTCCAGATTTTTTTCAGCTTTTTCAAGCAAGATATTGCCCATCTCCCTTCCTGATGCTTTGTACATACTGTTCACTCCTATGCAAACTTTGGATACTTGTGTTCCTTTATTATGTTAACATATTGACCTGGCCATGCCTTAAGATCTGCAGACAAAGCCCCCCCTAATAGTACAACCACCTTCAATGATAGAAAACATTGTGACTTGAGATGGGTTTTTCTGAGTGGTGACCCAATGGAAAGGTCTTTCCCATGAAGTGCATCAAGAATATTATTTATATGTTTTCAGAAGATTGGAAAAGACACACTTATTTTCCCTGGCCATAGCCTGAAGAAATGGTTTCTCCTTCCTACTATTTTAGTAATATTATGAATTTTAATAGGTTTTATTGTAGAAGTGGCCTTTTCCTCACAAGTCATTTAAAATGTTTCTGGGACTTTAAAATAAATGGTTTCCTCCATGTTGTTCCACACTTCATTTTCCCTGAAAACATTTTCTTTTCTTTTTAATCTGTCATATTTGAAAACCCTTTTATGACAGTTCTTTTGATTGAAATATTTCCAAACAGCTTTCCTTGCACTGAGGTATTCTTTAAACATTTTAAATTTCCTGCTGAAAAACCAGCCTGTTTCTCAAGCCCCTATGCCCTTGCTCAACTTTCCCCTTGGAGCCTGGCTCACCATTTTTGTGTCCCTCACTCCATGCACGTAGGTAAGAGGGGGGGGGTTCTCAGGTTTGAACCCGCACCCATTCATGTCCGAAGCTCCGCCCCTCCGTTTGTGGGTTTTTAAAATGTTTTAGTGCTTTTTTGGTTTTTGGCCTTCAGGGGGCGCACTGTTTGGGCTAGCAGTTCAGGGATTGTTTGGGGGACTCTCCTGATGATACTACCCGGGTTTGGTGAGGTTTGGTTCAGGGGGTCCAAAGTTATGGACTCCCAAAGGGGGTGACCCCATCCTCCATTGTTTCCAATGGGAACTAATAGAAGATGGGGACTACACTTTTGAGGGTCCATAACTTTGGACCCCCTGAACCAAACTTCACCAAACATGGGATGCATTATCAGGAGAGTCTCTTATTGATACCACCCAGGTTTTGTGAAGTTAGGTCCAGGGAGTCCAAAGCTATGGACTTTCAAAGGGAGTGCCCCATCCTCCATTGTTTTCAATGGGAGCTAATAGAAGATGAAGGCTACATCTTTGAGGGTCCATAACTTTGGACATCCTGAACCAAACTTCACCAAACCTGGATGTACTATCAGGAGGAGTCTCTTATTGATACCATCTAGGTTTTGTGAAGTTTGGTCAGGGGGGGGAGTCCAAAGCTATGGACTCCCCAATGGGGGTGCCCCCATCCCCCATTGTTTCCAATTGCGAGCTAATAGAAGATGGGGGCTACACCTTTGAGGGTCCATAACTTTGGACCCCTGAATCATACCTCACCAAACCTGGAGTGAGTATCATTAGGAAGAGACTCCTAAAGGATACCCCTGAAAGTTTGGTGCTTCTAGCTTAACAACTGCACCCCTGACACAGCAGGCACCCCCCAAATTTCCCCAGATTCTCCTTTTAAATCCACCCCCTTTGGCATGGATTTAAAGGGAGAATCTGAGGTCCTCATTTTAGAAGAAGAAGAAGAGTTTGGATTTATATCCCCCCCCTTTCTCTCCTGTAGGAGACTCAAAGGGGCTTACAATCTCCTTGCCCTTGCTCCCTCACAACAAACACCCTGTGAGGTGGGCGGGGCTGAGAGAGTTCCGAAAAGCTGTGACTAGCCCAAGGTCACCCAGCAGGCATGTGTGGGAGTGTACAGGCTAATCTGAATTCCCCAGATAAGCCTCCATAGCTCAAGTGGCAGAGCAGGGAATCTAACCTGGTTCCTCCAGATTAGAATGCACCTGCTCTTAACCACTACGCCACATTGAAAGTGATGCTGTTTCAGGGTGGGGGATAATCCACCCCCAAACAGCATCACTTTCAATGTTGTTTAACTAGGGACCCCAGATTCTCTCTTTAAGGTGGATCTAGTTTAAACACCATTGAAAGTGATGCTGTTTGGGGGTGGATTCCTGCATCACAGCGGCTGCCCTGGGGGGGGGGGGGGGGGCAAAACTCAGATTTCACACTAGGCTCCATTTTTCCTCTATGGCTCAGCCCAGAGGGGAGGGGCAGGGCAGGGCAGGGGCAGGGGAGTCTGCCATCCCCGACCTCGGAGAGCTGCTTTTATAAGCACTAGGCCAGGGGCGGGGCTTAGGGAGGCATGGCCATGCCCTGGGGCAGGTAGGGGTGTGGCCCCCCGACCCCCCCCATAAAAAAATCTATACCTACGTCCCTGCCTCACTCCTTTTGTGTTACCTCACTCCTTCCCGCTTTGCCTGTTGGTTTTTATCAGTCTGTGCATTTTATATTTTTGAGCTTTTTTATCACTCCTCTCTCCCACACATTTTTTCTTACATGTGGGTCAATTTACTTGTGAGTGAACCCACTGTTACTTGAATCAGTGATTCAACAGATTGATAAGCCATCAAATCAATGGATCAGCAAAAAAAAAGAAGAGAAATATTTGGAGGAGGTAATGTGGACAAACATCATAGTAAAATGTGAGGAACTGAAATCGTTCTGGAGACTTACTAAACGATTTGGGTGGAAAGGGCCATTATGAATCTTTTAACAGGTTTTATTGGTTTTATGTTGTAATTGTTTTAGTTGTATTTGATCTTATGATTTATATGAGTTCCATGTTGTAACCTTCCCTGAGACCTTTGGGTGTAGAGCTGGGATAAAAATGAATGAATGAATGAATGAATAAGAAGTACTTGTTGTGGTAGCAACAGTTGCTTCCAGGAAAAGGTTAATTGGTCTTTATGTGTGCTGATTATCTGCTTTGTGAATAATATGAGTGATAAACATTTTTAGTGATTTTTGTTACATTGTGTTGCTAATAACATATTGATTTTTGATGCCTGAAATAGAAAGGGATGAAGGTATCCTTTTTAGAAGTGTTTGTATAATGTAAAACTCTATTCCTTTCTTTTTTTAAGGTGAAGAATGTGATGTCAATATAAATGACTGTGAAAGTAACCCCTGTCATCATGGAGGAATATGCATAGACCAGCCCAATGGGTATACTTGCCATTGTCCCCGTGGTTGGGTTGGAGCAAATTGTGAAATACGTATGTATTGATGTTTTGTTTCCATTTTAGCATTCTGGTAAAGATGGTATAATAGGGCAATTTCGTATGAGACATTCTTTTTTCTCTGTTCTGCTGGGGGGATTTTTCAAAGGTTTTTTCAAAGAAATTTTGGGTGAAATGTGTGTTTTATGGCTAATGAAAGCATGATTTACATTACATTCATTTACAACGGCATGGATATTTCTGTAGACCTTATTCAAAGATACCTCCTAATGAGACTCTCCCATGTGAAGCTGTGGTGGATACTAGATATTTCAAATAAAGTGTGGCTATAGCATGAAATTATTTCAGAGATCTTCCCCATGTAATTTATTCTGACCTTTAAAAGGCTACATAATAAGAATGGTAACTTCATTCTCTGTCCAGCTGTGGTTGAGGCTTTCCTCCATGTAGACACAAAAGCTATGGCTTTAATTCAGATGTGTCCTATTCACATTTATTTGAGAGCATATGCATTGCCTTATTTGCAGTATAGGACATTCTAGGTCAAACTGTAAAGTTTCTGGGGAGCTTGTCATCAGTTTGAACTTTCTCAGTTTGTCAGTAAACCATTAAAGACAAAATTGAGTCTCAGAGGCAGAGACAGTGCTTAGAAAGGTATCTGGATTTGCTATGGACAGAAACAGGGTGCAGGGATAATCTCTGTCCCTCCAGACTTCTTAACCAGTTGAGGTGCAGAACTTTTAGAGATTTTGCTTACAGTTTTCATGAAGTACAGAATATGGCTTGTGGATTATCTTAATCACCTCCAAAAAGACAGAAACTGCCTTCTATTATTTCTCATAACATGTCACCAGTCAATAATTTAACAATCTGTGGCTGGCAAACCAACAGAAGTGATGCAGTGTCCTGGAAAGTAGAACATGATTTTGTCATCTGAGTGCAGGATTTAAAGCCAGCAGCTTGGAGAGAGGCCAAGGAGGCTGGTAGCTGAGAGGTTCCAGAAAGTGTGAAAGATGTTGAAATGAGGAAGGGTCTCAGAGGCCAGTTAAAGGTAAGAAAAGCAGGTTGTGAGAAACCTAAGACACTGATAGAGCCAATTCCCAGCTGGGAAGAAGTCATCAGAAGAGGAGGTACTACTGGACAGCAATCAAATTCTTCCCTGAAGAACCAAGAAAAGGACTTTCTAAAGCAGTGGTGGCGAACCTTTGGCACTCCAGATGTTATGGACTACAATTCCCATCAGCCCCTTCCAGCATGGCCAATTGGCCATGTTGGAAGGGGCTGATGGGAATTGTAGTCCATAAGATCTGGAGTCCCAAAGGTTCGCCACCACGGTTCTAAAGAAACTTAAAAGGACAACAGGGAGAAAGGAGGGATGGGAGAAGGAACTCCTCACTTTGGGAAGACACAGAGGTGTTAAAGCAGGCACTGACAAAGCATTGTATGAACTATTTAAGAGCATATATGTAATGCAGATGGCCAGGGAGGGCCACCCTTATCCAGAAGTGTAAATGACTTCTGGTCTGAGGCCACAGCAAAGAGTGACACATGCTATGGGCAGTTTCCATACCAGTGTGATCTGCTCTTTATTGTAGTATATTCCACCCACTATATTGTAGTATATTCCACCCACTATAATGTAGACAGCTGGTCATTAGATTATTAATAACCTAATGTGGAAACATTAGGATATAATACTGTACATTATGAAAGCTGTTTCAAGTTTTCTTTGCATGGCAAAATCATGTAATGACTGGACTTTGACAATGTCTTGGATGAAATAAGATTTATAACTAAAACAGGCAAGTTCAAATGATTGACAGCTTCTTCAGGTGGTTGGCAAGATGAACAAATGAATTCAATATCCTGAGACATGTCCATTGTCCTTTAGAAAGGTATTCCATTCATATTTTGATACTATTGCATTATTATTTAATTTACTGTCTTTATTTGAAAAGGTGCAGATATCTGCAATCAGATACTTTTTATTGCACATTAAAGATGATGTGGTATGCATCCAAAATTTAAATCTACAAAGAACATAGTTTTCGGTGTGAAATACAGAGAACCAGTTGAATGTGGGACAAAGATTCACCAGCCTATCTGTTTCGTTTTGCCAGACAGAAAACAGGGCTTTTTGTGTGTGCTGGTACTGTTCAGTAGCAGTGCTTAGTCTTTCCAAATCAGTATGGAATACTCTTTGATAGAATTGTAAGTCTCACTGATGTGTTTTCTATTTCTGTATATTAGTAGTACGCACTTCAATGCAATGAACTATTTTTATTCTTATCTTGCTACTGTCATCAACTAGGGGGATAGTTTCTTGTTTCAGATAACAGGCAATACTAGTCTGCAAGTAATAACTAAAATATAATTTATAAATTAGACTTAACTCTTGTGTTTTGTAGAAATGTGTCTGACAGCAAAAGAAAAGATAATCTAACATTTCCGCCTTCTTTCCATCTAACTTTTTGAAGCACTGGGGACTTCTGTTTCAAAATCTGTAAAACAAAATCAGAAGAATGATAATCTTTTCAGAACTTATTCTTTTAAAGTTTCACATTCTGAAAAAGAAATGTTAAGTTTTATTAATAGTCTGCATTGTTTTTGTTACATGTGGAAAACAAAATAACTCACTTTTTAGAAAAAGTGGAAAAATTCTTATTAAAAATGTCTGAAGGATCCAGCAATTTTATGGGGTTTTTTGTTGCATCATCATACAGATTTATGGTGACTGCCATAGCGTTTTCTTGGCAAGAGATATTCAGTGATGGCTTGCCATTGCCTGCCTCTCATAGTGACTCTAGCAGTCCTTGTGGTATGCCATCCAAATACTGACCAGGGCTGACCCTATTTAGCTTCCAAGATTGGATGAGATGGGGCTAGCCTAGGTAATCCAGGTCAGGGTATCTTATGAGCCAATTTGTATGAAATGTCTTGCACAAGCTGTCATATATTTTCCCAGCTGTTTCTTTTACTGAATGTGAAAATAACATGATCTCTATGGGACAACACTGTAAAAACTGTGATGGGTGAAACAGGGATAAATACAGGGCACTGTGCTTCATAGACTACTTTGGACTCACACCTGGAGCAATTTTAATCTAGAACACATTCTGCATGACTGATACAATATGCTAATTTTGTTGTTATTGTTCCAAAAAGCATCTCAAAGCTCCTTCCAGAATTGAAACACAAAGCTCACAGCTGGGCTGTTGTCTTTATTAGGACACAGATTACCTTAAAATATTCCGTTCATCAGCCTACACAGAATTGTTAAATGCTTTATTCTTTAGGACACTATGCAAAAAGAATATGTGAAAAATGTTTTGTTTAGTTTTTTAAAGTTACCTTGTTTTTTCAGGTGGTACAAATATTATCTTGACAAAAAAAGCTCAAAGAAATGGTGAAACCATTTTTTCACT
Organism: Sphaerodactylus townsendi; assembly: GCF_021028975.2. Taxonomy (NCBI): domain Eukaryota; kingdom Metazoa; phylum Chordata; class Lepidosauria; order Squamata; family Sphaerodactylidae; genus Sphaerodactylus; species Sphaerodactylus townsendi. The sequence continues at coordinate 82,007,971 of NC_059432.1, read as the reverse complement.
TGTATTAATTCATAACATAAATATATTCTATTTTTATGAGGTTATTAGTGGAACACCTCTGGTGCTATCCTAAACAGAGTTATACTCTTCTAGGCCCATTGGCATTAATGCATTTGGGAATAGGTGAGTCAGCCAACGCATGGAGACCATATTCAGATGTCATGAAATGTCTCTGCCCATAATTGGCATGAACACAGCTTGTTGCTGTACTCCCACAATCTCAGTCCCTCATATGCAGAGCAAAGTTGAAAGTGTCATGGTTTGCAATGCCTTCAGTCAGACTCTGATTTGCCATAACATTCTAGGTTTAATCATGATTTGTGGAGGAGAAATAAACTTCAATTTGCATGGGTACTTGCATTTGGGTAGCATAACAAGTTAGAATTGGAAGGCTTCCTATACTAGGAAACTTTCAGTTGCACACTATGCACTGGGCAAAGCATACAGATATTGGAACATGCTATGTTTCATGCCGATAATGGACAAACAGATTTGTTGTGATGTCTGAATACAACAATATTCAGGTATGCAGGTCCACAGTTACATGTGCATTTATAACCAATGCACTGTATTTCTCATGAGGCAAATCTGTCACTCAATATCTAGAAAATATAGGCAGAAGTGGGGTATTGTGTGGTTTCTGGGCTGTATGGCCGTGTTCTAGTAGCATTTTCTCCTGACGTTTCGCCTGCATCTGTGGCTGGCATCTTCAGAGAACCACTCAACCCCCCAGTGATTCCGGCCATGAAAGCCTTTGACAGTACATAGGCCGACTTCTTAAGTGACTTCCAAGCAGAGACTCTAGCATTCTCAGTAGCTTCAGTAATTTTTCAAGTAACAACAACAAATATTTGTTCAACTGCAGGCACAGCTGCAGCTAGACAGTACTAATGGTAGAACATTCATCATTTTGGGCTGGTCAGGGGAGGTTGCTACTGTGACTTGAACAGAGATTAGTCAGATCTTTCCAGATTGATAAGCAGAGGTATTGCGCTTCATAAACTTACGTCCTAGTCTGTGCAAAATACTTGAAAGATACTGTTTTGAAAACAGTAGCAGATATCATTAAAACAAATACTAGTGAAATATTATATTGAAAAGGTTTTTAGACTTAAGAAAGAAGAGGATCATAATGAAGAATATTAACTGCTGTCACGCACTGATAATGTTTACAATATGAAACTATTGTCAAAGCCTATTCCAGTAGAGTACAGACAGATAAAATGAAAATTATGCATACAAATATCATGCATCTCTATAACATGTGCATTGCAGCCTCCTGCAGCCTCCATTTACCTTAGTCATGGATGATAGAAGTTTTATTCTTGACTGACTTGGCATTCACCAACAGCACCCACAAACCCGAGGGCTAGCCAACATGGCTCTCTGAGATTTGAGAGCTGGGGAGCAAAACAGAAGGCGTGATAGCCTTCAAACATCTAACCTCAACTTTGCACTACTATTTTGCCTCCCTCTCCCATATTGCCCTTTGCCCATGACCACTGAGATCCTGCCTCCACACTCCTCCCTCTCCTCTCCCCCAGGCAAATGTCCCCCAACCATTACTCCATTGCTGGTTCCCCTGCACCAACTACATGCCGGTTCCCTAGAGTGTAGAGCACTTGAGGCTCCCAGGTACCTGTTAGCAGGAAATGGGGAGCTGGAGCAGCCTCTGACCTGAGTCAGAGCGCCCCAGGTCACCGCACCCCAGGTCAGCCACCCATCCTTACCTCATTTCTATACCCCATAGGCCCTGCAGCCAGTCCAGAGAAACCCAGGCCAGGGGGATCAAAGGGAGATCATTCATCTTTTTCTCCCCCCCCCCACCCCCCCCACCCCCACCCCAAAAGACAAAACCCTGTAACTTCACTAAAACCCCACAGCACAAGCCAACCCTTATCCCCAACCAGGCCCAAAATGGGCTTTTTAATGGGTGGTGTCCTTGTGCCACTGGCCTCTGAGCTGGAAGTCTCTTATGGAGCTGCTGCCTGAACAGCCCTTCCTCCAGTGCAGCTGTTACCTATCAGGTGTGGGTGTGGCCCTCCCTGCTGCAGAATCAGCAACAGGAGGCAGCATGCAGCAATTCCAGCAGCGCAAACTCAGGTTGTTGAGAGGTGCAGTTTTTTTCAGCCTTTTCAAAAAATTCTGTTTTTTTAAAAAAATACTAACTTGAAAAGTACTGGAAAAAATGCTGCGCAGCCATAGTTGCTACATCATTTTTTTGACATTTCCCCCCCTAGGCATTTGGTGGCTTTGTTGTTTGTTGCACTTGCATTCATGGTTTCTAATGAGTTCTCATTGTTATACTAAGTTATAGACTTACATACTCTAACTCAGCTTTTCAGTCTCTCAAGGAGCATGGACATTCTTGGTGTGGGCTTACCTGAATAGAAGCAGCATAACTGGACCAGGGGCTGGGAGGAGAGGCAAGTGGGGACAGGCTTAGAAACAGATGCCACCCCACATTGTGGAGAAAATACAAGATGGTCTTTAGTTCCCCCCCCCCCTCTTTGTACCATAAGGAAGATCTGATCCAAACAAGAACTTTAGAATTAGAAGGGAACGAATATACGCTGGTAACCAAGAATGTTGAAAGTGAGAATGCTTAAAAATAATGAATGCAAACGAATGTTTTTTTCCCCCTTGTCCTCAGATCTGCAGTGGAAGTCTGGGCACATGGCCGAGAGCTTGACAAACATGCCACGGCATTCCCTGTACATCATAATTGGAGCCTTGTGCGTAGCGTTTGTCCTGATGCTGATCATCCTAATCGTGGGGATCTGTCGCATCAGCCGTATTGAATATCAGGGTTCTTCTCGGCCAGCATATGAGGAATTCTACAACTGCCGGAGTATTGACAGTGAATTCAGTAGTGCCATCGCCTCTATCCGACATGCCAGGTTTGTTGGGGTAAAGGGGAAGGTATAGGTTTAGTTCTTAAAAGCTGCAGATGGTAAGCCTGTATCTTGACTGTCCCAGTAGAGTTTCGGGTGAAGGCTTCTATATTATTTATACCTGCAATGTGAAGAGTCAGGACTGGTGTGTTGATTGTGTAGGCTTCCACAGTCAGTCCAGTTTATGGGAAAGCACTTTGAATCTATGAAAAGCATTGATAGATGTTTATATCATGAATGTTTGATACTTACGCAGAGTTTTGAAATAATATCTGAAAGTTGTTTTTGAGATAACAATGAGTCAGTCAGTCAGAACTGCAACACTCTTCGTGTGTTACTGGCCAGCTGTTTTGTTCACTGTATCTTTTTTTCTTTTCGCTTTTGTCTTCAGGTTTGGAAAGAAATCTCGGCCTGCAATGTATGATGCCACCCCAATTACTTATGAAGATTACAGCCCTGACGACAAACCTTTGGTCACACTGATTAAAACAAAAGATTTGTAACTACTTCAGGTGTTTGAGGGTTTTTCGGATTATTTTTCAAAAGGAACAGGCTACCGAATTAACTCAAATATTTTTAAGATGAAGAAAGTGTAAGAAATTAAATTGTCAGCTGCTCCAGAATTTTCTGTAGATTATTTAAGAACAAGTCTTCTGCAGCTTTTAGTTTGGGGAAATATTTTAAAGAACTAATTTGTGAAATTCATGGTTTACCTTTTAATGTACATTCAGCTTTAGAAACTCTAATCTTAAAATAGTGTGTACTTTTACCAGATGCAGATGAACTTCTGTGGTTGTTACAAACAGAATACAAAGTGTTAAGCAATGACAAATTTCTCTTCAACATAACAGTGCCAGCATTCTCAGTAGATTTAGGAAAGATGTAAAACTTTATATATCCATTACAGAAAAATGAAGTATGAAATGTCTGTGTTGTGAAAAGGAATCTAGTTGAATGTATTATTCCTAAACTGAATGAATTAGCTTTCTCCCTATTTTGTGCATGGATAACTAAACTAATTCTCTGTTATGTTCCTGCTGAAACATACTCTTGAGTTGATGTTTGACATTTTTGTAATAGTATTCAAGGTAAACTTTGTAAATTAATATATAATTGAAGTGCCTATTGAGGCAAACAAGGAGGATAGATCCTGCTGACTTTGACATAAGTGGATGACATAATTTCCATTGATTTCATGGTGTTTAGGATCAGGCCTTAATATTGGATATATTTCTTTTAAAAGTCAAGGGTTTTTTAAAGTGTGAGTAAAAAAAATTATAATTTGAACGGTTTGTCTCTCAAATGTTAATGTACAGTATTCTTTTGCTTCAATATATTGTGTATCTCCCATAGTGCATCTTATTTATGTGTATATGTCCATTCCCCCTCCACCCAAGTGATTGCTTATGTACTTCTAAATTCTTGCTTATTTCCAAGAATAGTGAATAAATGTGATCAGTTCAAGATAGTTGCTGTTTTGCCTTCAGCTGAAATAAGAGGGTAGGGAATAAATATTTGTTTTACTATGAGTTCACTTGAGTCCAAGCCATGTGTATAAGGGCCATCCTATGAACAACCATTGACATCACTTAATCTCTTAATTCGGCACTGATGCTTGTATATTTGGAGAATTTTTCACATTTTATAAAAACAATGTCTGTTTGTCTCTATTAGTGATAATAGAGTGCTAGAATGAGAAGGAACACTGTCCTGATTTGCCCAAATTAAATATCTGGTAATCCTTACAATAACTAAGGATGATTCTGGGAATCAATGACATTGAAGATGGAAGTGGGAAGGAAAGTATGGGAGGTTTTTCTTGATGTTATGGCCAAACTGACAAAGCAAGATGGGCAGTTTCATCCCCTTCCTCCTCACACCTTGCCCCCCTCCCAATTCCACATAGGTATTAGTTTATATGGACCTTCAGCCCCAGAAATCAACAGTCCTAGAGATCTGAAAAGAAGGACATTTGGAAAAGATGGGCAGTCATCATCACCTTCTGCTGACAAATTACAGGATCCAACCATCCATGAGGATCCATCACTAAGAAAACCGTAGTTTAATTAATGTTTTGTTGAGAGGTTTGATTGCAGCCTACACTAAAGAACATGATCACAGGAAGGTTACCAGATGTTGTCTGTTCTGGAGCAAAAAACAAATATCTTATTGTGGAAATGCCAAAATTTGAGGAAAATTTTTCAGATAACAATATTGGAAGTATTCCTACTTATCATTCCTCATATACTTTGTTGTATAATAGAATTTTATCTCCCATCACCTATCAGTCAGTTAATGAGTGAACACCTCCAACATACCATTTATATGATGTTTAGCCAAGTATGTGATTAAAGTCCACTACTCAAAGGCAATGTATAAATCTTTTATTATGTCACAATGTTCTGCTACAGCTGCTAGAAGTATAAGAATGAACATTCATTACAGCTTTCTAGCTGAGAATTTTATATAATCTATTCTAAATAGCCTTTTAAATCTCTACCTGATCCTAATTTATCTCTCAGCAAATTAAAACTTTGACACTTATCATAACCTGGACAGAAGCCCAGAGGAGAATTCACTCCTCTAGGACAAACTCTCCCAGTTAAAAGAGAATTATATTACTTGACAATTACAGAAAATTGATTTTTTTTAACCCTGTTTCTAGCTACGTGCAACTAAGTTGGGAGGAATGGCTCAAAGGAAGAACTTCTTGGTTTGTTTTTTAAGGGGGCTTTTAACCCTTTCCTCTTCCCTTTTCCTATTGAAAAATCTACTCTTGAGTATTTTATGGGTGCCCATTTTTCCGCAACTGGGGTAAAAGCACTCAAGGGAAGATTTTTCAGTAGGAAGAGGGCAGGGGAGGAAAGAAACACCGCTCATTCCTACAGATCACAAGAAGTTCTAGAAACAGTGTTTATCTGGACTGACTCCCTTTGGAGGAGAGAACAGTGGACACTTACAGTATCTTTATATATTAGAAGAGTGGTGAAGGTAAAGGGACTATTATAATGAGCTGCAGATGTGATTATCCCACATCAACTATCAGAGACACACTCCAGTGTGTCAGTCAACTCATCTGTTTCTCCCTCTATGTCTTCCAGAATCTAAACGGCTGTTTTTTTTCTCATGCTGAAGCACCTGCCCTGTTCCTTCAGAGAGGGGGGGCACCTCTCCCAAGGCCAGATGGTTGCTTGTACAATGCCATTTCTTAAACACTGAGCCTTCAGTCACTATGGGATATTACCATTCTTTTTGTCATAGGCTTTGACTTTGGCTCTTTCTAGGCAAGTCTCCTCATGCCAAGCCCACAGGTAGCCTGCTTCACAATGACCTTATTTCAATATGTCAGAGATGGTTAAAAAGCCCCATCTTTCCATGGTATTTCTCCCACCATCAAATGGAGTGGGAAAAAAGGAAAAAAAATAGAATGATGATGACATTCAGTGTGAGCCTAAGCCCCCTTCCGCACATGCAGAATAATGGACTTTCAATCCACTTTCACAATTGTTTGAAAGTGGATTTTGCTATTCTGCACAGTAAAATTCAGTTGCAAAGTGGATTGAAAGTGGATTGAAAGGGCATTATTTTGCATGTGCAGAAGGGGTCTGAGAAATCTGGTTACACTCTTAACCTTAAGCAGAAACTTAAGCAGAACAAGCAGCCCAAGTACAACATCTAAAATAATCTGGATGAACATACTAATCTGGATAAACATACTAGGCTTCAAAAGCAGGCCACTGATATTCTATAGAGAACTGTCTTGTTTCTCTTTGATCTTGGGAAAGCTAGATGTGTTTGGAGCAGGGTCCTAAAACCCTTCCCAGAAAGCTGGTGTTCTGAGCTGAGAAGCGATGTGTGGCTTTTCCCCCTTTTGTATTTGTGCACAATCAGAATCCTTGACATCACACCAGCCAGACAGCCCGTGAATTCTGTGGCGGAACAAACAAACCCTGAAGTTCCATCTTGCCTTTCTTCTCTCCTATTCCTTTCAGCTATATTCTTGCAAATTATGTCTAAGATGCAGCTTTTAGGCTATTGTGGAAGTCACCCCTGTGCAAAAAACATGAGTTCGTGGCTCATAATGCAATTATTTTAGTGCTATACTGCAAAAGTTATTGTTTTGGAATATGGAGAGCAAAAATGTTTATGAAAACCTTATCTTCTACTCTTTTGCACATTTTTCTTACACCTGATGGCAGCCATTTCCTGTCCAAACTGCTCCCCCTTTGTTAAAAAACAAACTTCTTCAGTGCAAAGGATCATGTTGTAACCATAATGAAATAGTACCTTATGATCAGATGGATTTGGCTGTGTGACGATGTCATTTAAGGGCCAACCAAATCCTCCAATTGTCCTCACTGTGAAGGAAAAGAAAATTTTTTCCTGTTTCCCAGGCAACTGAACTGTACTGGCATGCATAATGATTTTGATTGTTTTTGAAAAGCAGAATCCAGAAGGTGTTGATGTGGGGTTTTAATCTGCCCCACAGTGGTAGAGCCTGATCAGGACTTCAGCAGCCGCAGTCTGTATCAGTTAAAGTTTCTGAACCATCTTTGAGGCAGTCCTATGATCATCACATTACAATAATCTTTCAGTCTTGATGTTACTAAGGACATGTGACCATTGAGACCCAGCAGCTGTCAATTTTTTTCCAAAGGTGCAACTGGTGAGCCAGCCCAAGCTGCGAAAGAACCATCTGACAATCTCCATCATCCATGAATATCTCCAGATTGTGAGCCTTATCCAGGGGGGCAGGGAATAACCACATAAAGTAAAAGCTGTATGCCCAGTCCTGAACCAGTTTTAATCTTCCATGAACTCCATAATAGATTTAGGTAATTTCCAAATGGAAGTAGTGCAACAGCAGAACCCATGGGCTGCTCAGTTTCCCAATTTCCCAGTAGCCCCCATCCTCCCACCTGAAAGCCACTGGTGATTTTTATTTTTAAATGACAATTACATACTGTTATATTGATTGTTATAACAGTGAGTGTAACAGGGTCTGTAAAGTTTCTAGCCTATTCCATATACTAACTTTCCCCTTATTTGTCTGCAATAGAAGACACTAAGCATTCCTCAACCTTTTGGACCTTGTGGGCACTTTTGGAATTCTGACATCGTGTGGTGCATGCAGCTGCCAAAAATAGCTGCTGCAGGATGAGGAGCCTGCCACAAAATGGCTGTTGAAGTTTACTTTCAGTCACAAGGTGAAGATTCTTGTGCTGTGAGGGTAGCTGCTGCCAAAGTAACATTTTTAAAAATCTGCACACCCAATCAAATCTCCAAAGGCCATTCAAATGCCTTGCTGAGCAAAGCTCCCCCCGACCCTACCCATTTTCTAAAAACACTTGGAAAGCACCAGGAAAAATTTGGGGCAGATGCCAAGGTCATGGCGTCACCAGCTTTCAGGTGGTGGTTGGAGACCTCCCACTGTTACAGCTGATCTCCAAGCAACAGAGACCAGTTCACCTAGACCAGGGGTAGGGAACCTGCGGCTCTCCAGATGTTCAGGAACTACAATTCCCATCAGCCCCTACCAGCATGGCCAATTGGCCATGCTGGTAGGGGCTGATGTCCCCACCCCCCCCCCCCCCCACCCCCCCCCCCCCCCACCCCCCCCCCCCCCCACCCCCCCCCCCCCCCACCCCCCCCCCCCCCCACCCCCCCCCCCCCCCACCCCCCCCCCCCCCCACCCCCCCCCCCCCCCACCCCCCCCCCCCCCCACCCCCCCCCCCCCCCACCCCCCCCCCCCCCCACCCCCCCCCCCCCCCACCCCCCCCCCCCCCCACCCCCCCCCCCCCCCACCCCCCCCCCCCCCCACCCCCCCCCCCCCCCACCCCCCCCCCCCCCCACCCCCCCCCCCCCCCACCCCCCCCCCCCCCCACCCCCCCCCCCCCCCACCCCCCCCCCCCCCCACCCCCCCCCCCCCCCACCCCCCCCCCCCCCCACCCCCCCCCCCCCCCACCCCCCCCCCCCCCCACCCCCCCCCCCCCCCACCCCCCCCCCCCCCCACCCCCCCCCCCCCCCACCCCCCCCCCCCCCCACCCCCCCCCCCCCCCACCCCCCCCCCCCCCCACCCCCCCCCCCCCCCACCCCCCCCCCCCCCCACCCCCCCCCCCCCCCACCCCCCCCCCCCCCCACCCCCCCCCCCCCCCACCCCCCCCCCCCCCCACCCCCCCCCCCCCCCACCCCCCCCCCCCCCCACCCCCCCCCCCCCCCACCCCCCCCCCCCCCCACCCCCCCCCCCCCCCACCCCCCCCCCCCCCCACCCCCCCCCCCCCCCACCCCCCCCCCCCCCCACCCCCCCCCCCCCCCACCCCCCCCCCCCCCCACCCCCCCCCCCCCCCACCCCCCCCCCCCCCCACCCCCCCCCCCCCCCACCCCCCCCCCCCCCCACCCCCCCCCCCCCCCACCCCCCCCCCCCCCCACCCCCCCCCCCCCCCACCCCCCCCCCCCCCCACCCCCCCCCCCCCCCACCCCCCCCCCCCCCCACCCCCCCCCCCCCCCACCCCCCCCCCCCCCCACCCCCCCCCCCCCCCACCCCCCCCCCCCCCCACCCCCCCCCCCCCCCACCCCCCCCCCCCCCCACCCCCCCCCCCCCCCACCCCCCCCCCCCCCCACCCCCCCCCCCCCCCACCCCCCCCCCCCCCCACCCCCCCCCCCCCCCACCCCCCCCCCCCCCCACCCCCCCCCCCCCCCACCCCCCCCCCCCCCCACCCCCCCCCCCCCCCACCCCCCCCCCCCCCCACCCCCCCCCCCCCCCACCCCCCCCCCCCCCCACCCCCCCCCCCCCCCACCCCCCCCCCCCCCCACCCCCCCCCCCCCCCACCCCCCCCCCCCCCCACCCCCCCCCCCCCCCACCCCCCCCCCCCCCCACCCCCCCCCCCCCCCACCCCCCCCCCCCCCCACCCCCCCCCCCCCCCACCCCCCCCCCCCCCCACCCCCCCCCCCCCCCACCCCCCCCCCCCCCCACCCCCCCCCCCCCCCACCCCCCCCCCCCCCCACCCCCCCCCCCCCCCACCCCCCCCCCCCCCCACCCCCCCCCCCCCCCACCCCCCCCCCCCCCCACCCCCCCCCCCCCCCACCCCCCCCCCCCCCCACCCCCCCCCCCCCCCACCCCCCCCCCCCCCCACCCCCCCCCCCCCCCACCCCCCCCCCCCCCCACCCCCCCCCCCCCCCACCCCCCCCCCCCCCCACCCCCCCCCCCCCCCACCCCCCCCCCCCCCCACCCCCCCCCCCCCCCACCCCCCCCCCCCCCCACCCCCCCCCCCCCCCACCCCCCCCCCCCCCCACCCCCCCCCCCCCCCACCCCCCCCCCCCCCCACCCCCCCCCCCCCCCACCCCCCCCCCCCCCCACCCCCCCCCCCCCCCACCCCCCCCCCCCCCCACCCCCCCCCCCCCCCACCCCCCCCCCCCCCCACCCCCCCCCCCCCCCACCCCCCCCCCCCCCCACCCCCCCCCCCCCCCACCCCCCCCCCCCCCCACCCCCCCCCCCCCCCACCCCCCCCCCCCCCCACCCCCCCCCCCCCCCACCCCCCCCCCCCCCCACCCCCCCCCCCCCCCACCCCCCCCCCCCCCCACCCCCCCCCCCCCCCACCCCCCCCCCCCCCCACCCCCCCCCCCCCCCACCCCCCCCCCCCCCCACCCCCCCCCCCCCCCACCCCCCCCCCCCCCCACCCCCCCCCCCCCCCACCCCCCCCCCCCCCCACCCCCCCCCCCCCCCACCCCCCCCCCCCCCCACCCCCCCCCCCCCCCACCCCCCCCCCCCCCCACCCCCCCCCCCCCCCACCCCCCCCCCCCCCCACCCCCCCCCCCCCCCACCCCCCCCCCCCCCCACCCCCCCCCCCCCCCACCCCCCCCCCCCCCCACCCCCCCCCCCCCCCACCCCCCCCCCCCCCCACCCCCCCCCCCCCCCACCCCCCCCCCCCCCCACCCCCCCCCCCCCCCACCCCCCCCCCCCCCCACCCCCCCCCCCCCCCACCCCCCCCCCCCCCCACCCCCCCCCCCCCCCACCCCCCCCCCCCCCCACCCCCCCCCCCCCCCACCCCCCCCCCCCCCCACCCCCCCCCCCCCCCACCCCCCCCCCCCCCCACCCCCCCCCCCCCCCACCCCCCCCCCCCCCCACCCCCCCCCCCCCCCACCCCCCCCCCCCCCCACCCCCCCCCCCCCCCACCCCCCCCCCCCCCCACCCCCCCCCCCCCCCACCCCCCCCCCCCCCCACCCCCCCCCCCCCCCACCCCCCCCCCCCCCCACCCCCCCCCCCCCCCACCCCCCCCCCCCCCCACCCCCCCCCCCCCCCACCCCCCCCCCCCCCCACCCCCCCCCCCCCCCACCCCCCCCCCCCCCCACCCCCCCCCCCCCCCACCCCCCCCCCCCCCCACCCCCCCCCCCCCCCACCCCCCCCCCCCCCCACCCCCCCCCCCCCCCACCCCCCCCCCCCCCCACCCCCCCCCCCCCCCACCCCCCCCCCCCCCCACCCCCCCCCCCCCCCACCCCCCCCCCCCCCCACCCCCCCCCCCCCCCACCCCCCCCCCCCCCCACCCCCCCCCCCCCCCACCCCCCCCCCCCCCCACCCCCCCCCCCCCCCACCCCCCCCCCCCCCCACCCCCCCCCCCCCCCACCCCCCCCCCCCCCCACCCCCCCCCCCCCCCACCCCCCCCCCCCCCCACCCCCCCCCCCCCCCACCCCCCCCCCCCCCCACCCCCCCCCCCCCCCACCCCCCCCCCCCCCCACCCCCCCCCCCCCCCACCCCCCCCCCCCCCCACCCCCCCCCCCCCCCACCCCCCCCCCCCCCCACCCCCCCCCCCCCCCACCCCCCCCCCCCCCCACCCCCCCCCCCCCCCACCCCCCCCCCCCCCCACCCCCCCCCCCCCCCACCCCCCCCCCCCCCCACCCCCCCCCCCCCCCACCCCCCCCCCCCCCCACCCCCCCCCCCCCCCACCCCCCCCCCCCCCCACCCCCCCCCCCCCCCACCCCCCCCCCCCCCCACCCCCCCCCCCCCCCACCCCCCCCCCCCCCCACCCCCCCCCCCCCCCACCCCCCCCCCCCCCCACCCCCCCCCCCCCCCACCCCCCCCCCCCCCCACCCCCCCCCCCCCCCACCCCCCCCCCCCCCCACCCCCCCCCCCCCCCACCCCCCCCCCCCCCCACCCCCCCCCCCCCCCACCCCCCCCCCCCCCCACCCCCCCCCCCCCCCACCCCCCCCCCCCCCCACCCCCCCCCCCCCCCACCCCCCCCCCCCCCCACCCCCCCCCCCCCCCACCCCCCCCCCCCCCCACCCCCCCCCCCCCCCACCCCCCCCCCCCCCCACCCCCCCCCCCCCCCACCCCCCCCCCCCCCCACCCCCCCCCCCCCCCACCCCCCCCCCCCCCCACCCCCCCCCCCCCCCACCCCCCCCCCCCCCCACCCCCCCCCCCCCCCACCCCCCCCCCCCCCCACCCCCCCCCCCCCCCACCCCCCCCCCCCCCCACCCCCCCCCCCCCCCACCCCCCCCCCCCCCCACCCCCCCCCCCCCCCACCCCCCCCCCCCCCCACCCCCCCCCCCCCCCACCCCCCCCCCCCCCCACCCCCCCCCCCCCCCACCCCCCCCCCCCCCCACCCCCCCCCCCCCCCACCCCCCCCCCCCCCCACCCCCCCCCCCCCCCACCCCCCCCCCCCCCCACCCCCCCCCCCCCCCACCCCCCCCCCCCCCCACCCCCCCCCCCCCCCACCCCCCCCCCCCCCCACCCCCCCCCCCCCCCACCCCCCCCCCCCCCCACCCCCCCCCCCCCCCACCCCCCCCCCCCCCCACCCCCCCCCCCCCCCACCCCCCCCCCCCCCCACCCCCCCCCCCCCCCACCCCCCCCCCCCCCCACCCCCCCCCCCCCCCACCCCCCCCCCCCCCCACCCCCCCCCCCCCCCACCCCCCCCCCCCCCCACCCCCCCCCCCCCCCACCCCCCCCCCCCCCCACCCCCCCCCCCCCCCACCCCCCCCCCCCCCCACCCCCCCCCCCCCCCACCCCCCCCCCCCCCCACCCCCCCCCCCCCCCACCCCCCCCCCCCCCCACCCCCCCCCCCCCCCACCCCCCCCCCCCCCCACCCCCCCCCCCCCCCACCCCCCCCCCCCCCCACCCCCCCCCCCCCCCACCCCCCCCCCCCCCCACCCCCCCCCCCCCCCACCCCCCCCCCCCCCCACCCCCCCCCCCCCCCACCCCCCCCCCCCCCCACCCCCCCCCCCCCCCACCCCCCCCCCCCCCCACCCCCCCCCCCCCCCACCCCCCCCCCCCCCCACCCCCCCCCCCCCCCACCCCCCCCCCCCCCCACCCCCCCCCCCCCCCACCCCCCCCCCCCCCCACCCCCCCCCCCCCCCACCCCCCCCCCCCCCCACCCCCCCCCCCCCCCACCCCCCCCCCCCCCCACCCCCCCCCCCCCCCACCCCCCCCCCCCCCCACCCCCCCCCCCCCCCACCCCCCCCCCCCCCCACCCCCCCCCCCCCCCACCCCCCCCCCCCCCCACCCCCCCCCCCCCCCACCCCCCCCCCCCCCCACCCCCCCCCCCCCCCACCCCCCCCCCCCCCCACCCCCCCCCCCCCCCACCCCCCCCCCCCCCCACCCCCCCCCCCCCCCACCCCCCCCCCCCCCCACCCCCCCCCCCCCCCACCCCCCCCCCCCCCCACCCCCCCCCCCCCCCACCCCCCCCCCCCCCCACCCCCCCCCCCCCCCACCCCCCCCCCCCCCCACCCCCCCCCCCCCCCACCCCCCCCCCCCCCCACCCCCCCCCCCCCCCACCCCCCCCCCCCCCCACCCCCCCCCCCCCCCACCCCCCCCCCCCCCCACCCCCCCCCCCCCCCACCCCCCCCCCCCCCCACCCCCCCCCCCCCCCACCCCCCCCCCCCCCCACCCCCCCCCCCCCCCACCCCCCCCCCCCCCCACCCCCCCCCCCCCCCACCCCCCCCCCCCCCCACCCCCCCCCCCCCCCACCCCCCCCCCCCCCCACCCCCCCCCCCCCCCACCCCCCCCCCCCCCCACCCCCCCCCCCCCCCACCCCCCCCCCCCCCCACCCCCCCCCCCCCCCACCCCCCCCCCCCCCCACCCCCCCCCCCCCCCACCCCCCCCCCCCCCCACCCCCCCCCCCCCCCACCCCCCCCCCCCCCCACCCCCCCCCCCCCCCACCCCCCCCCCCCCCCACCCCCCCCCCCCCCCACCCCCCCCCCCCCCCACCCCCCCCCCCCCCCACCCCCCCCCCCCCCCACCCCCCCCCCCCCCCACCCCCCCCCCCCCCCACCCCCCCCCCCCCCCACCCCCCCCCCCCCCCACCCCCCCCCCCCCCCACCCCCCCCCCCCCCCACCCCCCCCCCCCCCCACCCCCCCCCCCCCCCACCCCCCCCCCCCCCCACCCCCCCCCCCCCCCACCCCCCCCCCCCCCCACCCCCCCCCCCCCCCACCCCCCCCCCCCCCCACCCCCCCCCCCCCCCACCCCCCCCCCCCCCCACCCCCCCCCCCCCCCACCCCCCCCCCCCCCCACCCCCCCCCCCCCCCACCCCCCCCCCCCCCCACCCCCCCCCCCCCCCACCCCCCCCCCCCCCCACCCCCCCCCCCCCCCACCCCCCCCCCCCCCCACCCCCCCCCCCCCCCACCCCCCCCCCCCCCCACCCCCCCCCCCCCCCACCCCCCCCCCCCCCCACCCCCCCCCCCCCCCACCCCCCCCCCCCCCCACCCCCCCCCCCCCCCACCCCCCCCCCCCCCCACCCCCCCCCCCCCCCACCCCCCCCCCCCCCCACCCCCCCCCCCCCCCACCCCCCCCCCCCCCCACCCCCCCCCCCCCCCACCCCCCCCCCCCCCCACCCCCCCCCCCCCCCACCCCCCCCCCCCCCCACCCCCCCCCCCCCCCACCCCCCCCCCCCCCCACCCCCCCCCCCCCCCACCCCCCCCCCCCCCCACCCCCCCCCCCCCCCACCCCCCCCCCCCCCCACCCCCCCCCCCCCCCACCCCCCCCCCCCCCCACCCCCCCCCCCCCCCACCCCCCCCCCCCCCCACCCCCCCCCCCCCCCACCCCCCCCCCCCCCCACCCCCCCCCCCCCCCACCCCCCCCCCCCCCCACCCCCCCCCCCCCCCACCCCCCCCCCCCCCCACCCCCCCCCCCCCCCACCCCCCCCCCCCCCCACCCCCCCCCCCCCCCACCCCCCCCCCCCCCCACCCCCCCCCCCCCCCACCCCCCCCCCCCCCCACCCCCCCCCCCCCCCACCCCCCCCCCCCCCCACCCCCCCCCCCCCCCACCCCCCCCCCCCCCCACCCCCCCCCCCCCCCACCCCCCCCCCCCCCCACCCCCCCCCCCCCCCACCCCCCCCCCCCCCCACCCCCCCCCCCCCCCACCCCCCCCCCCCCCCACCCCCCCCCCCCCCCACCCCCCCCCCCCCCCACCCCCCCCCCCCCCCACCCCCCCCCCCCCCCACCCCCCCCCCCCCCCACCCCCCCCCCCCCCCACCCCCCCCCCCCCCCACCCCCCCCCCCCCCCACCCCCCCCCCCCCCCACCCCCCCCCCCCCCCACCCCCCCCCCCCCCCACCCCCCCCCCCCCCCACCCCCCCCCCCCCCCACCCCCCCCCCCCCCCACCCCCCCCCCCCCCCACCCCCCCCCCCCCCCACCCCCCCCCCCCCCCACCCCCCCCCCCCCCCACCCCCCCCCCCCCCCACCCCCCCCCCCCCCCACCCCCCCCCCCCCCCACCCCCCCCCCCCCCCACCCCCCCCCCCCCCCACCCCCCCCCCCCCCCACCCCCCCCCCCCCCCACCCCCCCCCCCCCCCACCCCCCCCCCCCCCCACCCCCCCCCCCCCCCACCCCCCCCCCCCCCCACCCCCCCCCCCCCCCACCCCCCCCCCCCCCCACCCCCCCCCCCCCCCACCCCCCCCCCCCCCCACCCCCCCCCCCCCCCACCCCCCCCCCCCCCCACCCCCCCCCCCCCCCACCCCCCCCCCCCCCCACCCCCCCCCCCCCCCACCCCCCCCCCCCCCCACCCCCCCCCCCCCCCACCCCCCCCCCCCCCCACCCCCCCCCCCCCCCACCCCCCCCCCCCCCCACCCCCCCCCCCCCCCACCCCCCCCCCCCCCCACCCCCCCCCCCCCCCACCCCCCCCCCCCCCCACCCCCCCCCCCCCCCACCCCCCCCCCCCCCCACCCCCCCCCCCCCCCACCCCCCCCCCCCCCCACCCCCCCCCCCCCCCACCCCCCCCCCCCCCCACCCCCCCCCCCCCCCACCCCCCCCCCCCCCCACCCCCCCCCCCCCCCACCCCCCCCCCCCCCCACCCCCCCCCCCCCCCACCCCCCCCCCCCCCCACCCCCCCCCCCCCCCACCCCCCCCCCCCCCCACCCCCCCCCCCCCCCACCCCCCCCCCCCCCCACCCCCCCCCCCCCCCACCCCCCCCCCCCCCCACCCCCCCCCCCCCCCACCCCCCCCCCCCCCCACCCCCCCCCCCCCCCACCCCCCCCCCCCCCCACCCCCCCCCCCCCCCACCCCCCCCCCCCCCCACCCCCCCCCCCCCCCACCCCCCCCCCCCCCCACCCCCCCCCCCCCCCACCCCCCCCCCCCCCCACCCCCCCCCCCCCCCACCCCCCCCCCCCCCCACCCCCCCCCCCCCCCACCCCCCCCCCCCCCCACCCCCCCCCCCCCCCACCCCCCCCCCCCCCCACCCCCCCCCCCCCCCACCCCCCCCCCCCCCCACCCCCCCCCCCCCCCACCCCCCCCCCCCCCCACCCCCCCCCCCCCCCACCCCCCCCCCCCCCCACCCCCCCCCCCCCCCACCCCCCCCCCCCCCCACCCCCCCCCCCCCCCACCCCCCCCCCCCCCCACCCCCCCCCCCCCCCACCCCCCCCCCCCCCCACCCCCCCCCCCCCCCACCCCCCCCCCCCCCCACCCCCCCCCCCCCCCACCCCCCCCCCCCCCCACCCCCCCCCCCCCCCACCCCCCCCCCCCCCCACCCCCCCCCCCCCCCACCCCCCCCCCCCCCCACCCCCCCCCCCCCCCACCCCCCCCCCCCCCCACCCCCCCCCCCCCCCACCCCCCCCCCCCCCCACCCCCCCCCCCCCCCACCCCCCCCCCCCCCCACCCCCCCCCCCCCCCACCCCCCCCCCCCCCCACCCCCCCCCCCCCCCACCCCCCCCCCCCCCCACCCCCCCCCCCCCCCACCCCCCCCCCCCCCCACCCCCCCCCCCCCCCACCCCCCCCCCCCCCCACCCCCCCCCCCCCCCACCCCCCCCCCCCCCCACCCCCCCCCCCCCCCACCCCCCCCCCCCCCCACCCCCCCCCCCCCCCACCCCCCCCCCCCCCCACCCCCCCCCCCCCCCACCCCCCCCCCCCCCCACCCCCCCCCCCCCCCACCCCCCCCCCCCCCCACCCCCCCCCCCCCCCACCCCCCCCCCCCCCCACCCCCCCCCCCCCCCACCCCCCCCCCCCCCCACCCCCCCCCCCCCCCACCCCCCCCCCCCCCCACCCCCCCCCCCCCCCACCCCCCCCCCCCCCCACCCCCCCCCCCCCCCACCCCCCCCCCCCCCCACCCCCCCCCCCCCCCACCCCCCCCCCCCCCCACCCCCCCCCCCCCCCACCCCCCCCCCCCCCCACCCCCCCCCCCCCCCACCCCCCCCCCCCCCCACCCCCCCCCCCCCCCACCCCCCCCCCCCCCCACCCCCCCCCCCCCCCACCCCCCCCCCCCCCCACCCCCCCCCCCCCCCACCCCCCCCCCCCCCCACCCCCCCCCCCCCCCACCCCCCCCCCCCCCCACCCCCCCCCCCCCCCACCCCCCCCCCCCCCCACCCCCCCCCCCCCCCACCCCCCCCCCCCCCCACCCCCCCCCCCCCCCACCCCCCCCCCCCCCCACCCCCCCCCCCCCCCACCCCCCCCCCCCCCCACCCCCCCCCCCCCCCACCCCCCCCCCCCCCCACCCCCCCCCCCCCCCACCCCCCCCCCCCCCCACCCCCCCCCCCCCCCACCCCCCCCCCCCCCCACCCCCCCCCCCCCCCACCCCCCCCCCCCCCCACCCCCCCCCCCCCCCACCCCCCCCCCCCCCCACCCCCCCCCCCCCCCACCCCCCCCCCCCCCCACCCCCCCCCCCCCCCACCCCCCCCCCCCCCCACCCCCCCCCCCCCCCACCCCCCCCCCCCCCCACCCCCCCCCCCCCCCACCCCCCCCCCCCCCCACCCCCCCCCCCCCCCACCCCCCCCCCCCCCCACCCCCCCCCCCCCCCACCCCCCCCCCCCCCCACCCCCCCCCCCCCCCACCCCCCCCCCCCCCCACCCCCCCCCCCCCCCACCCCCCCCCCCCCCCACCCCCCCCCCCCCCCACCCCCCCCCCCCCCCACCCCCCCCCCCCCCCACCCCCCCCCCCCCCCACCCCCCCCCCCCCCCACCCCCCCCCCCCCCCACCCCCCCCCCCCCCCACCCCCCCCCCCCCCCACCCCCCCCCCCCCCCACCCCCCCCCCCCCCCACCCCCCCCCCCCCCCCCCCCCCCCCCCCCCCCCCCCCCCCCCCCCCCGCCCCCCCCCACCCCCACCCCCCCCCCCCCCCACCCCCCCCCCCCCCCCCCCCCCCCCCCCCCCCCCCCCCCCCCACTGCGGCTCTCCAGATGTTCATGAACTACAATTCCCATCAGCCCCTGTCAGTATGGCCAATTGGCCATGCTGGCAGGGGCTGATGGGAATTGTAGTTCATGAACATCTGGAGAGCCACAGGTTGCAGACCCGTGTTAGAAGGATGCAAGATGTTCAGAGAAGCAGCAGCATAGTGATTAAAAAATAAAGTTAAATGTTTATTAGGGAACTACATTTCAGATTGAAAAGCTGTCAGACAGGGATAGTCCTCAGCTACCTTGCTAGCTAGAAAAGGAGGAAGATCACAAATTCTGAGGAGGAAATTAGATCTGAGAGTATCAGTCTACAGCGCACCAGTCTAAAGAAGTGGATCAAAAGGACAGAAGGGTCTCTAACCTTAAAGCTCTATCTAACGGACCACTTCCTTGCCTCCTGCAGGGTCTTCTTCTCAGCTCCTATGCATGCTTGCTACTTCCAACAGAATTACCAGCAACAGCGCTCAAAATTTTGTACCTCTACCTTAAAAAACAGCCCTCTCCCTGAGACCCAGAAATGTTCCCCATAGACAATAATGGAGTGGGGGGATTTAGAAGTTCACATTGAAGCCTACTAGGAATCCTGAAAAGCTGATTGAAGCTGTTTGTATTGGCTTTTCTGGCTACTGTTTGAAGAGGCCATTTTTTCAGTTCAGCAAAGTTGAACCAACACCTCTATCTAAACCATCTGGTATTCCATAGTACAAATGCTACAAAGCTGAGGAGTTGTCTCTGAGAACCATCTTCTGGAGCTTGTAGCACATACCAGTAATAGATCCACTGACTATGGTACTATAGTTGAACTGCAGAAGGCTATTTTTATTTTGAGGAATTAGGTGGTGCGCAACAATTCTCGTTTTGCAATCAATTTGCTTTTCAACTCTGGATGCTTTGAGCAGACATTTGTGTTTCTTCTTTTCCTTTCACTCTAAGTGCTGGGGCTTGAGAGCATAGTTTTTATATCTTTAAAGGCAAGGGAGTAGAGAGAGAGATGATAGCATAGTCATCACAGCTAATCAGTGGATCTTGGCAGGGCTTATTATCCCCGTCAAAGTCAGCAATGCATGTCAGATAATATGTAAGTCTGGGTAACAGTCCTAATGGAGAACTTCAGCATAGCATGAGGAACGTGCTATGGTTTGGTCAGTTTCAGGGCGTCCATCTACTATTGATTCTCTGGGGGACCAAATGAAACATTGCTGCTTTTTTCTATAATTGTCTGCTGGTTTGCTACTGAGGTCTTCAACTCCCATCCCACTTTTGTGCCTATCATCTCTGAATCTTTCTAAAAGAACAGGAATCATTGCCGTTGGTACTACAGGTGACTGGATGCCCATTTTTGCCATCTGGCCTAGCATGATACCATGGTCGATAATTTTGAAATCCACCATAAGATTCAAGAGAATAAGTCACATCAGGTTGTCTCTCTACTGGCAGGGTGTCAGCCAAGATGGCCAAGGGTGGCCAGGGTGTCAGAATGGCTAAGGCAAATTTCAGTTCCACTGCAGGGTTGGAACCTGAATTGAAACGGGTCTATATGATCTCTGCACTTTCCAAACCACCAACTTCTCTAACATCCAAGCTAAAACTTGAATATTTGTACAGGACAACAGTTGTTTAACATTTAAGAGGCAAGCCTATGAGACTCAAAAGTCTTGTTTGTTGTTTTTTTTCCTGGCATCACCATTGTTTCTGGATTCATTAGTTGTAAATATTGTATTGTAATACAGGGAACTAACAAAAGATCATCAGTTATAAAAAATGAATGAAGTTGCTCATAGCTTTGATAAAGTTTAATTATTAGAATGTTTTAAAAAGACAGGCTTGCCAGGGTCATAGCAGCTGTTCCTTGTGTGCGTATCAAAAAGATGCATTCATCTGCAAAGTATGGTAAAACCACTGCACAAAACTAACATAAGTGGAAACAAATTAGTGAGTGACTTTCACATTTCCACAGACATTGGTATGCTGAAAGATGTAATTCCACAAAATTTGTTACCCTTTGGCTAAAAAAAAAGAACAAAAGGGCCTTTTGCCATTCCAGAAGCTAATTGGTTGGAGGTTTTTTTTTTTTTAAATGGTTCTCAGCAACATAGTATAACATTTTGACATGCAATAGGGTAATTATGAGAAAATAAAACAAAAAAGGTTTGTTCCTTTTGGGGGGATGAATACTGCACAAATAAAACCTAACAACCAAAATTTGTGTTCCTAAGAGAACTAATAATGAAGAGAATCCTTGCCACAATCAACACTGTGCAATATAACTTACGACAGATTTCTCCTTGTTTCCATGTGTGGTCTGGGAAAAATACTGAATTTTAGCATCTTGGCTGAACTCTTTCAAATGAGAAAAAATTGCTGCATCACTTACCAGCAGATGTCTCTGTTACTCTCACCTACCAGAAACGATTGTATAATGGAGGAGAGAAAATGAGCTTGTTTTGTTCAGGGGTAAGAAAGCTACTTGCTTCTTTTCGCCTTTGTTTGCAGTTTTTCTAAGAGGAAATATACAGTGATGTATGTCATTTATTATTCTAGGAATGTGAATTGTGTCAAAATCCAGGGTACCACAAAACAGTGAGAACACATAACATTTGTCACTGTAAAAAGTATGATTGTGCACTGAAAGTACCCTCAATCTCATTTAGGAAAACTTGTCATTTATAAAATGAAAATTAAAATATAATATTTTAAGCATAAGCATAAGCATTTTATTGTCATTGTGCACGCACAACGAAATTTACAGCAGCATTCCTCGATGCACACAATTTCAGACTCATACAATTTCAGACTCATGCAATTTCAGACTCAAGTTTCAGACTCAAGTTTTTGAACTTTTTTTGTGCCTCTCAAAAATGAAGACGAAACCATGGTCTTTTTTTTTTTAAAAAAGGAGGCAGGAGTTGACACACAAGATGGTGCTACTGAGTGGTAAAGGATGCTGATAGATCAACACAACATTTTCATTGCGACCAACCACAGTCTCAAAACTTGGACACTGGGGTTGGATGAGGAAACCGCGATGAAAAATCTCCCACAAGGCATTTGAGAGAGGAAATGGTCGCATCATATTGCAGGAGGGCCCAGAAGGCGTGCTCAAAATGATGGCTTGGAAAGGTCGGGAAAAACCAAGTCTGTCATTGCAAATCCAGCCAAAAACATCCTTTCCGCTCAAATGTCACTCAACAGAAGCGACATCAGCGCGCTTTCAGCAACTGCGTGCGCGCGGAGCAGCCAACGGTGCCAGGGCGTTTTCTCCATTGCCAGCCCTCTGGTTGACGTGCCTGCTGCCTCGAGATGGGAGCTGGGTGCTGCGTGGCGACGCGCCCTGGCAAGCACCCTCTCCCCGCCAGCCGTGCCACAATCCCGCGTTGTCTGTGACGCACCGGGTTGCAAAGCAGGAGGCCGGCCAGCGTCAGGCGCCCGCAGCAACCGCGCCAGAGAATGCACACGGCTGGAAGCTGCGGAGCGTGGCGTTTGCGCCGGGGGAAAAGAAGGGTTGGGGGAGTGACTTGTGCGAGGGAGAGGAGGTGAAGGGCGGGGCGGGGCTTAAAGGAGGAGGCGGGATCGGGGGCGGGGCTGGCTGGGAGAGGGCGGGGCTCGCCGCTGGCCCGCCTCTTCTCCTGCTGCGCTTCGGGGCCTTAGGTGGAGACTGGCGCAAGAGGACGGCGGAGCCGGCGAGGAAGTCTTGATTGAGGGTTTCTCTCCTCGGCTGGGCGGCGCTTGCTTCTCGCCCCGCTTGCCCGCTGGCGGCTCGCCTTGACCTGCCACACGCCGCCGCGCAGATGTGAGCGAGCCTGGCCAGAGCTGTGCAGCCGCTCCGCTCATCCGCGATTGTGTCCCGCTTCTCCGCGCCAGGTCCCAGTGGGAGAAATATGTGGCAGCCGGCAACGGAGAGGCTGCAGGTAAAGGGGGTGAGCTGGAAGGGGGGGGGGGAGGGAGAGAGGATGCTTGTCATGTGACTTCACGGTTTGTGTAGAATTGAGATGGGGAGGGGGGGGAGTCACCGTCAACTTGGCCGTCCTTCCTTGGTCCTGGAAGAATCTGCTTGCAACTTTCCTCTTTCTCCAGTCGCATTCCAGCCTGGGCTGGGGAATCTTAACTCCAGATGTGCTTTCTCTGAGGACGAAAAAAAAGCAGATGACTTGCAGATTGGGCGTTTGGACTTCATGTCTTCTGCTTTCTTCTGAAAGGGGGGGGGCGGCTTCCTTTAAAAAAGATGTTTACGAATTTTTCCGATCCCCGTGTCCTCATCCTGTTTTTACAAAGCGGGTCGTGTCCACCCCCTCCCCATCATGGAAAAGGGACAGTTGAGGGGAAAGGGGTGGGTGGATCTAGTGGCCTTCGATGCTTTCCTGTAAACTATTGCGTTCCCGATCGGTTCGGACGAGACGCCTAGACGAGACGCTCTTTCTCAATGACAAGACGTAGCTGTCCGACTGGCGCTTTTGTAGAGGAGTCATGAACCACACGTATCGAGGTCTCTGGAGCCGGAGGGTTTTGCAGGTCTCTCTCTTACTCTGAAATATTCTCCAGATGGTCAGCCAGAAAAGCTGCCAGAGAAATTTACAGAATTCCTCGACAAACTTCTTGGCAGGCCGGGGCTGCATTAAATCTTAAGAGTCAACTCTGAAGAACTTGTGAGCGGCAAAACAAAATGCGATGCAGGGCAGAGGGATTGAAAGGCATGCAGGGCAAGGAGGAAATAAAACGCTACTGCAGACTCCTGATTTATAAGGGCAAGGCCAGAGGTCAGCAAGCCTATGAAGTATCCCCCTACTGAGTGGGAGGGTCTGGTCAATACTGGCAGAAAGTAATGGTCTGTTCTATGCACCAGGCATGGATTTGGAATATTGCAGATTTAATGAAGCTGGGCTGATGTGTATGAACTTAAAGGTGTCCCTGTATTTTTTTTACCATGGTTTGTTTAGCATAATGCAAGCTGATCTTGACTTTCTCAAGATTCTTGGGGTTAAAGAACTGTGTTGCTTCTTGGAAAGGTCTGTCACAGTAGCAGTGATTTCTTAGTGTACTTTCTTTGCAGGAGCGTTGGTCGTGATGCTGCTGCTGTGTGTGTGTCTGCACACAGAAAGACCTAAACAACATGCTTTATTTAAAATGCTGTGAGGAATTCTGGCTTGTGTTCATCATTGTAGCATTTCCACTTTAGAAATGTCAGCTTTGTGTTCAGGGATTAGATATTACAACATTGATCATAGTACTTTCTGTTGAGTACACTGTTGTTTTAGCAGTGGTGTTTTCTGAAGTCAGGCTGTTATGTAAAACTCTTGGCACACACACATATGAGCAACAGTTGAGTTTTTTTTAATGAAAGGAGTTCTTTTCCCATAATAGTAAAACATGCTGTCAAAATGATGGTTCCTTGAGGTTGACTCTTCAAACTATTTACTTCAGTACAAAATTGTCTGGAGTTGGTAGCTTAATGCTGTAGCCCTGCCTGGTACTGGCATTTTAAACATATAGGTAGCTGCCAGTTACTTGCATTGATACTGTAAACTTTTCTAGATGTGTCTCATGGTTTAAATACCTGAAATACTTTTTTTCAGAGTTGTCGAACAAATTTGATTTTACAGCATTCTTAATTTGGACATTCTGTTTCAATATATACTATCAAAGGTTTTTGTGATATATCTTAAAATAAACAGTAAATGATGACTGGTTGGTGTGGGTTTTCCGGTCTGTGTGGCCGTGGCCTGGTAGATCACACACAGCCCGGAAAACCCACAACAACCAGTTGAATCCGTCCGTGAAAGCCTTCGACAGTAAATGATGAGTTTTGAATTTGTGGTACAAGACTAACAGAGAAGATAGGTCACCAGATCAGCACTGTTGCCTGACCTGGAGGAAACTGGAAGGTAAAGAGAGATGGAACCAAGACATTATGAATTGAGGTGAAATGTGGAGGAAAGAGATTGGAGAGTGGACTCTTTCAATGACTCAAGGATTTCTGAGCTGAAGAGTTCATTTTCCCTTTGAAATTCTGCTATGGCGGGGTTCAGGGTGGATTTATCTGTCTGTAACCAAAATATATCTGTCCCACCCTGTCAAGAAAGCATCCATCTTAAGAGAATCCTCTGGAAGTTTGGCCAGGTGCAGATAAGTTTTTTAGGTAATTGGTTACCTCCAAGGACAAATTTGCAGGCTGATTCTAATTTAAAACATTCAGTGTTGCTGAGAAGCTTCTGGCTGGGATGGGTGAATTACTTTTTCCAGTTTGGAGGAGGCAATTTGTCCCAAGCCTGCAAAGTTTGGTCAGGGCAGTCCTAGGATCAGTTAGAAGGGCTATCAGATTGTGGCCATCATTTTCCATAGAGAATCTTCATTATAAAAGTTAATCATTCCTTTTTAACAACACCCCCCCCCCCCATATACCACTTTGTTGCTGCCAGAGAAGACTTTGCTTATGCTTTGCAACTTAAGGCCTCAAGAACAAGAATATAGGACTTTAGTGATTATGATTATGTAGAGAGTGTGCACTATTATTTTCGGTATACCTGTTATTGCCAAGCTGTAATTCTGTTTGATTTTAAACATCTTACTAATTTTCTCAATAAAGCTGTTTGCATTTTAAACAGTATGAGTTTACTGGCCAAATCCATTTGCTTGGTTATGTTACTAACAGCGGCTGGGTCTTTTGTCGCTATACACCAATATTTTCCCAGCATAGTATCAGCACTGGCAGCTGTCTTAAAATCAGTGTTTTCTGAAGTTACTTTCAAACCCAGAGCCATGCAAAAGGAAGGGGAAGTTAGTATTTGGAAGGGAAACTCCCAAGGAAATTCAGGATCGTGATGCATAGGCAGGCAGTGGCAAACCACCTCTGACATCTCTTGCCTTGAAAACACTACAGGAATACCATGAAGTCAACAGTGGCCTGCAGCACTTTCCACCACTGCTTTTATACTGAATTGTCTATTCAGCTTGGTATAGTCCAATCTGACTGGCAGTGGTTTCAAGATGGGAATTTGCATCTTTTCTATCCATGCAAACTGAATCTTTTGGCTGGATACGTTGGAAGTTGGATCTGGGATATTCGGTGTGCAAAGAGTGTTCATAAGCCATTAACTGTATCAGGTCACTTTGATCCGAAATTTTTTTACTGTCTAAATAGGAAAATACAATTCTAATTAAAATGCATAAATGCTTAATCAAATTTGGGTTAAACAAGTCTTCGGGATGTGGGGGCATTCCTGCACAGGCGCACTACCAAACTGTGAATGAGCCTGGAAATAATGTGTACGCTTGTGCATTCCCTTGCATGTTCCATTTCTTTCCCTCACTGACTTGTGGCAGATTCTGGCTTGTTGAGTTGGTTGAGATTGCAAACAGTGGTAGCAAGTGTAAGAGCTTTGGGTCACTGTAGTAAGGTTTGTATTGATCCTTTTTAAAGTACAGAGATCATTGAAACTGGAGGTTAAATAAAACCGCAGAGAAGATTAATTTGTATAAACATTATCTATATATATAAAAATCTATCAGTGCGTTTTCTGCTGACAGGTAATCTCCCAAACTACTGGATCGAGTTCTATGAAATTTTCACACAACGTCGCATTCACATGTGGCCAGGTTTCCATAATGTTTCTACACCTCCTGTTGTGTGCATGTCACAACTGTGCCAGTTATTGTGTACATGCCACGCATGTGACAGTTGGAGCCACAGTTCTGTTCCGCAACAGCGCCATCTGCTGGCCGTCAAAACAACACCCTCTGATACAAGGGAAACAACCATGACTTCTTTGAAAACCGCTGCCATCTGGAGTGAAAGCGATGACCTCACCATCTGGACATGGCCCACCCACCCTAGCGGAGGAAGGGGAAGGTGAGGGAGGGTCTGGGGTTTTGCTGGACCAAACGCTCTGAAATTTGAACACAACGTAACTCATGCCTCTCAGCGTGTTTTAAGCTACTTACCTAGTTCATGTACCACACTGGCCAAGGTAAACCATGATAACAAGCTACGTTCCACCCAGTTCTCCCCCCCCCCCACATACACATAGGAACCGAAAGCCAAGTAGAAATGGATAACCTTTCATACGCACATCTCTTAGGGGTGCGTTTCAGTCGAACCGTGAGAGGTATTGTGTGCCTGCCACACTTGTGACAGTTGGAACCATGGTATGGTTCCACAACAGTGTCATCTGATAGACGTCAACAGCAACACACTTCGCCTGCAAGGGAACGGAATGAAAGGAACAGGGTCCCCCATCTGGACATGGGCCACCCACCCTAACAAAGGAAGGGGAATGTTAGGGAGGGAGGCGGCGGGGTGCCATGCAAGGGAACGGGAGAGATGGAGGGGAGCGAGGGGCCCCTTGCCCCTCCCCTCCCTTGCATGCATTGTTCAATGACACATGTTCAAACCATTTGCTTTCCCTTTTCTTTCTTTTCCACTTCACCAGACTGAAGCCACAGTAACGCGTGACCGGGCACGCTAGTGTTGTATAAACATTATGTCTCTTTAAAGCTTGTAGTTAACAGGTCTGCTCATCACCAGAGACTGGCCTCACATTCACTCCTCTCCCAGAAGTTGTGTTACACCAGTCTGCCACAATATCAGGCAGTGCTATACATGCAGTTGTTCTGTTGTTGGGACAAATACCCTCTCGCTCAATCACTCTCCAGAAAAACATTGACTGCTAGAGTAGCACTCAGCACTCTCATAGATTCAGGGGTCAAAACATCAGAGTGACTGTTTTACTTTGCAGAAACAGAACAGCCTCCTGTCCCTCACAGCTACATGCACAGCAAGGGAGGAGATAGTTCTTTAGTAGAAGGAGAACAAGAAAGAATGGAAGTCAACAAAGGAATCCTGTGAGCTTTTGAGTTTTGTTTTAGACTTGTTCGTGTGATCTCAGTCATGGCGTACCATTGTGTCTTAATCAAGCCAATTTATTTTTAAAGTGCTGTCAGATAAAGCAATGAAAGAAGAATGCTTTCTGTTAAACTCTTCTGCAAACCAAATTTGCAATGGATATATCTAATTTTAGCCTTCTTTTCCAAGTTGGTCTCCCCCCTGCCCTGCACATACTTTATTCACATTTTAATATAAATAAATATGCATGGAAACCTGAGACAAACGGACAGTGAAGCAAAATAAAGCTTACTGTGCAGTTTTACTGTATCAACTTCATAAAGTTCCCAAAGCAAATATCTAGAAAGACATAGCTGAACATATTAAACACAGTTATTGGTCTGTAGCAGATATTGCTCCTTGGAGGTTTTATTGTTTCTGCAGTTGGAAACCTAAACATAAACCGAGGGGTTGGGGGAAGGGAGATGTGGGTCTTCAAAGTGATTTAATTTAGCCAAATTTGATTTGGTCTGTGAATTTTAATCAGTGCTGTCAAACACATGATTTTTATAATTATCTGGAGATCTGAGATGACACTGATGTGGAAGATTAGTTAAGTGAAAGAACACGATGGAAGCAAATGCATGAAGAGTAAGTGAATGAATTATTATTGGGGCTGTAGTTGTACCCACCTTTTTGTCTAGATAAATATTTGCTCTAGATGAATATTTTCTTCCATGGAATATGGGGGGGGGGGGTTGTGTTGT
Organism: Sphaerodactylus townsendi; assembly: GCF_021028975.2. Taxonomy (NCBI): domain Eukaryota; kingdom Metazoa; phylum Chordata; class Lepidosauria; order Squamata; family Sphaerodactylidae; genus Sphaerodactylus; species Sphaerodactylus townsendi. The sequence continues at coordinate 81,979,906 of NC_059432.1, read as the reverse complement.
TTGTTGCATGTCCATTCTCCACCCCTGCCCAGCAATCCCATACAGCCCCTGGAGAGTTGATTTATGGGGTCATAGGTTCTGACTAGAGTAACAGCCATGTAAGTTGAGGACTGGATTTCCCCCTCTGTCTTCTACAGATGTAATCCCACTGATAGCTCCACTTGTCAAAGAGGGAGAAGCTCTCTTTCTACTGCCATACCACTGTGTTTGGCCACTGGTTCACATGTGGCTCTTGAGATCAATTTTCTAGAGGTTGGAAGGGACTCTTGGGTGGAAAAGAATGAGGTAATTATCCTTTTCTAGTGCCTTGATCAGCCCAGTTTTTAGGAGAAAAATGTTTGTTTGTTTGTTTGTTTATTTATTTATTTGATTTTTATAGGGGGGAATGTTAGGGGGGATTTGATTGCTGGAAATGTAAACCGTGAACTACAGGAAATCATGGTACTTTTTCATCCATGTACTTCCTTTCTTCTAACTTGGTCAGACAAATTGATTTACTTATGTCACATTTAGAATAGAATAGAATAGAATAGAATAGAATCTTTATTGGCCAAGTGTGATTGGACACACAAGGAATTTGTCTCCGGTGCATATGCTCTCAGTGTACATAAAAGAAAATACATTTGTCAAGAATCATAAGGTACAGCACTTAATGATTGTCATATAGGTCTAGTAAGCAATCAGGAAACAATCAATAGTAATAAAAACATAAAATGTAAAATCATAAAATAAAATGAAATGTCAGCACAGGCTATAGTCATACAGTCATAATTGGGAGGAGATGGGTAATAGGAATGATGAAAAAAGTAGTGCAGTAATTATATAATAAATATATACTAAATAGTTTGACATTATCGAGGGAATTATTTGTTTAACAGAGTGATGGCATTCGGGAAAAAACTGTTCTTATGTCTAGTTGTCTTGGTGTGCAGTGCTCTGTAGCGACGTTTAGAGGGTAAGAGTTGAAACAGTTTATGTCCAGGATGCGAGGAGTCAGTAAATATTTTCACAGCCCTTTTTTTGACCCGTGCAGTATACAGGTCCTCAATGGAAGGCAGGTTAGCAGCAATTGTTTTTTCTGCAGTTCTGATTATTCTCTGAAGTCTGTGTCGATCTTGTTGGGTTACAGAACCAAACCACACAGTTATAGAGGTGCAGATGACAGACTCAATGATTCCTCTGATCATTTGAGATGCAGTCATTGGTATACAGAGAGAAGAGAAGTGGTGAAAGTACACAGCCTTGGGGGGCCCCTGTGCTCATTTTACAGGTGTCTGATGTAATTTTTCCTAGCTTCACCTGCTGTTTCCTATCTGTTAGGAAGCTTGTGATCCACTTACAAATATGCTCAGGTACTGCTAGCTGATTTAGTTTGGTTAGAAGAATGTCCGGTCTGATAGTATTGAATGCTGAACTAAAGTCAACAAAGAGGACCCTTGCATAGGTCTTTGGCGATTCAAGATGCTGTAGGATATAGTGCAAAGCCATATTAACAGCATCATCTGTCGATCTATTTGCTCGGTATGCAAATTGCAAGGGGTCCAACAGTGGATCCGTGATGGTTTTCAAATGGTACATCACTAGCCTTTCAAAAGTTTTCATAACTACAGATGTTAGAGCAACTGGTCTGTAGTCGTTCAGTTCCTTGATGGAAGGCTTCTTCGGCACTGGGACGATAGTGGAGTGTTTGAAGCAGGAAGGAACATAGCACATCTCTAGTGATTTGTTAAAGATTTGGATGAAGATGGGGGGCCAATTGGACAGCACAGAGCTTTTAGGCAAGAAAGGTGTTACATCTTGTCTGGAGCCTGGAGTGCTTTTCCAGAGCTACTGTCATGTGATAATAGATCACTTGCACTTCCTTTTCTACAGAGAATCACACCAGGGGTTGTGAAACCCAATGAAATGGAGTTTCAGATTGGTAGGAAAGTTTGGCGGCTATTGTTGGTGCATCTGAGATAGAGGTTGTGGAGAATGGTGACTGTAGATTGTTTTCAAACCTACAGTAGAACACGTTCAGGTCGTCTGCCAATTGCTGATTTCCTTCAGCTTGGGAAGGTGGTTTACTGTAACCGGTGATATTTTTGAGAGTTTTTGTAAGGAATTCCATAGAAGCAGAAATAAAAGGCTCTTTGGTGAAAAAGACCGTTTATTCAGACATCTTAGAAAGCTCAAGTACACGCAGTGGCAGGAATGACACTTCCCGCCAGAAGCACAGGTTATAACTCTATCCATCCCATCCCCCTCCCGGCTTCCCATGGGAACGGAGACCTCATCTCCCGCGCAGAGATAAAGTCTCCGCCGATGAAACTGGCCCATCGCCCGGGCTGTGGAATGTACTCAAGGTTAAGTGACTGCCCTTCTCATCAACACCATTGAAACCTTTACACTCTGCCTCCCTTAAAGAAGACCCCTCCCCAGGTTTATCTTGAGGAAAGAGAGCGGTGGAAAGAAAGCAGAAATAATAAGGGTGGGGAAGTCAATATTTTTTGAACTAAACCCATTGAATTATACCCAGAGGAATATCCCACCAGAGACTAAATATTGCAAGCGTTTGCGATTAAAACGAGAGTCCAGTTGATAGGCGTCAATTTCGTAGTGCTTGTGGCCATCAATAATAGTCGGTGGGGGGGTCCTCTCCAAAGGCGAATTCGTGCCAGGCTTTATCGGAGGCGGGAGCCTCCTTGAGTAAACTTGGAATGGAAGACAGGATGAATGTTACTAAGAGAGTTAGGCAAAAATCCAGTCGAGACAGTGACATCATTAATCACTTTAAGTAATCTGAAAAGGTCCGCACGAATCTTTTCCTAGTTTGGAAAAGGTATACACGTCTCTGAGATTTTGGTAGACAAATACACCCAAAAGCCCACACGCAGAGGAAATCGGCGGTGCTTATCCAGCTTGCAGCTTTTGGGGAGTCCTTAGCCTGTTGCCAGGCGGTCTGGACCCGATTTCCACCCCTCGGCTGGGGATGAAATCCATTGTTGAAACTCTGGAGGATCCAAAGCTGTAAAGCGGGTAGTTGCTTGATAATGGTAGGAAAGAGCGACCCGGACTTACAATTTCAAAGGGAGTTTTTTCTTTGTACTGCTATGGAACGCATTATTATAGAAGGCATTACTCCGCATAGCGGAATAGGCTTCGCACCAATTGTCTTGGTGGTAGTTGGTGTAACAACGTAAATACTGCTCTAGGGTTCTGTTAGTTCTCTCCGACTCACCGTCGATGCGCAGGCGTGGTAGAGGCTGGCGACCGCCCGGCTGACCCCCTAACAACCCTAAAAAAGCCTTCCAGAACGCCCCAGGAAATGAATTGAGGGCCGCGGTCGGGAGACCACCTTAACGGGGGCGGAGTGTAGACGGTAAACCATGTTGAATGAACAGCCGATCGACGCTGGCTTAGGCAGGAGGGATGGAAGCACTTTGCCGGAATAAAATGGGCTTGCGTACGAAATAGATCCGCACTACGCCATAAGGCCGTGTTGCCATGGCTTTCCGGTAAATCTGTAATAAAAATCCATGGAGATGACTTCCCAGAGGCGGGAGGCCACCGGGAGAAGGTTTCAACAGCCCATGGGGCTTTCCCAGAATGTTTCCGGCTTCTGCACAGACAGAGCAACCTTTAATATACGCCCTCAATGTCTTTGCGCGTGCAGCCACCAGAGGTGGCGGTAGGGCTAAATGCAGAGTTTTCAGAAAGCCAAAATGTTAGCCGAGCGGAGCATGGTGGCAAGCTTGAAGTACCGCGCTAGCGGAGGAGGAGAGGCGCGTGCCAACACTCCCCCCTCCGCCATGCGGCATTCTCCCGGCGCGGTTGGGAGATGCGCTTCTTCCGCTGGAGGCTCGATGCAGGCCAGCCTCCTCGAGTTCCCGCAGGAAAGGAGAGACGAGACTGGGAATGGGTGGTGAAGGAGGAGTGGGCGATCTGAGATCGGGTGACAGCCAGCCCTAACTGGGAGGGGGAGAGAACAGTGCGTGGAATGTCACCGTAAGGCAGCTCCACCCCCCCTCACGGGTGAAGGCGCGAGAGCGCGTCAGCCAGGTTATTAGAGTTTCGGGGAAAAAATGGACTGTGAAAGAGAAGCGAGAAAAGAAATGAAGCTAGCGAGGGTTGTTTTGCGGACATCTTGAGGGGGGGTGGGGAAAAAAAGGCGTAGGTTTTTGTGATCCGACCAAAGGCCATTACAGAGGGTGAACGGCCCCTCAAGCCAGTGGTGTAAGTGGAGAAGTGCTACTTGCAGGTGACGCAGTCTCTTTATCTCCCACAGTCCAGTTGAAGGTTCAGCACCGGAGGAATTTCTTTGATAAATAAGCACCGCGGAACCAGCCTACCATCTTTGGCCGCTGCAACAGGGCTTTAAGCGCTTTGTCCGAACATCCGCGTGAACCACAAACGGAGATCTGGGTCAGGGAGTTGCTGTAGGATGGAATTGATGGTAAAAGCAGACTTTAAGAGCTGAAAGGCTGTTTGACATTCTTCAGACCAGGAAAAGAAGGGGGCCCGGGCTTGGCGGACATTGAATCTTTACCCTTAGTGCGTAAGAGGTCCGTGAGGAGGAGGAATCAGTTCAGCGGTGGGGTATGAAGTCCACGATAGAAATTAGCAAACCCCAGAAAAGATTGGAGTTCTTCACGGTTGGTGGGGGCAGCGAGCCATTTTGCGGAGGACCGCATGTTTATAGGATCCATTTTTAAGGCCTCGAGGCGAGATCCATTAACCCAAATAGTCCAATAATAGGAGTCTGGTGGAAACAGCTTCATTTTGGAGAGTTTGGCAAAGAGAGAGTTGTTGAGCAAGCGTTTCAATACTTCCTGAACCAATGCTTCATGCTCTTCCATGGTTTGTGAATAAATTAAAACGTCATCTAAGTATACCACACCTCCCTTGTACAATAAATCATGGAGAACTTCGTTGATAAGGGCCATAAAAGCCCGGGGGGCCCCCACTTAACCCGAATGGCATTATTAAGTATTCAAACTGTCAAAACTTTGTGATGATCAGTCAAGTGTTCATAGCCTTCAGCAATTCTGACCCTGTAGTAAGCTTCTCTCAAAGTCTAATTTAGTAAAGATGCGCCCTTTGCCCAATGAATCTAAAAGGTCCTTGATCAAAGGCAAAGGGTATTTATTGGACAGGGGAGACCTGCATTGAGGACCTCGATAATCTGTGCAAAGCCGTAGAGACCCATCTTTCTTTTTTACAAACAAAGCGGGGGGCAGCGTGTGTGTGTTTGGTAGCCCGCCCGTATGAACCCGCTGGCGAGGTTCTTGTCCAAGAAGACACGCGAAGTTCCTTCTCCTCATTAAGGACTCATCACGGTAGATTCTACCTTTGGGCAGTTATTTAGGCTGTACTCGCGATTTTGCAGTCGGAGGAGTGTCTCTATGGGGTGGCAGCTTAATGATCGCATTCTTGCTCCCTGAAAAACTCTGGGCTGGGTCGTGGTACGCCCGGTGGGATGCCAATAGAATCGGGAGCAATGGCTGGTGAAGCCAGGCCGGGGAGGGTATTAGGAAGGAGTTGAACTTACGTTGTACATGTGTTCGCATGAGGGAGGATGGTCAGGGAATTCTAGGGTCAAAGCGCAACGAAATGAACTTTGGTTCGTGTAACAATAACCATGGCATGCTTGGAACTTATGGAGTGTTTGGCCACTGGCGCCAAAATAAAACTAATTTTCTCCCAATGAATTACAGAGCATGACCGGAGGAGAAGCGGTTGTGTATTGAACAGGGCGGGCGGTCCTTACGTTCCGGAGAGGGCTGCCGTCCATTTGGGTGAATGGTAATAAACCAGGGGAATTTGGTCCAGACCTAGCTCCTCTGCCACCTGGGATCGCATTAAGCAATGGGAGCAGCCAAGAATCCACAAGAGGCCGAGGCTATCTGTCGAGTAGCTATGCTTAGCGGGGTTGGCCCGGCACGCTTGGACAGTAATGGGAGGGCTTGCCTATACTCACAGCGTCAAATTGGGATTACATGTCCATGGGGGCTGAAGAAAGGCGAAACAGCTGCTTCCCCTCCTCTGGAGTAAGCGCCTTCGATGGCCGCTTTAGATGCAGAGCCGTCGGTGACGGCCCCCGATTTGCGTGGTGGCTTGGCAGATGGAAGTTAGCAGCGTGGCTGGAAGCGGTTGGTCTTTGTTTCTTCGGACAGTTGGCGGCTAGATGACCTGGTCCTCCCTCGCCAGTAAAGACACAATCCCGGTGCGTGACCCGGTATCCGAAGGTGGTCTCATTGGTAGGGGCGGCTGGGCTTGGCCCCGAGTGGGCGCCAGTGGCAGGTTTTGAAGGCGTGGAAGCGGCCTCCGACGCGAAGCGTGTTATTCAAAGCGAGGCGCCGCAGGATCCCAACTGGATTAATCAACAATAATGCGAGGGACCCGAATTAAAAAACACCGTTTCCGCGCCAGCTTGCCGTCAACAGCATCCGAGAAGTATTCGCATTTCATGCGTTCAGGCCACTCAGGAGGGAGTCGAGGAGCAGCCGCCATACGCGAAATTCCGCCGGGCAAATTCGCCAAAGGAAGGCGGTTGCCCTGCTGGATAGTTTTGATGGTCGCGGATAGCTTCATTTTCGGCGCCCGGATCTTGGAAAGCTCTTAAGGCTTGGAGGAATGCGGGCACCGTCGCGGCGAGTCTTCATCTTGCAAATCCAAAAGAGTCACAAACCAGTCGGCTGCTGCTTGCATCAGGACTGAGCCCGATGTCCCGTATTATTTTCGGCGCTCAGACCCGGTATAAAGTCATAATAGTCCTCCAAGTGGGCATCGAGTTGTAAGATGAAGTAGGGGAGTTTGGAAGCGGTCCCATCAAAACGGGCAGGTATCGGGGGCCGGTAGTAACCCCTTTCCGCGGCTCTTGGCGCCTGCAGGGGCGGCGGATGCGCCAGTTAGCGAGCAGGTTAGTAGGCAGCGGTTGCACGGGGGGGCCGGGATGGGTGGCGGTATTAATGCCGGTGCAGCTGGCGTTCCGGTGGGAGCTGGTCTATTACCGCGGAAGGTGGCGGGGCCCAACAAGCGTCGGCCCTCTCTTTCAAGCGGCAGTATCAGTGACCAGCGTAGACTCCAACTTGGGGGCTTCCTGGTCTGCTGCTTCCTCAGTTCCCTCTCAAAGGCAGCCAGCTCTCTCTCCTTAACGGATCAATGCATCCTGAATGCGCATGCAGAGCTGCTTTTCTACCGTTCCAATTTAGCCAGTTAGGTCCCGTTTAATAGCTGCAGTAAGCTCACTTTGCGTCGCGCAAGGCCTGAGCAACTTCGGCGTTGCGGCTGTAAATCATCAGTTTAAGATACGTTCCAGGACCTTATCATGAATTGACAGATTCTCGCGCGTATTGTCGTTGGAGGCGCATCTTTATGCACGGTCCAGCTTCGAGTTGGACTTCTTTGCGTTACTGTTCCCGGTCCCTCTGCAGGTTTTCGCATCTTGCTGCAGCTGTGCCCGTTCCTCCTCCCAAAGCTGGCGTTCACGGGTCCATGCTTCTTGGGCATCTCGCAGTCGGCCCACTTCCTCATCCCAGTTCTCTTTAGATGGGAGAGGGAACAGATCCGGCTGGGAGTGCAGGCTTTCTTCGGACTCTTAAATTAAGTCTGGAAGCGAGACATCGGAGACACCGTAGCCACCCGGTAGCTCCCCGGAAGCGCACTCAGGTGCGGCAGCTGACCCGGGATCAGGGGGGTCCGATCGGGCGACGGTTGCGGATACCCCTCCCAATCCCAGGTTTAGTCCCAGTGTCGCCGGGCCGGGCCCCAGTGCTGTACCACGGTGGTTAGAACATCGCAAAATGCCCGAGGTCGCGGGAGATCGTTCAATGGACTCCTGGAGTTGCCGCATGAAAGGTGAAAGTCAGGCCCGTCTCCTCCGCGACAGGTTGCATCTGAGGTTTTGTAATCCATCACGAAAGCGAGGTAGAAATTCCGATCCACAGGCTTTCGATCCGCAGACCGGCGCCCCAAAGCGACTCATGTAAGTCTCCGTAATTGTCGTGCGTCACGTCCCTCGTTCCAGCGGAGTAAAGGAAGGGCTTCGTGCTGATCACGAGGGCGGGGAAAAGAAGTCACCAAGCCGAGACCCGTTCTCCCGCTGGAACCTCCAGATCCAGAAGGGAAAGGTCGGAGCCCTCTTTGGGGGCTACCGCACCTTCCCCAAAAACATCCAACCTCTCCATGCCGAGACACCAGAGGTCCACTGCACTAGGGATATAGATGAATTAAGATGAATATGGATTCCTGCCACAATGTAAGGAATTCCATAGAAGCAGAAATAAAAGGCTCTTTGGTGAAAAAGACCGTTTATTCAGACATCTTAGAAAGCTCAAGTACACGCAGTGGCAGGAATGACACTTCCCGCCAGAAGCACAGGTTATAACTCTATCCATCCCATCCCCCTCCCGGCTTCCCATGGGAACGGAGACCTCATCTCCCGCGCAGAGATAAAGTCTCCGCCGATGAAACTGGCCCATCGCCCGGGCTGTGGAATGTACTCAAGGTTAGGCGGCTGCCCTTCTCATCAACACCATTGAAACCTTTACAGTTTTCCACATGTTTGCTGTTTCGTTTGGTGAAAACTGATTTTTTAGCTTTTCAGAGTAGTTTCTTTTTGCTGCTCTGATCTCCTTTGTTAATACATTTCTGGCCTGATTGTACAGCATTCTATCACCCTTTCTGTAGGCCTCTTCTTTGGAACGACGTAACTGCTTAAGTTTAGCTGTGAACCAAGGTTTGTTGTTACTATATATACGCAAGTTCCTGGTTGGTATACAAAGATCTTCACAGAAGCTGACATATGATGTTACAGTATCTGTGAGTTCATCCAAATCTGCAGAGATGTCTTTAAAAATATTCCAGTCTGTACAGTCAAGGCAAGCCTGCAGCTTTAACTTTGCCTCTTCAGTCCAAGTTCTGCCACTGGTTTAGTTGTGGTTTTGTGGCTTTAAATCTTTGTTTGTAAGCGGGTACAAAGATTGAGATCATGCAATGATCAAGAGATATTTTCCTGGCCTACAGCTGCTCGTGGTAAAGACCAATAAAGCATCTTTCAGTGTTGTATATGAGTGGAGTCTAAGATATTCTTGCCCCCCCCCCCACCCCCCCCCCGCCCCCTCCCCCATCCCCCCCCCCCCCCCCCTCCCCTCCCCCCTCCCCTCCACCCCCCCCCCCTCCCCCACCCCCCCCTCCACCCTCCCCAGCTCCGCCCCCCCCCCCCCCCCCCCCCCCACCCCGCCCCCCCCACACCCCCACCGACCCCCCCACACACACAACCCGCCCCCCCCCCCCCCCCCCCCCCCCCCCCCACCCCCCCCCCCCCCCACCCCCCCCCCCCCCCACCCCCCCCCCCCCCCACCCCCCCCCCCCCCCACCCCCCCCCCCCCCCACCCCCCCCCCCCCCCACCCCCCCCCCCCCCCACCCCCCCCCCCCCCCACCCCCCCCCCCCCCCACCCCCCCCCCCCCCCACCCCCCCCCCCCCCCACCCCCCCCCCCCCCCACCCCCCCCCCCCCCCACCCCCCCCCCCCCCCACCCCCCCCCCCCCCCACCCCCCCCCCCCCCCACCCCCCCCCCCCCCCACCCCCCCCCCCCCCCACCCCCCCCCCCCCCCACCCCCCCCCCCCCCCACCCCCCCCCCCCCCCACCCCCCCCCCCCCCCACCCCCCCCCCCCCCCACCCCCCCCCCCCCCCACCCCCCCCCCCCCCCACCCCCCCCCCCCCCCACCCCCCCCCCCCCCCACCCCCCCCCCCCCCCACCCCCCCCCCCCCCCACCCCCCCCCCCCCCCACCCCCCCCCCCCCCCACCCCCCCCCCCCCCCACCCCCCCCCCCCCCCACCCCCCCCCCCCCCCACCCCCCCCCCCCCCCACCCCCCCCCCCCCCCACCCCCCCCCCCCCCCACCCCCCCCCCCCCCCACCCCCCCCCCCCCCCACCCCCCCCCCCCCCCACCCCCCCCCCCCCCCACCCCCCCCCCCCCCCACCCCCCCCCCCCCCCACCCCCCCCCCCCCCCACCCCCCCCCCCCCCCACCCCCCCCCCCCCCCACCCCCCCCCCCCCCCACCCCCCCCCCCCCCCACCCCCCCCCCCCCCCACCCCCCCCCCCCCCCACCCCCCCCCCCCCCCACCCCCCCCCCCCCCCACCCCCCCCCCCCCCCACCCCCCCCCCCCCCCACCCCCCCCCCCCCCCACCCCCCCCCCCCCCCACCCCCCCCCCCCCCCACCCCCCCCCCCCCCCACCCCCCCCCCCCCCCACCCCCCCCCCCCCCCACCCCCCCCCCCCCCCACCCCCCCCCCCCCCCACCCCCCCCCCCCCCCACCCCCCCCCCCCCCCACCCCCCCCCCCCCCCACCCCCCCCCCCCCCCACCCCCCCCCCCCCCCACCCCCCCCCCCCCCCACCCCCCCCCCCCCCCACCCCCCCCCCCCCCCACCCCCCCCCCCCCCCACCCCCCCCCCCCCCCACCCCCCCCCCCCCCCACCCCCCCCCCCCCCCACCCCCCCCCCCCCCCACCCCCCCCCCCCCCCACCCCCCCCCCCCCCCACCCCCCCCCCCCCCCACCCCCCCCCCCCCCCACCCCCCCCCCCCCCCACCCCCCCCCCCCCCCACCCCCCCCCCCCCCCACCCCCCCCCCCCCCCACCCCCCCCCCCCCCCACCCCCCCCCCCCCCCACCCCCCCCCCCCCCCACCCCCCCCCCCCCCCACCCCCCCCCCCCCCCACCCCCCCCCCCCCCCACCCCCCCCCCCCCCCACCCCCCCCCCCCCCCACCCCCCCCCCCCCCCACCCCCCCCCCCCCCCACCCCCCCCCCCCCCCACCCCCCCCCCCCCCCACCCCCCCCCCCCCCCACCCCCCCCCCCCCCCACCCCCCCCCCCCCCCACCCCCCCCCCCCCCCACCCCCCCCCCCCCCCACCCCCCCCCCCCCCCACCCCCCCCCCCCCCCACCCCCCCCCCCCCCCACCCCCCCCCCCCCCCACCCCCCCCCCCCCCCACCCCCCCCCCCCCCCACCCCCCCCCCCCCCCACCCCCCCCCCCCCCCACCCCCCCCCCCCCCCACCCCCCCCCCCCCCCACCCCCCCCCCCCCCCACCCCCCCCCCCCCCCACCCCCCCCCCCCCCCACCCCCCCCCCCCCCCACCCCCCCCCCCCCCCACCCCCCCCCCCCCCCACCCCCCCCCCCCCCCACCCCCCCCCCCCCCCACCCCCCCCCCCCCCCACCCCCCCCCCCCCCCACCCCCCCCCCCCCCCACCCCCCCCCCCCCCCACCCCCCCCCCCCCCCACCCCCCCCCCCCCCCACCCCCCCCCCCCCCCACCCCCCCCCCCCCCCACCCCCCCCCCCCCCCACCCCCCCCCCCCCCCACCCCCCCCCCCCCCCACCCCCCCCCCCCCCCACCCCCCCCCCCCCCCACCCCCCCCCCCCCCCACCCCCCCCCCCCCCCACCCCCCCCCCCCCCCACCCCCCCCCCCCCCCACCCCCCCCCCCCCCCACCCCCCCCCCCCCCCACCCCCCCCCCCCCCCACCCCCCCCCCCCCCCACCCCCCCCCCCCCCCACCCCCCCCCCCCCCCACCCCCCCCCCCCCCCACCCCCCCCCCCCCCCACCCCCCCCCCCCCCCACCCCCCCCCCCCCCCACCCCCCCCCCCCCCCACCCCCCCCCCCCCCCACCCCCCCCCCCCCCCACCCCCCCCCCCCCCCACCCCCCCCCCCCCCCACCCCCCCCCCCCCCCACCCCCCCCCCCCCCCACCCCCCCCCCCCCCCACCCCCCCCCCCCCCCACCCCCCCCCCCCCCCACCCCCCCCCCCCCCCACCCCCCCCCCCCCCCACCCCCCCCCCCCCCCACCCCCCCCCCCCCCCACCCCCCCCCCCCCCCACCCCCCCCCCCCCCCACCCCCCCCCCCCCCCACCCCCCCCCCCCCCCACCCCCCCCCCCCCCCACCCCCCCCCCCCCCCACCCCCCCCCCCCCCCACCCCCCCCCCCCCCCACCCCCCCCCCCCCCCACCCCCCCCCCCCCCCACCCCCCCCCCCCCCCACCCCCCCCCCCCCCCACCCCCCCCCCCCCCCACCCCCCCCCCCCCCCACCCCCCCCCCCCCCCACCCCCCCCCCCCCCCACCCCCCCCCCCCCCCACCCCCCCCCCCCCCCACCCCCCCCCCCCCCCACCCCCCCCCCCCCCCACCCCCCCCCCCCCCCACCCCCCCCCCCCCCCACCCCCCCCCCCCCCCACCCCCCCCCCCCCCCACCCCCCCCCCCCCCCACCCCCCCCCCCCCCCACCCCCCCCCCCCCCCACCCCCCCCCCCCCCCACCCCCCCCCCCCCCCACCCCCCCCCCCCCCCACCCCCCCCCCCCCCCACCCCCCCCCCCCCCCACCCCCCCCCCCCCCCACCCCCCCCCCCCCCCACCCCCCCCCCCCCCCACCCCCCCCCCCCCCCACCCCCCCCCCCCCCCACCCCCCCCCCCCCCCACCCCCCCCCCCCCCCACCCCCCCCCCCCCCCACCCCCCCCCCCCCCCACCCCCCCCCCCCCCCACCCCCCCCCCCCCCCACCCCCCCCCCCCCCCACCCCCCCCCCCCCCCACCCCCCCCCCCCCCCACCCCCCCCCCCCCCCACCCCCCCCCCCCCCCACCCCCCCCCCCCCCCACCCCCCCCCCCCCCCACCCCCCCCCCCCCCCACCCCCCCCCCCCCCCACCCCCCCCCCCCCCCACCCCCCCCCCCCCCCACCCCCCCCCCCCCCCACCCCCCCCCCCCCCCACCCCCCCCCCCCCCCACCCCCCCCCCCCCCCACCCCCCCCCCCCCCCACCCCCCCCCCCCCCCACCCCCCCCCCCCCCCACCCCCCCCCCCCCCCACCCCCCCCCCCCCCCACCCCCCCCCCCCCCCACCCCCCCCCCCCCCCACCCCCCCCCCCCCCCACCCCCCCCCCCCCCCACCCCCCCCCCCCCCCACCCCCCCCCCCCCCCACCCCCCCCCCCCCCCACCCCCCCCCCCCCCCACCCCCCCCCCCCCCCACCCCCCCCCCCCCCCACCCCCCCCCCCCCCCACCCCCCCCCCCCCCCACCCCCCCCCCCCCCCACCCCCCCCCCCCCCCACCCCCCCCCCCCCCCACCCCCCCCCCCCCCCACCCCCCCCCCCCCCCACCCCCCCCCCCCCCCACCCCCCCCCCCCCCCACCCCCCCCCCCCCCCACCCCCCCCCCCCCCCACCCCCCCCCCCCCCCACCCCCCCCCCCCCCCACCCCCCCCCCCCCCCACCCCCCCCCCCCCCCACCCCCCCCCCCCCCCACCCCCCCCCCCCCCCACCCCCCCCCCCCCCCACCCCCCCCCCCCCCCACCCCCCCCCCCCCCCACCCCCCCCCCCCCCCACCCCCCCCCCCCCCCACCCCCCCCCCCCCCCACCCCCCCCCCCCCCCACCCCCCCCCCCCCCCACCCCCCCCCCCCCCCACCCCCCCCCCCCCCCACCCCCCCCCCCCCCCACCCCCCCCCCCCCCCACCCCCCCCCCCCCCCACCCCCCCCCCCCCCCACCCCCCCCCCCCCCCACCCCCCCCCCCCCCCACCCCCCCCCCCCCCCACCCCCCCCCCCCCCCACCCCCCCCCCCCCCCACCCCCCCCCCCCCCCACCCCCCCCCCCCCCCACCCCCCCCCCCCCCCACCCCCCCCCCCCCCCACCCCCCCCCCCCCCCACCCCCCCCCCCCCCCACCCCCCCCCCCCCCCACCCCCCCCCCCCCCCACCCCCCCCCCCCCCCACCCCCCCCCCCCCCCACCCCCCCCCCCCCCCACCCCCCCCCCCCCCCACCCCCCCCCCCCCCCACCCCCCCCCCCCCCCACCCCCCCCCCCCCCCACCCCCCCCCCCCCCCACCCCCCCCCCCCCCCACCCCCCCCCCCCCCCACCCCCCCCCCCCCCCACCCCCCCCCCCCCCCACCCCCCCCCCCCCCCACCCCCCCCCCCCCCCACCCCCCCCCCCCCCCACCCCCCCCCCCCCCCACCCCCCCCCCCCCCCACCCCCCCCCCCCCCCACCCCCCCCCCCCCCCACCCCCCCCCCCCCCCACCCCCCCCCCCCCCCACCCCCCCCCCCCCCCACCCCCCCCCCCCCCCACCCCCCCCCCCCCCCACCCCCCCCCCCCCCCACCCCCCCCCCCCCCCACCCCCCCCCCCCCCCACCCCCCCCCCCCCCCACCCCCCCCCCCCCCCACCCCCCCCCCCCCCCACCCCCCCCCCCCCCCACCCCCCCCCCCCCCCACCCCCCCCCCCCCCCACCCCCCCCCCCCCCCACCCCCCCCCCCCCCCACCCCCCCCCCCCCCCACCCCCCCCCCCCCCCACCCCCCCCCCCCCCCACCCCCCCCCCCCCCCACCCCCCCCCCCCCCCACCCCCCCCCCCCCCCACCCCCCCCCCCCCCCACCCCCCCCCCCCCCCACCCCCCCCCCCCCCCACCCCCCCCCCCCCCCACCCCCCCCCCCCCCCACCCCCCCCCCCCCCCACCCCCCCCCCCCCCCACCCCCCCCCCCCCCCACCCCCCCCCCCCCCCACCCCCCCCCCCCCCCACCCCCCCCCCCCCCCACCCCCCCCCCCCCCCACCCCCCCCCCCCCCCACCCCCCCCCCCCCCCACCCCCCCCCCCCCCCACCCCCCCCCCCCCCCACCCCCCCCCCCCCCCACCCCCCCCCCCCCCCACCCCCCCCCCCCCCCACCCCCCCCCCCCCCCACCCCCCCCCCCCCCCACCCCCCCCCCCCCCCACCCCCCCCCCCCCCCACCCCCCCCCCCCCCCACCCCCCCCCCCCCCCACCCCCCCCCCCCCCCACCCCCCCCCCCCCCCACCCCCCCCCCCCCCCACCCCCCCCCCCCCCCACCCCCCCCCCCCCCCACCCCCCCCCCCCCCCACCCCCCCCCCCCCCCACCCCCCCCCCCCCCCACCCCCCCCCCCCCCCACCCCCCCCCCCCCCCACCCCCCCCCCCCCCCACCCCCCCCCCCCCCCACCCCCCCCCCCCCCCACCCCCCCCCCCCCCCACCCCCCCCCCCCCCCACCCCCCCCCCCCCCCACCCCCCCCCCCCCCCACCCCCCCCCCCCCCCACCCCCCCCCCCCCCCACCCCCCCCCCCCCCCACCCCCCCCCCCCCCCACCCCCCCCCCCCCCCACCCCCCCCCCCCCCCACCCCCCCCCCCCCCCACCCCCCCCCCCCCCCACCCCCCCCCCCCCCCACCCCCCCCCCCCCCCACCCCCCCCCCCCCCCACCCCCCCCCCCCCCCACCCCCCCCCCCCCCCACCCCCCCCCCCCCCCACCCCCCCCCCCCCCCACCCCCCCCCCCCCCCACCCCCCCCCCCCCCCACCCCCCCCCCCCCCCACCCCCCCCCCCCCCCACCCCCCCCCCCCCCCACCCCCCCCCCCCCCCACCCCCCCCCCCCCCCACCCCCCCCCCCCCCCACCCCCCCCCCCCCCCACCCCCCCCCCCCCCCACCCCCCCCCCCCCCCACCCCCCCCCCCCCCCACCCCCCCCCCCCCCCACCCCCCCCCCCCCCCACCCCCCCCCCCCCCCACCCCCCCCCCCCCCCACCCCCCCCCCCCCCCACCCCCCCCCCCCCCCACCCCCCCCCCCCCCCACCCCCCCCCCCCCCCACCCCCCCCCCCCCCCACCCCCCCCCCCCCCCACCCCCCCCCCCCCCCACCCCCCCCCCCCCCCACCCCCCCCCCCCCCCACCCCCCCCCCCCCCCACCCCCCCCCCCCCCCACCCCCCCCCCCCCCCACCCCCCCCCCCCCCCACCCCCCCCCCCCCCCACCCCCCCCCCCCCCCACCCCCCCCCCCCCCCACCCCCCCCCCCCCCCACCCCCCCCCCCCCCCACCCCCCCCCCCCCCCACCCCCCCCCCCCCCCACCCCCCCCCCCCCCCACCCCCCCCCCCCCCCACCCCCCCCCCCCCCCACCCCCCCCCCCCCCCACCCCCCCCCCCCCCCACCCCCCCCCCCCCCCACCCCCCCCCCCCCCCACCCCCCCCCCCCCCCACCCCCCCCCCCCCCCACCCCCCCCCCCCCCCACCCCCCCCCCCCCCCACCCCCCCCCCCCCCCACCCCCCCCCCCCCCCACCCCCCCCCCCCCCCACCCCCCCCCCCCCCCACCCCCCCCCCCCCCCACCCCCCCCCCCCCCCACCCCCCCCCCCCCCCACCCCCCCCCCCCCCCACCCCCCCCCCCCCCCACCCCCCCCCCCCCCCACCCCCCCCCCCCCCCACCCCCCCCCCCCCCCACCCCCCCCCCCCCCCACCCCCCCCCCCCCCCACCCCCCCCCCCCCCCACCCCCCCCCCCCCCCACCCCCCCCCCCCCCCACCCCCCCCCCCCCCCACCCCCCCCCCCCCCCACCCCCCCCCCCCCCCACCCCCCCCCCCCCCCACCCCCCCCCCCCCCCACCCCCCCCCCCCCCCACCCCCCCCCCCCCCCACCCCCCCCCCCCCCCACCCCCCCCCCCCCCCACCCCCCCCCCCCCCCACCCCCCCCCCCCCCCACCCCCCCCCCCCCCCACCCCCCCCCCCCCCCACCCCCCCCCCCCCCCACCCCCCCCCCCCCCCACCCCCCCCCCCCCCCACCCCCCCCCCCCCCCACCCCCCCCCCCCCCCACCCCCCCCCCCCCCCACCCCCCCCCCCCCCCACCCCCCCCCCCCCCCACCCCCCCCCCCCCCCACCCCCCCCCCCCCCCACCCCCCCCCCCCCCCACCCCCCCCCCCCCCCACCCCCCCCCCCCCCCACCCCCCCCCCCCCCCACCCCCCCCCCCCCCCACCCCCCCCCCCCCCCACCCCCCCCCCCCCCCACCCCCCCCCCCCCCCACCCCCCCCCCCCCCCACCCCCCCCCCCCCCCACCCCCCCCCCCCCCCACCCCCCCCCCCCCCCACCCCCCCCCCCCCCCACCCCCCCCCCCCCCCACCCCCCCCCCCCCCCACCCCCCCCCCCCCCCACCCCCCCCCCCCCCCACCCCCCCCCCCCCCCACCCCCCCCCCCCCCCACCCCCCCCCCCCCCCACCCCCCCCCCCCCCCACCCCCCCCCCCCCCCACCCCCCCCCCCCCCCACCCCCCCCCCCCCCCACCCCCCCCCCCCCCCACCCCCCCCCCCCCCCACCCCCCCCCCCCCCCACCCCCCCCCCCCCCCACCCCCCCCCCCCCCCACCCCCCCCCCCCCCCACCCCCCCCCCCCCCCACCCCCCCCCCCCCCCACCCCCCCCCCCCCCCACCCCCCCCCCCCCCCACCCCCCCCCCCCCCCACCCCCCCCCCCCCCCACCCCCCCCCCCCCCCACCCCCCCCCCCCCCCACCCCCCCCCCCCCCCACCCCCCCCCCCCCCCACCCCCCCCCCCCCCCACCCCCCCCCCCCCCCACCCCCCCCCCCCCCCACCCCCCCCCCCCCCCACCCCCCCCCCCCCCCACCCCCCCCCCCCCCCACCCCCCCCCCCCCCCACCCCCCCCCCCCCCCACCCCCCCCCCCCCCCACCCCCCCCCCCCCCCACCCCCCCCCCCCCCCACCCCCCCCCCCCCCCACCCCCCCCCCCCCCCACCCCCCCCCCCCCCCACCCCCCCCCCCCCCCACCCCCCCCCCCCCCCACCCCCCCCCCCCCCCACCCCCCCCCCCCCCCACCCCCCCCCCCCCCCACCCCCCCCCCCCCCCACCCCCCCCCCCCCCCACCCCCCCCCCCCCCCACCCCCCCCCCCCCCCACCCCCCCCCCCCCCCACCCCCCCCCCCCCCCACCCCCCCCCCCCCCCACCCCCCCCCCCCCCCACCCCCCCCCCCCCCCACCCCCCCCCCCCCCCACCCCCCCCCCCCCCCACCCCCCCCCCCCCCCACCCCCCCCCCCCCCCACCCCCCCCCCCCCCCACCCCCCCCCCCCCCCACCCCCCCCCCCCCCCACCCCCCCCCCCCCCCACCCCCCCCCCCCCCCACCCCCCCCCCCCCCCACCCCCCCCCCCCCCCACCCCCCCCCCCCCCCACCCCCCCCCCCCCCCACCCCCCCCCCCCCCCACCCCCCCCCCCCCCCACCCCCCCCCCCCCCCACCCCCCCCCCCCCCCACCCCCCCCCCCCCCCACCCCCCCCCCCCCCCACCCCCCCCCCCCCCCACCCCCCCCCCCCCCCACCCCCCCCCCCCCCCACCCCCCCCCCCCCCCACCCCCCCCCCCCCCCACCCCCCCCCCCCCCCACCCCCCCCCCCCCCCACCCCCCCCCCCCCCCACCCCCCCCCCCCCCCACCCCCCCCCCCCCCCACCCCCCCCCCCCCCCACCCCCCCCCCCCCCCACCCCCCCCCCCCCCCACCCCCCCCCCCCCCCACCCCCCCCCCCCCCCACCCCCCCCCCCCCCCACCCCCCCCCCCCCCCACCCCCCCCCCCCCCCACCCCCCCCCCCCCCCACCCCCCCCCCCCCCCACCCCCCCCCCCCCCCACCCCCCCCCCCCCCCACCCCCCCCCCCCCCCACCCCCCCCCCCCCCCACCCCCCCCCCCCCCCACCCCCCCCCCCCCCCACCCCCCCCCCCCCCCACCCCCCCCCCCCCCCACCCCCCCCCCCCCCCACCCCCCCCCCCCCCCACCCCCCCCCCCCCCCACCCCCCCCCCCCCCCACCCCCCCCCCCCCCCACCCCCCCCCCCCCCCACCCCCCCCCCCCCCCACCCCCCCCCCCCCCCACCCCCCCCCCCCCCCACCCCCCCCCCCCCCCACCCCCCCCCCCCCCCACCCCCCCCCCCCCCCACCCCCCCCCCCCCCCACCCCCCCCCCCCCCCACCCCCCCCCCCCCCCACCCCCCCCCCCCCCCACCCCCCCCCCCCCCCACCCCCCCCCCCCCCCACCCCCCCCCCCCCCCACCCCCCCCCCCCCCCACCCCCCCCCCCCCCCACCCCCCCCCCCCCCCACCCCCCCCCCCCCCCACCCCCCCCCCCCCCCACCCCCCCCCCCCCCCACCCCCCCCCCCCCCCACCCCCCCCCCCCCCCACCCCCCCCCCCCCCCACCCCCCCCCCCCCCCACCCCCCCCCCCCCCCACCCCCCCCCCCCCCCACCCCCCCCCCCCCCCACCCCCCCCCCCCCCCACCCCCCCCCCCCCCCACCCCCCCCCCCCCCCACCCCCCCCCCCCCCCACCCCCCCCCCCCCCCACCCCCCCCCCCCCCCACCCCCCCCCCCCCCCACCCCCCCCCCCCCCCACCCCCCCCCCCCCCCACCCCCCCCCCCCCCCACCCCCCCCCCCCCCCACCCCCCCCCCCCCCCACCCCCCCCCCCCCCCACCCCCCCCCCCCCCCACCCCCCCCCCCCCCCACCCCCCCCCCCCCCCACCCCCCCCCCCCCCCACCCCCCCCCCCCCCCACCCCCCCCCCCCCCCACCCCCCCCCCCCCCCACCCCCCCCCCCCCCCACCCCCCCCCCCCCCCACCCCCCCCCCCCCCCACCCCCCCCCCCCCCCACCCCCCCCCCCCCCCACCCCCCCCCCCCCCCACCCCCCCCCCCCCCCACCCCCCCCCCCCCCCACCCCCCCCCCCCCCCACCCCCCCCCCCCCCCACCCCCCCCCCCCCCCACCCCCCCCCCCCCCCACCCCCCCCCCCCCCCACCCCCCCCCCCCCCCACCCCCCCCCCCCCCCACCCCCCCCCCCCCCCACCCCCCCCCCCCCCCACCCCCCCCCCCCCCCACCCCCCCCCCCCCCCACCCCCCCCCCCCCCCACCCCCCCCCCCCCCCACCCCCCCCCCCCCCCACCCCCCCCCCCCCCCACCCCCCCCCCCCCCCACCCCCCCCCCCCCCCACCCCCCCCCCCCCCCACCCCCCCCCCCCCCCACCCCCCCCCCCCCCCACCCCCCCCCCCCCCCACCCCCCCCCCCCCCCACCCCCCCCCCCCCCCACCCCCCCCCCCCCCCACCCCCCCCCCCCCCCACCCCCCCCCCCCCCCACCCCCCCCCCCCCCCACCCCCCCCCCCCCCCACCCCCCCCCCCCCCCACCCCCCCCCCCCCCCACCCCCCCCCCCCCCCACCCCCCCCCCCCCCCACCCCCCCCCCCCCCCACCCCCCCCCCCCCCCACCCCCCCCCCCCCCCACCCCCCCCCCCCCCCACCCCCCCCCCCCCCCACCCCCCCCCCCCCCCACCCCCCCCCCCCCCCACCCCCCCCCCCCCCCACCCCCCCCCCCCCCCACCCCCCCCCCCCCCCACCCCCCCCCCCCCCCACCCCCCCCCCCCCCCACCCCCCCCCCCCCCCACCCCCCCCCCCCCCCACCCCCCCCCCCCCCCACCCCCCCCCCCCCCCACCCCCCCCCCCCCCCACCCCCCCCCCCCCCCACCCCCCCCCCCCCCCACCCCCCCCCCCCCCCACCCCCCCCCCCCCCCACCCCCCCCCCCCCCCACCCCCCCCCCCCCCCACCCCCCCCCCCCCCCACCCCCCCCCCCCCCCACCCCCCCCCCCCCCCACCCCCCCCCCCCCCCACCCCCCCCCCCCCCCACCCCCCCCCCCCCCCACCCCCCCCCCCCCCCACCCCCCCCCCCCCCCACCCCCCCCCCCCCCCACCCCCCCCCCCCCCCACCCCCCCCCCCCCCCACCCCCCCCCCCCCCCACCCCCCCCCCCCCCCACCCCCCCCCCCCCCCACCCCCCCCCCCCCCCACCCCCCCCCCCCCCCACCCCCCCCCCCCCCCACCCCCCCCCCCCCCCACCCCCCCCCCCCCCCACCCCCCCCCCCCCCCACCCCCCCCCCCCCCCACCCCCCCCCCCCCCCACCCCCCCCCCCCCCCACCCCCCCCCCCCCCCACCCCCCCCCCCCCCCACCCCCCCCCCCCCCCACCCCCCCCCCCCCCCACCCCCCCCCCCCCCCACCCCCCCCCCCCCCCACCCCCCCCCCCCCCCACCCCCCCCCCCCCCCACCCCCCCCCCCCCCCACCCCCCCCCCCCCCCACCCCCCCCCCCCCCCACCCCCCCCCCCCCCCACCCCCCCCCCCCCCCACCCCCCCCCCCCCCCACCCCCCCCCCCCCCCACCCCCCCCCCCCCCCACCCCCCCCCCCCCCCACCCCCCCCCCCCCCCACCCCCCCCCCCCCCCACCCCCCCCCCCCCCCACCCCCCCCCCCCCCCACCCCCCCCCCCCCCCACCCCCCCCCCCCCCCACCCCCCCCCCCCCCCACCCCCCCCCCCCCCCACCCCCCCCCCCCCCCACCCCCCCCCCCCCCCACCCCCCCCCCCCCCCACCCCCCCCCCCCCCCACCCCCCCCCCCCCCCACCCCCCCCCCCCCCCACCCCCCCCCCCCCCCACCCCCCCCCCCCCCCACCCCCCCCCCCCCCCACCCCCCCCCCCCCCCACCCCCCCCCCCCCCCACCCCCCCCCCCCCCCACCCCCCCCCCCCCCCACCCCCCCCCCCCCCCACCCCCCCCCCCCCCCACCCCCCCCCCCCCCCACCCCCCCCCCCCCCCACCCCCCCCCCCCCCCACCCCCCCCCCCCCCCACCCCCCCCCCCCCCCACCCCCCCCCCCCCCCACCCCCCCCCCCCCCCACCCCCCCCCCCCCCCACCCCCCCCCCCCCCCACCCCCCCCCCCCCCCACCCCCCCCCCCCCCCACCCCCCCCCCCCCCCACCCCCCCCCCCCCCCACCCCCCCCCCCCCCCACCCCCCCCCCCCCCCACCCCCCCCCCCCCCCACCCCCCCCCCCCCCCACCCCCCCCCCCCCCCACCCCCCCCCCCCCCCACCCCCCCCCCCCCCCACCCCCCCCCCCCCCCACCCCCCCCCCCCCCCACCCCCCCCCCCCCCCACCCCCCCCCCCCCCCACCCCCCCCCCCCCCCACCCCCCCCCCCCCCCACCCCCCCCCCCCCCCACCCCCCCCCCCCCCCACCCCCCCCCCCCCCCACCCCCCCCCCCCCCCACCCCCCCCCCCCCCCACCCCCCCCCCCCCCCACCCCCCCCCCCCCCCACCCCCCCCCCCCCCCACCCCCCCCCCCCCCCACCCCCCCCCCCCCCCACCCCCCCCCCCCCCCACCCCCCCCCCCCCCCACCCCCCCCCCCCCCCACCCCCCCCCCCCCCCACCCCCCCCCCCCCCCACCCCCCCCCCCCCCCACCCCCCCCCCCCCCCACCCCCCCCCCCCCCCACCCCCCCCCCCCCCCACCCCCCCCCCCCCCCACCCCCCCCCCCCCCCACCCCCCCCCCCCCCCACCCCCCCCCCCCCCCACCCCCCCCCCCCCCCACCCCCCCCCCCCCCCACCCCCCCCCCCCCCCACCCCCCCCCCCCCCCACCCCCCCCCCCCCCCACCCCCCCCCCCCCCCACCCCCCCCCCCCCCCACCCCCCCCCCCCCCCACCCCCCCCCCCCCCCACCCCCCCCCCCCCCCACCCCCCCCCCCCCCCACCCCCCCCCCCCCCCACCCCCCCCCCCCCCCACCCCCCCCCCCCCCCACCCCCCCCCCCCCCCACCCCCCCCCCCCCCCACCCCCCCCCCCCCCCACCCCCCCCCCCCCCCACCCCCCCCCCCCCCCACCCCCCCCCCCCCCCACCCCCCCCCCCCCCCACCCCCCCCCCCCCCCACCCCCCCCCCCCCCCACCCCCCCCCCCCCCCACCCCCCCCCCCCCCCACCCCCCCCCCCCCCCACCCCCCCCCCCCCCCACCCCCCCCCCCCCCCACCCCCCCCCCCCCCCACCCCCCCCCCCCCCCACCCCCCCCCCCCCCCACCCCCCCCCCCCCCCACCCCCCCCCCCCCCCACCCCCCCCCCCCCCCACCCCCCCCCCCCCCCACCCCCCCCCCCCCCCACCCCCCCCCCCCCCCACCCCCCCCCCCCCCCACCCCCCCCCCCCCCCACCCCCCCCCCCCCCCACCCCCCCCCCCCCCCACCCCCCCCCCCCCCCACCCCCCCCCCCCCCCACCCCCCCCCCCCCCCACCCCCCCCCCCCCCCACCCCCCCCCCCCCCCACCCCCCCCCCCCCCCACCCCCCCCCCCCCCCACCCCCCCCCCCCCCCACCCCCCCCCCCCCCCACCCCCCCCCCCCCCCACCCCCCCCCCCCCCCACCCCCCCCCCCCCCCACCCCCCCCCCCCCCCACCCCCCCCCCCCCCCACCCCCCCCCCCCCCCACCCCCCCCCCCCCCCACCCCCCCCCCCCCCCACCCCCCCCCCCCCCCACCCCCCCCCCCCCCCACCCCCCCCCCCCCCCACCCCCCCCCCCCCCCACCCCCCCCCCCCCCCACCCCCCCCCCCCCCCACCCCCCCCCCCCCCCACCCCCCCCCCCCCCCACCCCCCCCCCCCCCCACCCCCCCCCCCCCCCACCCCCCCCCCCCCCCACCCCCCCCCCCCCCCACCCCCCCCCCCCCCCACCCCCCCCCCCCCCCACCCCCCCCCCCCCCCACCCCCCCCCCCCCCCACCCCCCCCCCCCCCCACCCCCCCCCCCCCCCACCCCCCCCCCCCCCCACCCCCCCCCCCCCCCACCCCCCCCCCCCCCCACCCCCCCCCCCCCCCACCCCCCCCCCCCCCCACCCCCCCCCCCCCCCACCCCCCCCCCCCCCCACCCCCCCCCCCCCCCACCCCCCCCCCCCCCCACCCCCCCCCCCCCCCACCCCCCCCCCCCCCCACCCCCCCCCCCCCCCACCCCCCCCCCCCCCCACCCCCCCCCCCCCCCACCCCCCCCCCCCCCCACCCCCCCCCCCCCCCACCCCCCCCCCCCCCCACCCCCCCCCCCCCCCACCCCCCCCCCCCCCCACCCCCCCCCCCCCCCACCCCCCCCCCCCCCCACCCCCCCCCCCCCCCACCCCCCCCCCCCCCCACCCCCCCCCCCCCCCACCCCCCCCCCCCCCCACCCCCCCCCCCCCCCACCCCCCCCCCCCCCCACCCCCCCCCCCCCCCACCCCCCCCCCCCCCCACCCCCCCCCCCCCCCACCCCCCCCCCCCCCCACCCCCCCCCCCCCCCACCCCCCCCCCCCCCCACCCCCCCCCCCCCCCACCCCCCCCCCCCCCCACCCCCCCCCCCCCCCACCCCCCCCCCCCCCCACCCCCCCCCCCCCCCACCCCCCCCCCCCCCCACCCCCCCCCCCCCCCACCCCCCCCCCCCCCCACCCCCCCCCCCCCCCACCCCCCCCCCCCCCCACCCCCCCCCCCCCCCACCCCCCCCCCCCCCCACCCCCCCCCCCCCCCACCCCCCCCCCCCCCCACCCCCCCCCCCCCCCACCCCCCCCCCCCCCCACCCCCCCCCCCCCCCACCCCCCCCCCCCCCCACCCCCCCCCCCCCCCACCCCCCCCCCCCCCCACCCCCCCCCCCCCCCACCCCCCCCCCCCCCCACCCCCCCCCCCCCCCACCCCCCCCCCCCCCCACCCCCCCCCCCCCCCACCCCCCCCCCCCCCCACCCCCCCCCCCCCCCACCCCCCCCCCCCCCCACCCCCCCCCCCCCCCACCCCCCCCCCCCCCCACCCCCCCCCCCCCCCACCCCCCCCCCCCCCCACCCCCCCCCCCCCCCACCCCCCCCCCCCCCCACCCCCCCCCCCCCCCACCCCCCCCCCCCCCCACCCCCCCCCCCCCCCACCCCCCCCCCCCCCCACCCCCCCCCCCCCCCACCCCCCCCCCCCCCCACCCCCCCCCCCCCCCACCCCCCCCCCCCCCCACCCCCCCCCCCCCCCACCCCCCCCCCCCCCCACCCCCCCCCCCCCCCACCCCCCCCCCCCCCCACCCCCCCCCCCCCCCACCCCCCCCCCCCCCCACCCCCCCCCCCCCCCACCCCCCCCCCCCCCCACCCCCCCCCCCCCCCACCCCCCCCCCCCCCCACCCCCCCCCCCCCCCACCCCCCCCCCCCCCCACCCCCCCCCCCCCCCACCCCCCCCCCCCCCCACCCCCCCCCCCCCCCACCCCCCCCCCCCCCCACCCCCCCCCCCCCCCACCCCCCCCCCCCCCCACCCCCCCCCCCCCCCACCCCCCCCCCCCCCCACCCCCCCCCCCCCCCACCCCCCCCCCCCCCCACCCCCCCCCCCCCCCACCCCCCCCCCCCCCCACCCCCCCCCCCCCCCACCCCCCCCCCCCCCCACCCCCCCCCCCCCCCACCCCCCCCCCCCCCCACCCCCCCCCCCCCCCACCCCCCCCCCCCCCCACCCCCCCCCCCCCCCACCCCCCCCCCCCCCCACCCCCCCCCCCCCCCACCCCCCCCCCCCCCCACCCCCCCCCCCCCCCACCCCCCCCCCCCCCCACCCCCCCCCCCCCCCACCCCCCCCCCCCCCCACCCCCCCCCCCCCCCACCCCCCCCCCCCCCCACCCCCCCCCCCCCCCACCCCCCCCCCCCCCCACCCCCCCCCCCCCCCACCCCCCCCCCCCCCCACCCCCCCCCCCCCCCACCCCCCCCCCCCCCCACCCCCCCCCCCCCCCACCCCCCCCCCCCCCCACCCCCCCCCCCCCCCACCCCCCCCCCCCCCCACCCCCCCCCCCCCCCACCCCCCCCCCCCCCCACCCCCCCCCCCCCCCACCCCCCCCCCCCCCCACCCCCCCCCCCCCCCACCCCCCCCCCCCCCCACCCCCCCCCCCCCCCACCCCCCCCCCCCCCCACCCCCCCCCCCCCCCACCCCCCCCCCCCCCCACCCCCCCCCCCCCCCACCCCCCCCCCCCCCCACCCCCCCCCCCCCCCACCCCCCCCCCCCCCCACCCCCCCCCCCCCCCACCCCCCCCCCCCCCCACCCCCCCCCCCCCCCACCCCCCCCCCCCCCCACCCCCCCCCCCCCCCACCCCCCCCCCCCCCCACCCCCCCCCCCCCCCACCCCCCCCCCCCCCCACCCCCCCCCCCCCCCACCCCCCCCCCCCCCCACCCCCCCCCCCCCCCACCCCCCCCCCCCCCCACCCCCCCCCCCCCCCACCCCCCCCCCCCCCCACCCCCCCCCCCCCCCACCCCCCCCCCCCCCCACCCCCCCCCCCCCCCACCCCCCCCCCCCCCCACCCCCCCCCCCCCCCACCCCCCCCCCCCCCCACCCCCCCCCCCCCCCACCCCCCCCCCCCCCCACCCCCCCCCCCCCCCACCCCCCCCCCCCCCCACCCCCCCCCCCCCCCACCCCCCCCCCCCCCCACCCCCCCCCCCCCCCACCCCCCCCCCCCCCCACCCCCCCCCCCCCCCACCCCCCCCCCCCCCCACCCCCCCCCCCCCCCACCCCCCCCCCCCCCCACCCCCCCCCCCCCCCACCCCCCCCCCCCCCCACCCCCCCCCCCCCCCACCCCCCCCCCCCCCCACCCCCCCCCCCCCCCACCCCCCCCCCCCCCCACCCCCCCCCCCCCCCACCCCCCCCCCCCCCCACCCCCCCCCCCCCCCACCCCCCCCCCCCCCCACCCCCCCCCCCCCCCACCCCCCCCCCCCCCCACCCCCCCCCCCCCCCACCCCCCCCCCCCCCCACCCCCCCCCCCCCCCACCCCCCCCCCCCCCCACCCCCCCCCCCCCCCACCCCCCCCCCCCCCCACCCCCCCCCCCCCCCACCCCCCCCCCCCCCCACCCCCCCCCCCCCCCACCCCCCCCCCCCCCCACCCCCCCCCCCCCCCACCCCCCCCCCCCCCCACCCCCCCCCCCCCCCACCCCCCCCCCCCCCCACCCCCCCCCCCCCCCACCCCCCCCCCCCCCCACCCCCCCCCCCCCCCACCCCCCCCCCCCCCCACCCCCCCCCCCCCCCACCCCCCCCCCCCCCCACCCCCCCCCCCCCCCACCCCCCCCCCCCCCCACCCCCCCCCCCCCCCACCCCCCCCCCCCCCCACCCCCCCCCCCCCCCACCCCCCCCCCCCCCCACCCCCCCCCCCCCCCACCCCCCCCCCCCCCCACCCCCCCCCCCCCCCACCCCCCCCCCCCCCCACCCCCCCCCCCCCCCACCCCCCCCCCCCCCCACCCCCCCCCCCCCCCACCCCCCCCCCCCCCCACCCCCCCCCCCCCCCACCCCCCCCCCCCCCCACCCCCCCCCCCCCCCACCCCCCCCCCCCCCCACCCCCCCCCCCCCCCACCCCCCCCCCCCCCCACCCCCCCCCCCCCCCACCCCCCCCCCCCCCCACCCCCCCCCCCCCCCACCCCCCCCCCCCCCCACCCCCCCCCCCCCCCACCCCCCCCCCCCCCCACCCCCCCCCCCCCCCACCCCCCCCCCCCCCCACCCCCCCCCCCCCCCACCCCCCCCCCCCCCCACCCCCCCCCCCCCCCACCCCCCCCCCCCCCCACCCCCCCCCCCCCCCACCCCCCCCCCCCCCCACCCCCCCCCCCCCCCACCCCCCCCCCCCCCCACCCCCCCCCCCCCCCACCCCCCCCCCCCCCCACCCCCCCCCCCCCCCACCCCCCCCCCCCCCCACCCCCCCCCCCCCCCACCCCCCCCCCCCCCCACCCCCCCCCCCCCCCACCCCCCCCCCCCCCCACCCCCCCCCCCCCCCACCCCCCCCCCCCCCCACCCCCCCCCCCCCCCACCCCCCCCCCCCCCCACCCCCCCCCCCCCCCACCCCCCCCCCCCCCCACCCCCCCCCCCCCCCACCCCCCCCCCCCCCCACCCCCCCCCCCCCCCACCCCCCCCCCCCCCCACCCCCCCCCCCCCCCACCCCCCCCCCCCCCCACCCCCCCCCCCCCCCACCCCCCCCCCCCCCCACCCCCCCCCCCCCCCACCCCCCCCCCCCCCCACCCCCCCCCCCCCCCACCCCCCCCCCCCCCCACCCCCCCCCCCCCCCACCCCCCCCCCCCCCCACCCCCCCCCCCCCCCACCCCCCCCCCCCCCCACCCCCCCCCCCCCCCACCCCCCCCCCCCCCCACCCCCCCCCCCCCCCACCCCCCCCCCCCCCCACCCCCCCCCCCCCCCACCCCCCCCCCCCCCCACCCCCCCCCCCCCCCACCCCCCCCCCCCCCCACCCCCCCCCCCCCCCACCCCCCCCCCCCCCCACCCCCCCCCCCCCCCACCCCCCCCCCCCCCCACCCCCCCCCCCCCCCACCCCCCCCCCCCCCCACCCCCCCCCCCCCCCACCCCCCCCCCCCCCCACCCCCCCCCCCCCCCACCCCCCCCCCCCCCCACCCCCCCCCCCCCCCACCCCCCCCCCCCCCCACCCCCCCCCCCCCCCACCCCCCCCCCCCCCCACCCCCCCCCCCCCCCACCCCCCCCCCCCCCCACCCCCCCCCCCCCCCACCCCCCCCCCCCCCCACCCCCCCCCCCCCCCACCCCCCCCCCCCCCCACCCCCCCCCCCCCCCACCCCCCCCCCCCCCCACCCCCCCCCCCCCCCACCCCCCCCCCCCCCCACCCCCCCCCCCCCCCACCCCCCCCCCCCCCCACCCCCCCCCCCCCCCACCCCCCCCCCCCCCCACCCCCCCCCCCCCCCACCCCCCCCCCCCCCCACCCCCCCCCCCCCCCACCCCCCCCCCCCCCCACCCCCCCCCCCCCCCACCCCCCCCCCCCCCCACCCCCCCCCCCCCCCACCCCCCCCCCCCCCCACCCCCCCCCCCCCCCACCCCCCCCCCCCCCCACCCCCCCCCCCCCCCACCCCCCCCCCCCCCCACCCCCCCCCCCCCCCACCCCCCCCCCCCCCCACCCCCCCCCCCCCCCACCCCCCCCCCCCCCCACCCCCCCCCCCCCCCACCCCCCCCCCCCCCCACCCCCCCCCCCCCCCACCCCCCCCCCCCCCCACCCCCCCCCCCCCCCACCCCCCCCCCCCCCCACCCCCCCCCCCCCCCACCCCCCCCCCCCCCCACCCCCCCCCCCCCCCACCCCCCCCCCCCCCCACCCCCCCCCCCCCCCACCCCCCCCCCCCCCCACCCCCCCCCCCCCCCACCCCCCCCCCCCCCCACCCCCCCCCCCCCCCACCCCCCCCCCCCCCCACCCCCCCCCCCCCCCACCCCCCCCCCCCCCCACCCCCCCCCCCCCCCACCCCCCCCCCCCCCCACCCCCCCCCCCCCCCACCCCCCCCCCCCCCCACCCCCCCCCCCCCCCACCCCCCCCCCCCCCCACCCCCCCCCCCCCCCACCCCCCCCCCCCCCCACCCCCCCCCCCCCCCACCCCCCCCCCCCCCCACCCCCCCCCCCCCCCACCCCCCCCCCCCCCCACCCCCCCCCCCCCCCACCCCCCCCCCCCCCCACCCCCCCCCCCCCCCACCCCCCCCCCCCCCCACCCCCCCCCCCCCCCACCCCCCCCCCCCCCCACCCCCCCCCCCCCCCACCCCAGATGTTCAGGAACTACAATTCCCATCAGCCTCTGTCAGCATGGCCAATTGGCCATGCTGGTAGGGGCTGATGGGAATTGTAGTTCCTGAACATCTGGAGAGCCGCAGGTTCCCTACCCCTGGTCTAGCCCATCTTTTAAAGTCAGATGAAGGAATATAGAACTATTAGGGAAAGAACTAATTAGCACAATGGTCTTCCCAAGGTAAATCCATACTGAAATATTCATATACTGGTCAATCACTAAGGTTGGCAAGCCACTCTCTCTGATTACACCTGTGCAATCTAAGTTTATTTTTTTATTATTTATTTTTAAAAATTTATTTGCATTTATAATCTTCTCTTCCCCAAAGGGCTCAGGACGGCATACATAATGTCATAAAACAATATAAATACCCCATGTAAAATCACTGCAGTAAAACATTTATGAAATACTGAGATGACAACTACTTTTGTTGGCTTAATTCAAGATGGAGGTCTGTGTTGGTTCCATAGGCTCTTCAAGATGAGCTAGTAATGGATTTTCCATCCCAGGGTCATGTATGGGCCATTTCCTTAGATGCTATTTGCAGTTGCCTCTTACCCAGCATTTGGCAGAACTGCATGAAAATAGAAGAGCAAGGGATAAAAAATGTTGCTAAAATCCTTGCCCTTCTGCATAAACCTTATAACAAAAATGCACTATAAAGTGTTTTGCTTTACAAGGCGTTAATGCAATCAGTTGCTTTCTTGTATAGAAGGGATTGCATTCACTGTTAACTTTTTATGCAGCATTTTGCTTTTGTCAAGAAATTAAGAGGAAAGCTGCTGTTCTCTCCCCTTCTCCAAACAATACTGATGCTCATGCCCAGTTTGTTTGTATGTATTCCAATTTTCATTTTGTTCTAGTTCTTAAAAAGTCCTAATTGAGTTCCATCAAAAGCAAGCTGTGGGTAGCCATTGTCATGGGTGCTTGCCAATTATGATGTGTTTTATTTTAATTATGAGCCCTTGGCTTCTCTTTGGAGAGGCTGCCTTAAAATGTTGTGGTTTTCATGTTAATGAAATATTATGTGTGGCCATTGGAATACATGCTTTAAATCTGTATACATTTTGTAATACACTTAAATATGGCTTCAGTTTTGAAGGAAAGCTGAATTCTGTGAGGGTTTATGTAACACTTATTGGGTAGGTCACTAATGTAGAAAGATTGATGACACTTCTGCAAAATCAGACAGTTCTTGTGATGGTATTTTAGTGTGCAGAGGGGTGATTCTCTTTTGTGTTATGTATTGACTTTTTAAAGCTGGTGATTTTTTTGTTAGATTTTATATGTCACTTTGGCCATTTCTGCACGGCCACGCTCGGGGGAGTGCGTTGGCGTATATGATGCCGACACCCCCCCTGGTAGGGGCGGAGAAGACGGCGCCGCGCCACGCCGTCGCCTGAACGCCTTCCCTTCCCTCCGACCTTCCGGCGCGTTGCCCAGGCCAGGGGGCACGGAAGGTCAGAGGGAAGGTAAGGCATTCAGAAGGGGGGGGGGAAATGGCGCCTTCCAGCCGCTGCCTTTCGCATGGCAGCGGTTGGAAGCTGCTGTTTCCGAAAAACCTCGCCCAGGGAGCGAGGTCCAGAAACAGTGGCTTCGCGCTGCTCGGGGGCTGCGATGCAGCGGTGGCGGCCGTGCGAACCCCTCCCCAGGGATGCTGTTTTTAGCATCCCTGGGTTGCTGTATTCCGCCCATGCAGAAACAGCCTTTCAGTTTCTAAAAAGGCAAAAGTTAAAAAAAAAACCTTTAAAACTAATTCTTCCTGACACATATAGGATGAAGTGCTTGAATTCTTGCGTTGCATGTGATGACTCAACAATGAGTGACTCCTGAGCTGCCACTTCCACCCCACTACTTGTGCCAAGAGCAGCCATCTTTCTGCACTCCCCATCTTTTAAAGTGTATTGCATAAGCCTTACATGCCCTGACAGATGCACTCAGCTCTTGAATGATTCTTTCCTCTCATGAGAGTTCAGCCCATTATTTTCAGCATATCCCCAGTTGGACTGCACCCATGGCACACTGACCCTTTAAATTTTTAAGGACCATTATTTTAAACGGATGGCAGACCTGACCTCCTGTAGGTGAGGTCTATGCTGAATAGACACAGAAGCCCTTGAAAATGTAAAGGGCTTATGCACTCCCTGCAAAACATCAGAAAGGTCTCCCAACCCAATTCTGGATATTTATCAGGAGTGAAATGTTGGAATCAGGAAGTATTATAGTATTGACTACTGCCAATCTGATGTTAGAAGTATCTGGCATTTTATCTGGTGAACAATCTCATTGTGCATCCCTAATGTGTTGCTTGAAGTAATCATCTCAGCAGATCTCATTGTAAAAGGACTCCTAACAAGAACCTGAATTCTGGAATAGACACATGCGTCTCTATTTGACTAGGTAAGGCAACAATCCTGAAAACAGTTTCCTGAGGTGATGGTTCATTGAATAAAGTTGGACTTAGTTCAGAGTAAACCTGCTCTGGATGGCTCCCTGTGACTTTTACTGTGAATTGCTTTCCCTATTTTCAGTATTTCAAAGATATTTGTATAAGTTTAAAAAAACAGGAGGTGATTCTTCGCATTTACAGGGCATTTCCAAAGGGCAGAATGCTCCCTGTCCCTCTGTTTCCCTCTTAGTAGTCTAGTAGTAGGAATAGGGAAGCAGGCAATGGTATTTTGGAAAATATACGAGCTTATTTTCCAAGATGACAGCAGTTATACTTGCTGTACTTTATCCTGATAGTGGGTAAGTGGACAAGCAATATGAGTACGCGGCATGTATATGGTAAGATTTGTTTTTAATTTGCTCTATTCTCCCCACATTACATGTTTAATAATCTTTTTGTAAAACAACTCCTTTCTCCTGTAGATCTTTGCCTTCATCCCTTATTCTTCTTGCTTTCACTCCTGAAGCAAAACCCAAGTTCATGTAAACACATTTGTACATAATTTATTCTCTTCCTTTGTGTCGTTCTTCCCTTTCTTTTGCATCTTTCCTACAGCTGAGATTAGACTGTAAATTCTTCTAGCATGTTGTATGTCATTTTTCTTGGTAAAACATTTTGCATATTGACATTCTATGAATAATTAAACTAGTGATTAGATGCTATGATTAGCTGAATATCTAAACTAGGCGATATCCCCGATGCACCATTTGTCTAGCAAGGCCTGTGTTGTCTGTTCAGACAGGCAGTAGCTTTCTAGAGTCTCAAGCTGAGATCCTTAGTAACATCAAACTGATCTTTTTAAGAAAAGAAGAAGAAGAGTTTGGATTTATATCCCACCTTTCTCTCCTGTAGGAGACTCAAAGGGGCTTACAATCTCCTTGCCCTTCCCCCCTCACAACAAACACCCTGTGAAGTGGGTGGGGCTGAGAGAGCTCCATAGAGCTGTGACTAGCCCAAGGTCATCCAGCTGGCATGTGTGGGAGTGCCCAGGCTAATCTGAATTCCCCAGATAAGCCTCCACAACTCAAGCGGCAGAGCTGGGAGTCAAACCTGGTTCCTCCAGATCAGAGTGCACCTGCTCTTAGCCACTGCTCTTAGCCACTACGCCACTGCTGCTCTGGAGATGCTGTGATTGAACCTGGGACTTTCTACACTCCAAGCAGACGCTCTGTCACTAACCACTACTAGTATTTCTTTTTTATTATACTATTACTAACCTGTGTTATCACCTGTTTTAGGTTTCATTTTTTTGAAAACATTTTCAAAATGCTTTCAAAATGTTTTATTACTGCTATGAAAACATTTTATGGTGTTGTATCCAGCCCCCCCTCAATTGGGAGAAACAGCATCATTTCTAATGTTATTTAAACTGGGAACCCCAGATTCTCCTTTTAAGGTGGATTTAAAAGGAGAATCTGGACTGTCTAGTTTAAACAAGTGATGCTGGAATCCACCCCCAAACAGCATCATTTTCAGTGGTGTTTAAACTAGGGAGCGCAGATTCTCCTTTTAAATCCACCTTAAAGGGACAATCTGGGGTTCCCAGTTTAAACAACATTGAAAGTGATGCTATTTTGGGGTTGATTCTCCCCCATCCAGAAACAGCATCACTTTCAATGTTTAAACTGGGGACCTCAGATTCTCCCTTTAAATCCATGCCAAAGGGGGGGATTTAAAAGGAAAATATAGGGAAATATGGGGGGTGCCTGCTGTCAGGGGTGCAATTGTTAAGCTAGCAGCACCAAACTTTCAGGGTATCTTTAGGAGACTCTCCTAATGATACCATCCAGGTTTGGTGAAGTTTGGTTCAAGGGGTTCAAAAGTTATATGAACCCTCAAAGGTGTGAGCCCATCTTCTGTTAGCTCCCATTGGAAACAATGGGTGATGGGGAACCACCTTTGGGAATCCACATAGCTTTGGACCCCCCTGGACCAACTTCAACAAAACAATTGGTATCAGTAAGAGACTCTCCTGATGATACCTCCCATGTTTGGTGAAGTTTGGTTCAGGGGGTCCAAAGTTATCGACCCTCAAATGTGTAACCCCATCCCCTATTAGCTCCCATTGGAAACAATGGGGGATGGGGCACCCCCTTTGGGAGTCCATAACTTTGGACTCCATGAACCAAACCTCACCAAACCTGGGTGATAGCATCAGGAGAGTCTCCTGAAACATCCCTGAAATTTTGGTGCTGCTAGCCTAAAAACTGCGGCCTCTGCAGGCCAAAGTCGGAAAAACACTGCAAATACAAAAAATCCCACAAACAAACCCTGCAGTTTTTGCCCCCCCGCCCCCCGAGGGGACGCCCTGGGCAACTGCCCACTTTGCCCAATGGGAGGAACACCTCTGCCACAGGCTCAAAAAAGTTGGAGAACCCTGCTTTAGACTGTATCACTTTTTGTTATTGTTTTTCCCCCATCTATTATAGTAGGGAAATCAATAATACAACACGTCTCAAACAGTAGTGTGAGTTCATAGGAAAATGATACATTTAAAAAAACCCCAAAATATTCTTTAGCATCAGTAATAATTTTCACTTGTGCCCATTAGGGGGGAATAGAATATTAACTCATACTGTATCATTGAGTTCTGTTTTATTATAGGTTCTGAAATTTTTAGTTAGCATAGAAATTTTTAAATGAGCTCCCCATGATTTTCAAAGACATGTCTGGAGCTCCTGCCTTGCTTTTAGTGTGTGATGTTTTATCCAGAAGATAGTCTGTGTGTCTTAGCAGTGCACTGACAGAACCGTATAATCAGCACTGAAAATTCCTGAGGAATGTCTGTCACTCAAGTGCTCTAAGTTGGTTGTCCACTACAATATAAAAGCTAAAGGGGAAGGTTTCTCCCAGCATGCTCCATTTTCTTACAATTTTCTGTAATAGGTACCACCTGTGTACATAGAGAGTTGAAAAGCAGCACAATAGATCTGCCTCTAAGAAATACCTGCATCCAATAAAAGTTAAGTTGCCGTCTTTGCAGTTACATGGTATGGTGAATTTTGTCTAAGTAGACTATAATAATAATTTCTTTTGAAATTTTCTGAAGGGCTCTCTGACTGTGCGCAAATCAAGTGGTATTCATGAAAGTAATAAAATATGACAGGTTTGTGCTGAGAAAATGTTACCGGGCAATGAAAAGGGAAAATGTTAGTGGGTTAAAGCAAAGTCTACCCCCCCCCCCATTACTTGAGCTTTGGGTCACTTCTCTTTCATTTTCCTATTTTCACATCTGCGAGAAAATGTTTTGGCCATAAAAAGCAAGGTTTTGTGCCATTTTAAAAACCTGTGCTATTTCATCTCTGACTATAGTCCAGGTTTTCCAATGACAGTTTAGGAAATTCCTGGACATTTAGGGGTGGAGCTTGCTGGGGGGCGGGTGGGGTTTGGGGAGAGGAGGGAGCTCAGCGGGGTATAATACCATAGAGTCCACCCACCACAGCTGCCATTTTCTTCAGAGAAATGGATCGTTTGAAAAGCAGTTGTAATTCCTGGAGATCTCTAGTTCCTAGCTAGAAGTTGGAAACCCTGCTGTAGGCCTATGAACATCTACTAAGGATTAGTAGAATAATGGGACTCATTTCTGAATCAGCATGCATAGGATGAGCTGATTATCTGGTAACAGATCTATAACAATCCCCCATTCAGATCATCTGCAATATGATCCCCTCCCCTTTGAACAATGAAAAGAAAAATAGAATCCTTTGCCTCTTTTTGTGCCTGTTTGAAAAGGAACAGTGTGGTGTATCTCAAATGTAGTGGTTGGAGGATCCAACAACACAGTGACCTGGCTTCTGTAATTCTGTGGTCATAGAGCCGATTGTTAGAATCAGAAGTCTACTATATATCTGAGCACGCATTTTCTCAGCCTGTGGGTCATGTAGTAGTTCTAGCAAATGGTAAACTACATCTGACTGAGAAAAACAGCTGTACTTACTGGTAGGGAGTTTAAGTTTGTCTTGGTGCTATTTGCTGCATGTGCTTCTCTATGAAAACTGGAGGAAGAGAAATTCCAAATGGCCTTTTACATCAGTGCATAGACAGCAAGTACTTTATTGTATGTCAGGAGACCCTGTGCATGACTGCTAATCATACCTGTTCTTTTTAAGATTGGACATGTGCAAGATTTATTGTGTGTGTTGGGTTTTCTGTGACTTTTGAAAACTCTTGGACATGGATTCTTATCACTGTGCCTTATTATTGGCCTAATAATAAGGGCATTAGTGCGTCAAGCAGAGACCCAATATTTGCTAGTGCTGATGTTGAAATAATGTCCAGAGTCTGAGAATTTGGAGTTTGTTATGTTAGTTTTGCTTAGGTACATGTCAGATAACATGATATTCCAGAGGGCACTTGCCTGCCTTTTTTTTTAAGCCTGGACTACTTCCTGGTGCATGACATCATGTCATGTTACTTTGTTTTCACAGGAGTTCAAGGATTTCAAATGATGTTGATTGGACTGTATCTATAGCTTATGAACAGTACAGTTCTTTAAAAGTGTTTTTTTCTTGGGAGGAAGCTCCATTGAATAGACCTGAGTAGGATTCCATATATACCTGTTTAGATATACATCCTAAATTATATAACCTTTCTTCATATCCATTATATTGTAAATGGTTTTCTACTGTCATTGTTAATTTTCAAAGCCCGTTAGCTGAATACAAATAAATTTTATTTATACATTTTCAATTGTAGCAACTTGAACCGGAGTTGCTTCTGGCATCCCCATTATTCATTTAATGACTTTAGTAAGAATATTCTTGGTTGACTTGGAAAAACTTTATATAAGGCAGAATTTTTCTAACAAGTGAATTTACTAAATTCACCTTGTTCATTAAAATCTGGGCCATCTATTATCACCATTAAGGCAGTCTGCAGAGCTTAATCTAAACTTGTATTAATGCTTTATTTTGAGAAGGCTGTCCATTATAGCCATTTTCCAGATGCAACGTTATGACCTTTTCCGTTAATCTACAGTACATCTTGGTTTTGTATCTGAGGATGCTTTCACACATACTGAATAATGCACTTTCAGTTCCCTTTCAATGTACTTAACTATTGTTTGCTAATGGATTTTGCTGTTGGAGAAAAAGTTTAGGTTGGAGGATGGTTGGATCTAGCCTAGTGGATCTGTTGCCTCATAAGAGGCATCCTTAGCTAAGGCTCCCTGTATTTTAGTGGGGTTATTGTGAGGCTTCATCACTGCTGTAAATGGAATATGAAAGGTAATATCAGATCAAAGAGATTTTTTTCAGTCTGCATATTTTGTCTATCTCTAATGATATCCTGTTTCATACAAGAAAAATGAGATATTACTATTATTATTATGCTTTCACTGTGAGTACTTGGAGTCTGAAAGTAGCAGCATTCTGAAAAATTTAGTATACCGTAATGTTCTGAAACACTAATGATTTAGGTCACTTGAACTCTACAGAAATAGATGGAGAAGTGTAATGGGCTTGGTACAAAATTAAAAGTGGCTCTTGAGCTTTCTGAACCTATTAAGCTTTCTAATTCTCGATCCAAACCCTTAAGAGCTGTAAGGCAAGGCATTGTTGTTGATTTTTCCTGTAGTGTGCTATAATGATGGGGTCAAAGCCTCCCTTGCTTCCCAGATCTTGGGATAGAGTTTATAGAGGCAGAACAGCTTCCTTCAGTGTTTACCTTTTTTTAAAAAAATGCCTTCAGACATATTTATTCTGTTGTATGCTTGTTTAATATTTATCCATCTTATTGCCTTCATTTCTGCTTAGTTGTGAATAACCTTTGTCTTTTGTGGGTCATCATATTGCTGCTAAGAATAGTGTAATTCAATATGTGACTGCCATGTTCATCTGTTTCTTTGTCTCATAACTTGGGTTCCTAAAAGTTTAAATGAAGGTGGAAGAAACAGGCAGTGAAATAGCTGACATAGTTATGATGGCCTTGTTGTTGTTGTTTTGTGCCATCAAGTCACATCTGACTTCTGGCAATCCCTGTAGGGTTTTCAAGGCAAGTGACGTTTGGAGGTAGTTTGCCATTGCTTGCCTTGATAGCATGGCTCCAGTGTTTTTCAGAGGTTGCCCAAGCACATTCTCACCAGGACAAACTAATGTAGACAGTAAAGAGATGGGTGCAGGACCAAGGACATGCTATTGAGCTGTGCACTTCCCCAGTTTTCTTTTCACTTGTTTGCCTGACGATGTGATTTGGACAAACTACAGTTGGCAACAGCCAGGCTACAACTAAGGCATGGTTTTAGCAACCACAAATAGAGCAATTTCTGATTAGTGCTACTGCCAACTGTAGTGTGTCTGATTGGAATGTCATAGCAAATACAAGTTGAGTTAATCAGTGAAGGGAGAAGGAGGAGAGGATAGTGCGTGGGTGTG
Organism: Sphaerodactylus townsendi; assembly: GCF_021028975.2. Classification (NCBI taxonomy): domain Eukaryota; kingdom Metazoa; phylum Chordata; class Lepidosauria; order Squamata; family Sphaerodactylidae; genus Sphaerodactylus; species Sphaerodactylus townsendi. The sequence goes on along the minus strand of NC_059432.1, from coordinate 81,941,973 downwards.
TGATATGTTCCTTATCTTTTAAGTTATAGCCTGGACAATTGCTAACAGGGTGTGAGTCTTGTGGCCAAACTGCATATTACCTTTTACACAGGTTTGCCACAGGGACTTGCAACCATAAATCAACTGCTAGTCCCCAGGGGCAACTCTGTTAGAAGTTCCATCAGGATCATGATATAGGGGGAGGTGGGGATTCTGCTCTCCCCACTATTTTCTCAAGCCAGAATGGTCAGTGCTAGCTTTCAGCTGACATGATTTGTTGGGCTTCATGACAGTGAGAAACTTCTGTATTGTACAATGGGGATACAGGGAGACACTTTCAGTGAGTTGGGTCAACACAATGACTTGTGTTCTTTCATCTGACAATCTTATGATGTGAGCCTCTCCCTGGGATTCAACAGGGAAATTCTCTGGGCGGGGGGGACATCAAATACTGCTTCTCAGCTACTGTTAGGCAGTTTCTGACTGCCATATATTTGTGTGAACCATGTTGGAACAAGGTGATGCCATCTGGTGACCCATTTAGTTGTCTATTCAAGATCACTTGTGACTCACCTGCCTGTTCTAGCTCTGCATCCTTGCTCTATCAAATGAAGATCTGCTAGAAAGAATTTATCTGTATAAGCAGAAATAAATTTTACGAAGACAGTAGTTTCTGACATTATTGGACAACTCTGAATAGAGGACTGTTAGTATGGAATAAATACAACATGTTTGGCACTATAATTTCTATCTCTGTTCCATACTGGAAACTCTTCTATCGGCTGCCTGCTTTCTTCTGTTCTCTCTATGAAGCCTTCAAGCAAGATTTTTGATACTTCACAGGTTTCATTGCAGTCTGTGCTTGAAAACTGAAGGTTTCAGATAAATGAATATACTCAAGGAAAAAAGACACGTATAGAGTAGCAATGAGGAAGTGTTGTTTTAAAGCAACCAAATTGGCCATTACTGAAGATGGGAAGCTTTCATATATACATCCTGAGGTGGGATCCAGCAGGTTCTCACCAGTTCCCGAGAGTGGGTTACTAATTATTTGTGTGTGCCAAGAGGGGGTTATTAATTGGGTCTGCTTTTCCATCTCCACGCCCTCGCCTCCCCCTCTCTTCTTCTTTCTCGATGTCCGGAGCTTGCCGGCTAGTAAGAGGAGGGACCCTTTAACTACTGTTGGGTCCATGGGAATCTTTACTTGCTTGGTAGGCTATTTATTTTGGCACTCTGTTCATTTTATGATAAATTGTGATTTACCATGATGCTTGGCCACTTAAAAGCTCTGTATTCCTGTATGTGAGAATGTTATGCTAATCTGTGTCTCTAATCCTGGATTAATTAATGTGAAATATTTGCAGAATATACAGTATGGATTGCGAATTCTAGTTCACAATGGATGATGTTCTGGTTTATTTTTACTTTAAACAGAAGAAGAAGAAGAGTTTGGATTTATATCCCCCCTTTCTCTCCTGCAGGAGATTCAAAGGGGCTTACAATCAGAGGTGGGATCCAACCAGTTCTCACCACTTCTCTAGAAGTGGTTACTAATTTTTTCTGAGTGCCGAGAAGGGGTTACTAAAGCAACCTTCCTGCCCAATAGGGACTGGAGGTGCGTGTGTGCGGCGGCGCCACTGTTTGAATCCCACCACCATCGGAACCTGTTATTAAAATTTTTGGATCCCACCACTGCTTACAATCTCCTTGCCCTTCCCCCCTCACAACAAACACCCCGTGAGGTGGGTGGGGCTGAAAGCTGTGACTAGCCCAAGGTCGCCCAGGAAAAAAAGGGAGTGTTAATGGCTGATTTTAGGTATTTATGGGGCTAAAGGATTACAAAGCATTTTGTATAAGTGAAAGATTAAAGGTACTAACTACTAATGCTTACTCAATTTTTTAAAAAGTCATAACCTGTGTATTCTGGCAGTAGCCTTGATATCTAGCTCTTGCATATGACTATGCAGTAGGAATGGTCAATCAGATCCATTTTTAATGAATTTGTGTCTTAATCTAAAGTGCAAATTATTTTGAGTATTGAATGTATTAGCCCTTCAGAATATAGTTAACAAACAGTGGTGATGGTGAATCTTCACTAAACTGTAGTGACCACTCATGATTTCACAGTTGGCATAAAGTCCTGTTGTTTCCTATGTGGCTGGTTAGCAAAGGTAGAAAACGGGATAATTCTCCCTGTTGGGCTGTTTTAAAAACATGTTTTAGAAATATGGTAAAGTTCCTTGTTTAAGGAAAGTATCCTTCTTCTGATTTCTAGAAACAAAATTATTTGAAAGTATTAAGTATTTGACAGGCAGTCAATTAGAGGAGAAGTAGTTGTTTCTGTTGGCAGTAGACGATAGGACTTGCTATAATGAGTTTAGATTATAGACAGAAAGATACCAGCTGGAAATTAGGAACTTTTTTTTACAGTTAGAGTTTTTTACAGTAACAGAAATTATTAATGCCCCGCCCCGGAATGCCCGGCCATGCCCCGGTCGTGCCCTACCCAGCCCCATTAGCGCTATCCCACTGTTTGAATCCCACCACCATGGGAACCTGTTACTAAAATTTTTGGATCCCACCACTGTATACATCTCTCTGAAGAATTTTACTCTAATTGTAGACTGGTTGCCCCATGGATGGTCCTATGAACTGAGAGATGGCAGAATTGGCATGTTGCAGTTTTAGTTCCTTGCAGTGATTTACTAAAGGAGCAAAGGACTTCTAAAGCCACCTCTTTCCAGCTTTTGTTGATAGCACTGGAGGAGGTTTTGAAGGAGACGGAATATCTCACTAATGCCTTCTGAGGCAGGAGAAAGAAAGGCTTTATCTTTGGAAACAGAAGAGCGTGTTTGTACAGGAGGCTAGCCAGACTGCTGTGGAAGTAAGAAGCCAGTTAAAAGGCATTTGGCACAGAAATAAAGTGTTGATTCTCTTCAGTATCAGTTAGCATAGAAACCTTGTATTGAGATGGATTGTAGGCGCTGTGATGCTTTGCATTTCAAGACAGAACCTAGGATGAGGGAGTTATTTTTCCCTTCAAGAAATCCCAAGTATCCATCTCAAAATTTATTCATTAAATATTGTTATTCCTGTGACTGAATGATCCTTGGAGGTGTGTTGTAAATAGCCAAGGAGAATTATTCAGTCTGAAGCAATGATAGCCAGGGGAGAAGTTGGAAGTGATATAGAAACGGAAATGTAGAGAAGTCTGGTCAGCATAAAGTCGTCGTAGTCAGAGAGGTTTGGGTTTCAGTAGAAACCAAGTATCCAGAATCTAGTGGAGATAAATGGAATGGTGTTGAAATTAGTAGAGAATGCATCTGTACTGGAGAGTCTCTTGCTAAGAAAGTAAATAAGGCAAGATATTGAAGAAAGCACAGATTTGCTTGTAATGGAGAACAGTGAAAATGTTAAGTCAGTGGAGATACACAAAATGTTGGGATTTGGCAAGTGTTTGTCACACAACTAAGCCAGGAAAGAGTTAACTGTTTGTATGTTAAATAGTTGCTGAGGTCATTGCATAATTAGAGAGTCAACTGATTAGCTATTGGTTAATTTTAGCCTGACTTCTTGGGAGCCAGATAGCAGGTATGACCAAGTTTGTAAAAGCTAACTTGTTCTCCTTGTTCAGAAATCCTCTTGCAGCAGACAACACACACACAGAGAGAGATAAGAGGTAACTATAGACCACATGTGTAACCCTCTTTTTTCAATATAATAGCTAGTAAAATTTTTCTCATTTTAATAGCAACTAGGACTCGGACTCATTTATTCTTGCAGCTGTGCTAAGCTCTGCTAATGAGCATATAATGCTCATTATATATATATATATATATATATATATATATATATATATAAAAAAAAGAAGGTTTTTGAGTTTAACTGAAGACATCAATGTGTGTTTGGAACTGTGGAATATCCTTGAACATTCTAATGATAAATGGACCAATATGGCAGTAAGTAATTTGAACTGAATTATGGAAATTCTTATTTTTGAGTGTTGGACCGCTCAGTTCGGAGAGGGGGGAGGGGAGCTCCACAGTGGCTGTGGATAGCATGGGGAAGCATTGCCTCACCACCTCCAATGGAGCACCAGGCAGCACAGCAAGCAGCAAGGGGAAAACCCTGCTGTCACCTTGAAAACTCCTTTGAAAAAAGTGACTAATGCCATATGTTTTCATGGTGTAAGTCACAGACCTCTGCTGGGGGCATTCCTGGGCTGAAGCCAGAATCTTCCTTTATACCAATGCAGCTCTGAAGGTTTAAGCCTCTTCTGGGTTCAGATGCCCCTGCCCTGTTTACCCTCCTCATGGACATAGGTGCCACATTCACTGGTGGGGTGGACAAACATGTTGGCTCAGGCCCTCATCACTTCCACAACCCATTCCCTGCCCCCATCTGAATTGGGCTGCTAGTGATAAGTCAAGAAACAGATGAACTGGAATGGAATCAGGTATTTTTGAGTGGAATTCAGCAAGTGGAAGAGGAGGAGAATGAGGAGAATATATTAATCTAGATCCTAACTGTGTTTTTGACTGCAGAAGGCATGTCTACTTGTCTAAAGCAGGATTTGTGTGAGAGTAGGCAGTTTGTTTTGATGCATGCTTACCTCCTGTTTCAGACCCCCCCCCCCCACAGAGGTGGGATCCAACCAGTTCTCACCACTTCTCTAGAAGTGGTTACTAATTTTTTCTGAGTGACGAGAAGGGGTTACTAAAGCAACCTCCCTGCCCAATAGGGACTGGAGGTGCGTGTGTGCAGCAGCGCCACTGTTTGAATCCTACCACCATCGGAACCTGTTATTAAAATTTTTGGATCCCACCACTGCCCCCACATCATTCCCATCCTATTCTTGACCCTGGCTGCAGGGGGTGGGGGAAGTTTCCACAGCCAGATGCACTAAAAGTGGATTCTACTTGTTCCACTGTGCTTGTGCTAAATAGGATCCATGCTATCATATAAAAGGGACCATAGGAAACACACTCTCACTCACACACATACTTATATTATTTGGTTTTTTTTAAGTGCCTATGATAAAGGGAAACTCCTTCTGTGAAGTTACTGGGAAACTAAAGAAGTTACTTCTTGCTTTTGACTTAAAGTAGTAGAACGGAATATCTATATCCAACCCACAGATTTTAAAATAGATTATAAATGGAACATTTTTGTGAAATCTGTGTATTCCTATCTGATATGAATATGTGTGGTAGAGTTGTAGCAGGTAGATTTAAAGAGGCACCCATTAGGCAAATTAAGAGTTTAATTCCAGAATGTGAAAAAGAAGCATAAAGATAAAGCTGCAGAGGCTTCTTTTTTGCCTTTATGCTTCTTTTTTTTTTCTTGCAGACTAGCTTAGTCTTGAACATCATGGCTTTTGATTGTCTTAATTTATTGAATTTAAGAACACTCTTTAGTATGCGATTGATCAGGCTACTGAATGTCTAAGGACAGGCCAGAAATGACTTCCAATTATAAATTGTTTTTCTATTTTCTCAGATCCAAAGTGAGCTTGTACACAACGTTTTCTGTCACAGTTTCAAAGATGGTTGCATTGTGTGGCCAGATTGTGATGCATTTGCTGGGAATAACCAGAATCTTTCATAATCAATTTTAATTTTATCAAGAATTAGAGAAAATTTGACTTTTTAAGCTTAATCAGTATAGCATGTGGAAAGATGGACCATTCACTAGGCTAGCTACAAATCTTGATTCCCTTAATGGAAGAAAATCAATTTGATTTAATCACCACATATTAATGCAGTGATCTATGGAGAAAACTGGAATTGGCTTTAAACACTTGCCACTGTTTGATGGCTGTGACAAGTGCTTTGAGTCCTTAGTAGTGATTAATAGCTTTGAATTTATGATGTTGTCAGATATCTTTTTTGAAAGTGTTGCTGTATAAAATCATTTATAGTTCTGTTCTAAGTAGTTATGCCATTTAGGCAGCCCAATCCACAGCTTGGGATAGCTGGGGATGGCACTACTGCTGCGCCCTACCTCTGCCTCCAGAGGGCTTTCCAGTGGTGTGGGGAGGCAAAAAATTAACCTCCCACTGCTGCTGCTGCAAAACCCTCCACAGATCTAAATGGACTTATGCCACCCAATTGGGTGGCGTAAGTTCAAGCCCTGGGCCATGGCATATCTACTGGCAAAGCCAGGGTGAAAGTTGACTAACATCAGCTCCACCCCTGGGAACACCCCAGCTCCTAGCAGAGATGGCAAATGCATCAGCACAGCCCCATGCTGGCTCCACAAGAAAATTCAGCGCCCCTGTAGGATTCCACTGTAAGTCTGTTGGTTTCAATGGGTATAATAATTCTATTTAGAACTGTACTGTTCAGAAATATTAAGAAGAGGGCAACTTGGTTGATTTTTTGTTGCTTCTTGAATAAAGCAATTTTTGTGGCTAACTTGAGGAACAATTTATGCATTTTCTATTTCTGTCAGAAACAATAATAAGTATCTATTTGGCAGCCTATTATGAAATGATTAATTTCTGGAACTATGTTTAGGAAAGAAAACACCTCTACGCGCTCTTCGCTCCATGATAATATTTAATATGGTGATCTTTGGCAAGTTTTTGTAACTGTGCACTATTTATTTGCTTTTAGTGTGACAGATGTTAGGAATGCAGAAGAAGTTAAAATGGCTTCTGTTGTGGAAAATTCTGGTACTTAAGTTAATTTAAACCTGTTAAAGTCAATTAGAGTCTTTATGCTGACTTTAGTTAATGCTGGATCTTGCTAACTTTACTTTTGAAGACTTGTATTAATATGTTTGTGAGAAATTAATATTTGAAATGGTTTTTTTGCACTCATTAATAGGATATGAAGTTGAGCGGAAGAAAGCATTGTATATACATATTTGTATTTATCATATTTGTATGTTATCTGTTGAAAGAAAAGACAAAGCAGACAAGCTGTGGTGTATTTCCTTTGTTAAAAGCCTAGGTTGGATCCTGTGCATAAAAGGTGACATTTCTGTTTTTCCTCCTTCTGCTGCAGTCTTCTGCCCCTCCATTAGTAACCTATGTAGGTTGAAGTAGAGGTCTGGGTTAGAGGGGGATTAGAAGGAATCACCCTGTTTTATATGAGTGGAAGTACCGATTGTGAATGGAAAGAAAAGATCCAAGCCCTAAAGAGGAACCCAAATCACACACCTTCACAATTCATTTTCCAAAATTACACAATGAATTTAAGCACCTAAGCATATGTCCTTCCAATAAAATGGAAGGGATGCATAGGCTTAGAAACTTGAATTTAAGGATTGTTTTTGTTTGACTTATTTATTTGAAACTCTTGTACCTTACTCTTCCATATGAACTGAGCATCTAGGATGCCTTACAACAAATATTTAAAAATATCAAAAAAGCCTATGTAAAACAAAAAAGTAGCCAACCGTCAAAAGAAAACAGACAGAGAGAATATAAATAGGCCAAGTAGGCTATGTAAACAGCAAAAAGTAGCAGGAACCACATGCCAAAAGCTCTTTAGGAATACTCTTTTCCCATGTTTTGGTGAGAAGCTGGCAAATGAATCACTGTTGGAAGCAAGTTCCATAACCTTGATGCAACTGAAGAAAGGGCCCTATCCTATATAAGCAGAGGCAGAGAGAGGGGGAACTGCGCCTGGGGCATGTGAGGGGGAATTGCACCCGGGGCATGCGCCCCTGCCCCGGAACGCCACGCCCCACCATGGCCCGGCCGCACCCCCTCTGCTGCTCCGCCCAGGGCGTCGCACCCGATCCAGCCCCGTTGGTGCTACGCCACTGTATATAAGCACAGGATAAAATGAAAATAAGAATCTTTTCCAGAAAAACCTTCTGTTTTAGAAAGAAGTAAAATCTGCACTTAAAGCACTTGGGAGAAAAAAATAACCAGGAGCAGGTGGGATATCCATTGTGCAGTTTCAAGCCACCGAAAAGAGTCCATCAGAGTTTTAATAACAATATTCTAACAAATATGGAAAATTAAACAATAGTCCACAGGCTGGAAAAAGTCAGTTTACATTCCAACTCCAAAACAAGAGATGTCAAAGACTGCAGCAACTATTGGACCTTTACATTTCTCCTTCAAGTAAAGTGCTTCTCAAAATTTTATAACAAAGATTACTACCATACATGAAATGAGAATTGCCTGAAATTCAAGTTGGATTCAGAAAAGGAAAAGGCTTTAGAAAGTATATTACTAATTTACGTTGGTTACTGGAGCATCTGAGAGATTTTTAGAAGAAAATTAGCTTGTGTTTCATAGCTTACAACAAAACTTTAACCCATGTTTATTTTCCCAAGAGGGGAGCATCAGGAAAAAAGGAACTGTGGTTCGACTGTTTGGGCCTACTTGCGAAAGGAAATCTAATGGATGGGCATCATAAAATAAGATTGAGGGAGAGAGAGCTATGTGCCATGGGACTCCTTTGGCAGATTGCAGAGCAACTTCCATGATGGTTAGGATTCCTAATTCTGGATTCAGGGGGAGGTTTTACCTGAGAAGGCAGAAGTGTTAAAAGGTGAATGCATCCTTTGTTCTGGATTAAAAAATTTAATCCAGATGCAGTGACCAGGGAATGTGTTTGCTCCATCTGAAGGTAACTAGCATAATGTAACTCAGAGATGCTTTCCTTTTATTTTCTTAGAACTGTTGTCTGTAACACAGTGGATATTATCCATAGAGTCGTAGAATCATAGAGTTGGAAGAGACCACAAGGGCCATCAAGTCCAACCCCCTTCAATGCAGGAACATATTATCAAAGCACTCCTGACAGATGGCCAGCCTCTGTTTAAAAACCTCCAAAGAAGGAGACTCTCTCAGTCGCTCTGTCCATCTCCAGCTTTATACTGCTGTACCTATTTCCCCAAGCTCCACCTCTGAAAATCAGGTGGACCTTGGGGATGGATTCAGCTGTATAAAGCTGGAGCTGGGCAGAACGACTGCTCAGTTTGACACTTAGGTCAGCCTTGCCAGGTCAAGGTTTTAACTGCAGGCTTGAAGCAGCTTGGTCTGCAGTTCGATCTGGCCAGGTTCAGTGTTCAACTATGTGCCCTGCCCCTGAGCTCCAGGTGGAGTTCAGGGTGGGGCACAGTTCAACAGTGGCTGCTCTAGGTTGTGTCTGGGCATGTTCCCTGCCTTGCTCCACCCTAGGTATGCCTTTAGATGTGACAATAGACTTAGTTTAGTAATTTTAGCTTCTTAAGTAGAGTTCAGACTATGCATGATTAGCCCAAGTCATCCAAAATGTTCTGTGGCAGAAAGGTGTGATTTGGGTCTCCTAGATCCTTGTCTGATACTGTCACCACTAGACCTCATTAACTAATTTTCAAAGTTGTGGTAAGCATTGTTATAACCAGGGACGAAGGGAGAGGGAACTGTGCCCGGGGCATGACCTACTTGTGTGCCCTTGCCCCACCCCCACCCACCCCTGCAGAGGGGAGGCCTGGGGGTGATTTTCCGCACCCACTTAATTCCAATGGAAAGTAGTGCATGAGACTATTGTTTGTGTATAAGCGCTTTCCCCCAACTAGTTTCCCACAATACATAGTTTTGGTCAGATTGTTTGAAGATGGGTCTATCTGAGACAAGATTGCCATTTGATAGGTCAAACAAATGTAGTAAAGTATGATCATAACTGGTAATTGCCACAAACTACAGATTTATGTCAAGAACGTTAATGATGTATATGAATAAGGAAGTATGTACTGTTGCAAAATAAGTTTCTGGCAGAATTGCTGAATGGACAGTATAAACTGAACTGAGAAACTCTGAACTAAATAAACTATAGGGTATGTGGGGTCTTCTAGAGCTAGTTAAAACAAAGTTTATGATTTTAATAAACAGCTGTTCTTACTTGGTGTATCCAAATCAAGTCCCTTTTGTTCACATATAAAACATAGGTTTTCTGTTGTTTCTGTCCAGAAGGGGTAATTGTGAACATCTACCCTGACATAACACAGATCATAAAAACAGTGTCAAAAATTGGACATTGAAATTCTAGAAACCTAGTTATAGTCTAATAATATAACAGCACCACAGAATAATGGCGAAGATATCTGCTTTCAAGTTTATTAACTATAAATGATCATAAACTTTTAAAAAGATTATGAGCTGCAAATCTCATTAAAACAACTTGGAAGACTCCCAGAACAGGATTATTCTCCTTCTTTAGGGAGCTATGGTTATGTGAGCCAATGAGTGATAGGGGCAGCACATTCCAGGAAATTGGTAATTTCAGCAAAATATGCAACCCCCCCCCCCCTTATGTGGTTGGCATAATCATGAAATGCTATTGCAGCTGTACCTGTAGATGTAAAGTCAAGCTCACTGAGAAAGTACTGGGGTTCTTTAGAGAGAGATTCATCTCTCCTGTCCATAGATAGTTTTATCAGATATATTTTTTTACTCCAGGGCTGGTTTTGTTACATTCAAATAAGAAATTAAAGAACATCTTGTTTTTTTCTAGACATTTAGTCTGTAAATATTCTGTATTTACTATTCTGAGGGTTTCTTGGAATATGTCCAGATTTGAACGGCTTGCAAATACGTATAATTTTGGCATACCACCTAGACATCATTTCCGCAACCGAGATTAGGGCATGGGGTAAGGATATTAGATGCACAGGCAGGGCTCTGAAGTAAATTGGCTAACTGTGAAATAATTTCTTCTTTTAGTGCCAAAGACGAGACATTCTGGAGCCAGGTTTAATATATTCACTATTTGAACAGGCCACTATCCAGAGGCATCAAACTGTCCATTCCGCTCTAAAGTTTGTTACAGTTTTAGCAAATGCTAAAGATTGTGAGATTAATTGCTGGTGCAACAAGAAATTATTTTGATAACCAAATTCCTTAATGTGCTAAATTGGCATAAATGTCTGTTTGAAGCCAGCATGCTCCCTTCAACGAGTAGCCAACCAGACACATCATTAGCTATGTTTGTTGTTGTAGTTTGTTTGGGGGTCTTTTCTTAACTAGTTGCAAGTAATGTGTGTATTAATGAACAACAATTTTACTTGTTGTTTCCTAAATCAAGTATCTACTGTTCATATAATACAAAGATTTCATATGCAGAACTTGACATCAGATTGTTCTGTATGTAAAGGTCTAGTCTTAACAATGTTTTTTGTTAGGCTGTTAGGTCTATAACTTTTTGATTCCTTCTTACCCACCTCAATCCTTTTGGAGAGAAAGTGGTGTTAATTGGCTGGCTCCTTACATTAAATGATCCATTCTTCTGTTTCTTTCTTCAGTGCATAGTACTTCAATAATACAAATATTGTGACATAAGCTTTTGTGGATCAGACCCCAGTGAGGTGCAACAGTGATGAATCAACAGTAATTTGTAGTACCTCAATGTATATCAGGCTGACAGCAAGCTTGAACAAAGATGCTATGTGGTCTCTTAAACCATGGGTTAATTTGAGCTATATTTTAATCTACCCAAGCATATGTGAACGGTTACAGTAATAAATATAGTAGATTTGAGTACATGCAAATATGCACAGGACCTTAGGTTACAGGCAGCATCTTCCACAGGAACAGGAACAGGAACACCTTTCCTTGCATCTGTGAACTTGCCCATAAACTCAAAATCTGTATTGTGTGCATGTTGTGTGTTATCCAGACTCCATGTTGTTTGATGTCATCTGCACAGCTAGCAACTATTCTTGCGAGCAACAACTCTCCAAGTTAAAGACTCTTTTAGTTCTTCAGGCCTATTTCTTCAGAGATGTCTTGATGTCTTCTCCTAAACATGAAAATAGGAAATTAATTATGCAGAGTTCTAAGTATGATAACCCTGTGCTCTTTTGGTGAGTCAAAGTGCATAAGACATTATCTAGACCAGTTTCAATCCAGAGTCAAGCCTGGGATTGGGCCAGTGGAAATGGCCCTTCTTGTTCTGATTTATAATCTTAGCTGGGATCCTCATAGAAGCGTGCATTCTTGTTGATTCATCTCGGCCTCTCAGTAGCATTTGTTAGCATTGACTATGGATTTTTCTCCCCCTAACGTATGCCTCTCCCTATGCAGAGGTCTCAGAGCAGTTTACAAAACTAACATAGCATTCAATAAACTGTAAAGGAAAATGTCAAAAATGAATAATTTCCAGTGCTTGTACTTTGGGGTCTTTTTTCTACCCAGCAAGTATAGTGTGATGCAGACATTCTCCATGTTAACAGAAAGGGGTATGTCTCTTCAGCGCACTGAAGATGGTTCTCTGGATTATAACGTTGTGAATTTTATGTATTATTTATTTTAATTCATTTTTTACCCTTTTCTCCCCAATGGGACCTAAAGTGGCTTACATTTTTTCCTCTCCTCTGTTTTATCTACACAATCATTCCAGTCACAACAACACCGTGTGATAGGTTAGGCTATGTTTTCTGTAAATCATGGCCCAATCTGGGGGGCTGAATCTTCTTGTGGAGGCAGCATGAGGCTGCACCAACACATTTGCTTCCTCTGTTGGCACAAGGAGCACCCACCCTGGCGGAGAGGGTGAAGGTGGTGGCAGCTGTCTGCCACTCAGCACCGTGATGGCAAAAGCTGGAAGTTCTGACCCCGGTGGAGCTGTGCTGGTATCCCAATCAGATGCCAGTGAACGATGGGGCATTCCTGGGGGTGGAGCTGATGTGAATCTGTTTCTACCCCAGCTTTGCAGATATTTGTGCCACAGCCTAGGTCCTGGACTTACACCACCATTTTGGAGGGATTTTTCATGTGTGGGGAGTTTTTGTGGCTTTTTCTGCCTCCTCATGCCACCGGAAAGCCCTCTGTAGGCAGTGGGGTGGCACCACAGTGGCACTGTCCACAGTTGCCTGGAGTTCTGATTGGGCTATTATAAAAATATTACTTTTGGGAAATGAAAATTTCTCTAGGCTAACATGAAATAGGGTACTGTATTTGTGGGGACTAATCTAATAGCTTTTATTGTTGTACAAAGCTGGCTTAAGGAGACTCATGGTGCAGAGTGGTAAACTGCAGTCAAAGCTCTGCTCATGACTTGAGATTGATCCCGACGGAAATCAAGGTTGATTCAGCCTTCCATCCTTCCCAGGTTGGTAAAATGAGTATTCAACTTGCTGGGGGTAAATGGTAGATGACTGGAGAAGGCAATGGCAAACCACTCTGTAAACATTGTCTGCCTAAACATTGTGATGTGACATCACACCCATTGGTCAGTAGTGACTCAGGACTTGCACCTTTACCTTTACCAAGCTGGCTTGGCATATTTCAGAACAAACATGCTGTTAAGTAAGTCGAGTCTGCTTTGCTATGTATAGATATTCTGTATAATTTGGTTTTCTAAGATCTGAAGAATGTCATAGTTCTGTATGGTGATCATTGGCAGGAATGGGTTTACGAAACAGTTTTTTTCTTTAAAAAAAGACTTTTTGTATCTATTATAATAAGCTTTCAGGCATGACAACTAGAGACTGTTCTTGGCTCAAAACAGAATACTTAAATAGTTGCTGAGGATGAAAGATATTTACAGTGCTCTTGGGCCTTAAATAAAAAGAACAAAATGCTTAACAAATTGGCATCTGCAGAACACATTGCAGGAGAATTCCTCCTCCAATGAGTATTAAACCTACATTTTTACAGTAGAGAGATATTCCTTTAGAGATTCCACCATTTAAGTAGTTGAGTGAAATCTTGAGATACTGCTGTGTCATCTAGGCTTTTCTCCAAACCTATTATCCTGGACTGGAGATATTTACTAGAACGTAAAATCCATGCCGGGATTAGAAAGATTGTCCAAATGCAAGTAACAGACATGTAAACCTTTCCTTGAATATTCTTTATTCCATTATTAAAATTTGTTCCTTCTCTGAAACTGAAGTAACTTGCTTGAAGATTCCATTTCTTTGGAGTCCATTCTTTTGGCTTGACAGTATACAAAACTCTTATCCAGTAGCTTGGTATGAAAAGCTACTCTCTGTGCATGCATATAAAGTGCTTTTTAAAACTAACTACTTTGCAATCTGTAGCCCCTTTACTACATCTGTTACAGATTGCATACTTTATTGAGCTTTGGCGCATGTTTGCTGCTCACTTAGAAATTAAAACAATGTCTCCACTGATAAAAGATTAATAGACTCAGATGTTGTATTTAAGTCTTGTGGGCAAGGCAGATCTTGGATGTCAAGATGTGATTTCCTATTTTGTCACTATATGACGTTTCATGTCAGCGGGAATTAGATGCTACGCTGCAGTCGTCCTTCCACCAATTCCTGAGGTCCTGATAAAAGGTTTGGAATGGTTGCAGCCTTTTGCTTCAGTGTTAATGCTTGGCGAATTTCTTAAGCAGACAATTCTACAAAACCATTTTGGCTTAGTATTATTTACCTTTAATGTGACGTTATGTACAATAGAGTCACTCCTGCTTGAACTAGGCATGTGTCTTTAGATAACTTAGGCAAACGGGACAGTTGTGATTCTCCCTCAACCCCTGTAGTTTTGTCATTTATTATTTATTTATTGGTTCCACTGATTTTTAATAAACTTTTAAAAGCTTATTTTAGATATTGATGTGCTTGCCTTTCATCTAGTATCTTTCAGAGTAGCCTTGTGGTATGACGTAATCATCTAAATAATATCTTTACCTCTGGATGCCAGTTCCAAGTGATGCCAAGGCAACTTTCACTTTATGTACCCATATTTTCCTAATTGTACTGTAGTTAGCATGGTATAATAAGAACTTGGTTGGTCAATATTGTTTTCACATTACTTAAATAATGATGTGAAACTATAACAAGCTATAGAGGGGGTTTCATTTTGAACTCCTGTCATAACGATGTATCGTAACAGACATATGCTGTGCCAAGTATTTTAAAGGCACTGCATTTTATCAAAGCCACCCTTCTGCGTTTGCATGCTGATGTTCATGTAATTTCTGCAAAATTTCTGTAAAAGCAATTGGCTTTGTTTTGTGATATTGGCAGGATATACAGTAAGAAGCCTGAAAGAAGACATCTCTTTATTTTTTATTTCTATCTACAACTATTAATAACAACCTTTTCCCATGATAACAAGGTGTGCTAGCTCTTGGCTGACATGAACAGAGCAATCCTGAAGGGTGCCAGTGCTGGTGTGATTGGCTGCAGTGCAACTGTCACACTACTGGTCTGCTCCCGGTAGGGTTTTGTTATGTGGCAGATTGCAGGAAAAAGTCTTTTCATTTCGCTGTCAGTGACCATAACTGTATCAGCATCCCCAGCAGCCATGCTGTGGAGGAGAGGGAGGGGCCATGATGGATAGGGCTGCCAGAACCACACAGGGATCATGAGCCACTGGGGCCAAGCCAAGCACCTGTCACGGTCCAGAGATGGAAAAGGCTGAGAGAACTCAGCATCTCAATATTCTATTTAATTGTTTTTAAATATGAGGCTAAGATAAATTTAAATTAAACATGAAATATGTGCCTGTGGAACATAAATATTCAGATGCAATATAATGTTTCTGAGGAAGGTTGATTTTAATACTTCTAAAATGTGATTTTATTATGTATGTTTTAATTTGCTGGCTGCATTGGTTGCCCTTGTGAAGGCAGAAAGGCAGGATATAAATTTTGTAATGTAAATAAACAAAATAAAAAGGCAGTACTCTACTGAATTCTGACAAGACACTTCATTCAGAATGTAACTCTGATTCCTCAGATTACTTTCCCTTATTCTAAAATTTAAAAAAATTAATTTCTATATTAGCAGAGCAGAGAGATTAATTTGATGGAGTTCAAATTATTGAACAAAGAACATTAATTATTTAATATGGATTGTCTGTGTGAGCCTTAAAAATTTTCACTTGTCACCTTTTTTGTTTTTTAGTACTGCCAATTTCTCCTTGGGAAATTTCTGGAAATTGGGGGATGCCTGGGAGGGCAGAGTTTGGAGAGAGGAGTGGGTTCAGTGGGGATGTGTTACTGTAGTGTTCACTGTCTGAAGTTAGGTTTCTTCCTTGGGAATTTATCACTGCAGGGATCAGTTGTAATTCTGGGAGATCTTCAGTTCTCATCTCTGTCTACCTCTGGTTTAATGTGTAGCTTTCTTCTAAAGCAATTTGCATTCCTTGCAGCTATATGTATGCATCACTACACTGATTATTAGAATACATCAGGTAGAAATATTGACCTCCAATTTTTGCTATGATATTAAGGAGACACATTTTGCAGAAAAAATATTAATGATCTCTCTCTCACACTTTTTGTCACATAGCACTTTCAGACCATGTTGAAGACTAAGCTAAATGTCTTAACCCTTCGGAAGGAGCCTCTCCCTACGGTGATCTTCCATGAGCCAGAAGCCATTGAGCTGTGCACCACAACTCCATTAATGAAGACACGGGCGCACACTGGGTGCAAGGTGTGTATTGATTCAAAATTTGTGTCATCTTTGGGATCATTCCACTCAAAAAAAAAGTTGGAAGAAGAGGAAAAATCCAAACACCCTATAAACAATTATTTAGAAAGCTACAATGTGTTCTTACTTTGCACCACCCATTATTATTTTGTCAATATAAACCAGTCACAAAGATTTTACCTAACAGATTTCACCTTCAGTTCACATTAATCCTGGAGTTGTAAAAAATATTTGTGTTTGATGGTTTTAAAAAATCTGTATGTAATATATTTATTTCATACTAATGTTCATATTAAAATGTGGTTGTCTACCACCAAACATCTAGGGCAACCTGAAAAACACTCAGGTGCATTCACTTCTATACTGGAGCAGGGCCGATTCAGGGGAGGGGGGAGAGTGGAATGGAAGGACCATTTGACCTGGACCTCACAGTGGCCATCAAATTTAGACACTTGTTATTTCTTTTATCTTTGATAAGTTTCATAAATAGTATCTCACTCTGATTTTATTTTCATGTGTCATGTTTATTTCTGTTGTGGCTACGGGTCTTCCAGACCTCTCTCTATGGTGTGGGTCTTCTGCTGGTAATCCTCCTTGCCTGCTGCCACTTGAAATGTCAGCAGGAGGGGGAAATGCTACAACATTGCTACATCTCTTCTGGGGAAAACCTGCAAGTAACGTAGGGCAGCTCCAGCAGTTCTTAGAACTACCCTACCTTACTTGTGTGTTTCCCCAAGAAGTCACACAACAACAGCTTTGCTGCCCTCCATGTCTCTACCCTCAATCTGCCTGCAGGTTGCCAGGATTTATTTATATTTATTTTATTTATTTATGGGATTTTTATACCGCCCAACCCCTGAAGGGCTCTGTGCGGTGCATAACACAGATTCTACATTTAATATATACAAACAAAAACCCCATTAAATTAGAATTTAAATTAAAAAATTTAAAACACAGCGGTAAATTCAATAAAAATGGTGTCAGCAATAACCCCAATTAAACCCTTCCAAGGAGGGGGGAACAGAACAAAAAGTGGGTCCCCTAGATGACAGGGGGACTCCGAAACCGGAGGAATAGAATAGAAGGGGCACCTCAATCAGCAGCTGGACACTCCAAAGGCCCGGTGGAACAACTCAGTCTTACAGGCCCTGCAGAATTACCAAGATCCCGCAGGGCCTGGACAGCTGGAGGAAGAGTGTTCCACCAGGCAGGGGCCAAGGCTGAAAAGGCCCTGGCCCAAGTGGAGGCCAGCCGCATCATTGAGGGGCCAGGAACCACCAGTAAATTGGCCTCTGCTAAACGCAGAGGCCGAGTGGGGACATATGGGGTAATGCGATCCCAAAGATACGAGGGGTTTGGAACCATTGGCTTTAAAAACTGAAAATGGTCTGGGCTTCAATGGACTTCTGAGAGCATCTGGCCAGACACTCCAGAATTCAGCAAGAGCTACAATTCTGTCAAAGAAATTGTTCAATTTGAGCTGCAGGCTTTATGGGCAGTTTTGAATTGATGTAGTGAAAGCTAAACTTTGTTAAACCCATAGCTGTGTGATGAAAAAGTGATTATCTCATGCCAGTTCAATGGACCTGGCCATTTGTTTGGTCTCCTCTGATGATTTAAACTCTGTGGGTACTGGCAAGAAGAACAGCGCAATTGCTATGAAAACACTAAGGCTAAATTTTTCACAGAGAAACAAAAAAATGTTGATTCATTGTGTTCTGAAACAACACACCACCACAAACTGTGTGATTATTGGGAAAGTGGCCAAAAAGAACAGATGCCTTGGTGGCTTTGGTTTTGGCTAGCATCCTGATTATTTACTGACATTCAGAATGTTAAAGATGCTGGCATAGTTTAGTTAGCCCTCCCCCACTATTTTTGAAAACCTGTGAACATTAAAATGTGATGAGTGCATCTATGGCATTATAGCTCACTGAGGTCCAATGCTGCAATCCTTAGGCTCCACCCTCAAATCTCCATGAATTCCCCAAGTTGGAGCTGGCAGACCTAGTTGGGCTAGCTAGGATCTTGCAGTCTCAGTTTTCAATCCCCACTGTACCAGGAAATTTCTGGGTGATGCTGGGCCAGCCATACTGTCTGCTGAATCTATTTCACTATTTTGAAACAGCAATTCCTAGTAAAGGTAAACTGGAGCAGAGAAGAATGATGTACGCTGCCGTGAGGTCCTTGGTGGGATAAACATGTAGTAAGAAATACTTCTACTGCAGAAGAACTGGCGTATATATGCAATAGATGATGGTGATTCTATAAAGTGCTGCTTAGAAGCAGCGGCCATGTTCCAAGCCAGGCTAAGAGAGCCAGTGTGCCTTGTCGCTGCAGTTCTGGCACACAGTTGATGCTCTTGTGCTAGCACTTCTGCCCCAGTTTTCTTCCAACACAGCTGCAACTGGAATGTTTCCAAGTAATTAACTAAATCATTTTTGGGGAAGGGACTCATGGAATGGTTAGTTGTTCCCATCACAAGCATGCGCTAAGTAATTCCAATGGGATTACTTGGAATTAATTCTGCAGAGGAGGCCTGTTCTCTGCACTATGAAGTTGGCAGCCCTGTGCAAATTACACAAACCAAATTTCTTATTGCTTTGTCCTGGGTATAGGAAGGCACTGCCGAAGAAGCTTTATAAATAAGTTTTATTGTGTTGCTGCTTCAAACCACTCATTGCTGTAATGAAGAATGACAGGGGTTAAGAAAGTTGGCTGTAATGTACAAGGTTATGTCATAAGCGTAACATTTCTATTAAATACTTCCAATCTGTTTAAATCAGATACGTAGCTTTCCTTTTCAAAACAACAAGTGTTGCTTGTCTTGTTTCCATCACACGGGCTGATATGTTCATTTGTACTTGGAGTGACACTTGCATAGATTTTCAGTAGCACAGGAAAGATTGTGATTATTCAAAGGAGGCTTCAGATGTCTGTCACTTGATCTTTTTTAGACAAGATGTTAGTTGAATGGAAATGTATATGTTTTGAAACAGAATTTGCTAGCTCACTGTGTTTTGTGTGTGATACTGTATTTTGTTTTGTTTGGAAGATCACTAAACAAAAGATTTTTATTCTTCTAAAGTGGGAATGTCACATTTATTATTTGGTAATACAATAGTCCTCCAAAATAGAAATGTTGCATATCCCAGTATTTTTTTTTAAATCTTCATTTGAGTCCAATGTGTTTCCAAATATATTTCAAGATGCTGGTTCAGATTTGTAAACTCCAGAGCATCAGGTTATCTAGATACGTGCTTTTTTCCATACAAACTTGCTTGAGAATTAAGATCTTCCTCAAAGGAACTTATCCATCCATCTTCAAGTGGATGTTTAATGGAGAACGTAGTTTGTGTCCTTTCTTAGAATTCTGTCCCCAGGGATAGTGGCCTACCATTATCATTACTGTGATTTGGATGTCAGATTAATGTTGTTGTAGTCATATGAACCATTAATAATAGCTGACTTTTTGTCTTATATTGCTGCTGATTTTTGATATGTTGCATTCTACTGTAGCTTGCATTCATTCTATTTTGATGGGGTGTTCAGGAATTGTAAGATATTATGAAGATTTTGCAACAGAAAAGAAAGGTACAGTTAACTTATAAAAACGGACAGCAAGTTTAAAAGTTACCCTAAGTTAAAAAATGAATTGCTGCACATAAAATCTTTTACTTCCCTGTGAGCCTTGGTTCCTAAAATCTGCACAGAATCTTGCAGAATAATTTCTGTACTCATTCTAAAATCTGCACAGAATCTTGCAGAATAATTTCTGTATTCATTCTAATAAGACAGTTTTTAGCATGTGTATACTTTATGACTTATTAGTTGAGTATTGGATCATTTTGATTCCACATTTTTATGTGGTTTAACTGTGAACTCTAGCTTATAGTTGATATTGGCTGCTTCTAACCACAATTGGTAACTGAGGCATGTGTTCTTAAAGCCACTTCCTTTTGTGACTTTTGGTGGGAACAGTTCTCCTCCATGTCATTAAAGCCCCAAATGGGGAAAAACTAGCTTGTTCAAGGCTTTTTGCCATTTTATAAAGTGGTAATTTGAACTTTATTACTGCATCTGTAGCAAAGGAAGATTCCCAAACAAATACATGGAAAAATATCAGCATTGAATCTGTTTTTCTTCCATGCTATAGTATATGAATGGGATGTGCGTTTTTGTATATGTTTCATTAAAGAGCCTATTGTTCACTATTAAACCTTGCTCATTAAAATATTGCCAATTAATAGTGTTTCTTAATATTCAGCCTGCTGGTTTGCTTCTTACAATATTTGTGTTTTCTAAAATCAAAATTGTTATTGACCTCAATATTGCTGAGATGTATGCAAATTAGATTCCTCAGAAGGGAGATGATAACCGGTCTAGTGTATATTAGCCTTACTGTCAATTGAAAACACACTGAATTTAAGCTGGTCTACTTAAAAGTAAGTGTCTGTGGGTCAGTGGAGCTGACTCCTGGGAAGTGTCTTCAAGACTGCAGCCTTTTCTATGAAATATGTGGTTTTATCTCGAAGCAGACTTCCTTCTGTTCCATATAAACCATCTTTATGAGGATTTTTAGAAGAGAGCGTACTGCAACATCCCAACCCCACTATTATGCAGCAGCAAGGAAATCTATGGCTGCTTATCCACAAGGCATCTGCTGTGCAATGAGGGCCAATATGTGTCACAGCAAGATTTCTTGTAGGGATGTATTTTCTCAAGCCCTGCTTTTAATTTTTATTCTCCCCACAGCAAGCAAGACCACTTCTAGCACAAATTTAATTTTGCTTCACAGCCAGAGCGGGTAGAGTTGCCTGTGAGCACAGCTTTGCCATGGACCTCTTTCCACTGCCCACAGCCAACCTGCCTAGTCTCACTCCCCCACTACCTCGTACTGCATTGCACACTTCCCCCTCCACCTCTCTAAAAGCTTGTATCAATATATCGATTGGAACAACACAATCAGGGTCTCTTTCTGGCTCCACTCTGCTTTCCCCTTCTCTGCTTCTGCCCTCTCCAATGTCTGGGAGGGCTTTTTACAACTTTATTTCAAACAAAGATTGTATTTTAAAACAATTTTCCTTACTGAGGCAGCAGGAAGAGGAAGAGAGAAAGAAAAAGTGTGTATGTGGAGGCAGATCTAGCACATGGTTCCCTTCTTCAGCAGCATGTGATCTAGGGAACAGCTTTGTGTTTCTTTTTTGGGGGGGTTATGTTGGAAAAGGGGCTACAATATTGATATTTTTGCTATCACAGGTATAAGGATATACATTAACAAAGCCCTTTATCTTGCAGATAGGTGTGTGATTAGATCTGTGCCTTTAAGAGGAGTTGATGGGCAGAGTTAAGAGAACCAGGAAAAGCTGCAGAGACCAATTGAGACCAGCAAGCCAACAGGCAGAAAAATGACTCCTCAGCTGTACACAGAAAAATGCAAGGAGACCCCTCTGCAAGCCCACTTCTCACAGAAGAGCCCTGAAACAAGTGTTTTATGCATAATGGACCCATCGGTCCTGAATGCTGCTGAATGCTGCATAACTGACCAGGAAAGTGAGTCGTATACTCACTGAGCCTTAAAGTTTCAGAGTCAACCGAAAGGACATTATAAAAAATTGTTGCAAGATCCTATTGAATTAGTTTTAGGACTACATTAAAAGATCAGGAAATACTAATCCGTAGTTTGGTCTGCTGAAGAACAGTAAAAGGGAAAAAATTACAAAGTTTGAGGAAGATACTGATCCAGCTACTCAGGTTAGGCAAAGGGGCAAAGCTGTAGAAAGGTCATGTAACAGATATTAGGCTGCAATGAATAGAGTGGTATTCTGTGTTTGAGGACAAATGACATAAATATTTGTTGAAGTAAGGGGAATGTCTGAGTCTTAGGTAGGTGTTTATTACTTTAGAAAAGCTCACAGGGTTTGATGTTTAGGATGTGTACTGAAACGAGCGTGGCCCTGTAATGAAAATGAATAATCAGATGGAGGATATCAGTAGAAAGACAACTATCATGCTGAATTCAGCATAATAGCTGGTGTTTTTCTTTCCAGAGAAAGCTCTGTCACATTTTCATTCACTTTCTGCATTTTTAGAATACTTAATGAAGCCAATGGGAATTAATTTTGTGAATGAATGCTAAGATAGGTATGTAAAGTGGACTGGAGAAAGGAGAACTTGTGTCAGTTGTGGAGGTCACTGATCATTAGCCTTCAGGGAACAAATCACAGCTCCTTAAGCATTTAATGAAGTGAATGAGAAAAGCTTAAGTCCGAATATGTGGTTGCTCTTGTCCTTGTTCTTATCTTGCATAAGGGAAACCAGAGAGCTATATAGGCTTGCCGCATGCCACATTATAACCTGAGCATGAGAAAGATCTATCCAGACCTTTTGGAAGATTGTTTACATGCTTTTAGTGAAGGAAGAAGATCTGCTGGGCTTTTTAAAAATCCCAGGGTATACTCCTTTTCTTGAATTGCTGCGTCGAACTGTATATTGTGCAATAGTTCATTGTGTGCATCAGCATGCTTGGAGTTCTGGACCAGATTATGCAGTTAACTCTCATTACTATTTTCTGAAGAAAGCATATTTCCACTGAAATGCTCACCTTTTAAAAAATTGATAGCCAGTAGCAAATATTTTGTTATAAATCTTCATGGTTATATGGAGAAGTATGTAATGTAATGTTTTAAGATGGAACATATTGGTCATATAGCTGCATTCAATGTCCTTCTACTTCCTTGTTTGTCAGTGTCTGTAAATTGATGGCATTCAATTCTATTTCAGAATGATTGAAGTCTGTTAATATATTTCATGTATATATATATATATATATATATATATATATATATATATATATATATATCTCATCTTGATGAGGAAGACATAATGAACCAAGTTATAATAAATGTGTTGAGTTTTGAAAACATAGTAATAGATGAAATGATAGTCTGAAATTTTACTTTAAATTATTTGGATTTGCATTAGAAAACATAATATTGAGAATTATAAAGGATCAGGCTTCTTGAAGAGAACTTTTCATGAGAGTCACATGGAGTGGATTTGCTTTACTATAAAAGCTTGACACATGTTTAATTTCTTTTAAAAGTTCTAAGTTATTCCTTAGTGAGAGATATAATTGTTATTGAAGGCAACCTCAGTTAGTCTTTCCTGTAAAACTTTACTCAAAGTAAGATGCAGTATTTTGCACACTTTTGATATCTTTCCAACTCCAGCAGTTGAAACTGCTTTTCTTAAGTGAACTATCAGAGCTTTCCTGGAGACCTATGTGAGACTATTTTGCATGGCACATGGAACTAGCTTTCTCAGTTTTTCAATCTTGCTGTGAAATGCATACCTGGCACTTTTATTATTAAGGCTATATCTAATAACCAGGGCTCAGAATCACTTCCACTTAATAATTTGTGACACAAGATGATACAGCCAAATTGAAATTTATTGTGGTGGTTTACTGTGAGCAGATTTTGCTGTCA
This sequence comes from Sphaerodactylus townsendi, assembly GCF_021028975.2. Taxonomy (NCBI): domain Eukaryota; kingdom Metazoa; phylum Chordata; class Lepidosauria; order Squamata; family Sphaerodactylidae; genus Sphaerodactylus; species Sphaerodactylus townsendi. The sequence continues at coordinate 81,918,148 of NC_059432.1, read as the reverse complement.
TTGCCAATTGGCTTTCTGCGTAATGTCCTTGAAAATTGTTTTCACCTTCTTGTGACCACTTCTGCTTCAGGATGAAATCACTGGTAACTTCTCTGATGTTGTTTGTGTGAGTGATAGCTCGGATGAGTTGCTATGGTTACTGAACTCTATCTGTTGGTTGTCTGATAATTATTACAGGCACTGGATCTTTGATTTGATTTGCCTCTGGTAAATGGACTATCCTTTATGTCTCTCCCAAAAGTGAATTTTATGACTGACTGATATTTTTCACATTTTATGGCTCTCTGATAATCTTCACAGATCCTTTAAAGCATTGGTCCCTTGTGAAATAAATAGAACTTATTTATTAGATAGCCTTGTGTAGTTTTTGAAATGACATTGCATTTAGATCTATTTATATATAATGGAAGGTATATTCATACATGAAATGGAAGTGTTATGAACAAGCTTGGGAATTGCTTGGAACATGATAAATCTGGAACATGATAAATCTAAGAGCAAGTAATAAGCTGTTGATGATAGTTGTCAGGACCTTGTGCTGAAGCTGAAATTCATTAAATGGAAATTGCTGGAATTGGATCCATCATGTTCAAGGGGCTTTGGGTTTCATAATTTCCAACTGACAAATTCTGAATAATATATTTTGATTCTTGTCTCAGGGGCTAACCCCACCTGCAAGGTGCTTACTGAAGTATGTACGAACTACAGGTTTACGAGCATCTTTGGATTGGGTGTCCCCAATAACTGTAGTGTAAGGCACTGCACCAAATTTAGTACAAGGGTTCAGCCATGATGGCTTCAATATCTTTGTTTATTTGGGGTGGTGGTGGTTAGGAAGTGTAACTTTTGATAGGATGTATAATGTAATTGAAGATTAAAATGCAGTATAAAAGAAAAAGTTGGTTTTATATATGCTGCACAAACTTACCTGTAGGCACAAGTTGCCACACAAAAGGGGTAGGGGAAAGTGAAGGAGGCTCTGAGCTGAACACATGCTGCCCAGCGGGCAGGACCATTGAGTGGGCCAGCTCAGGAGGCGGCCAAGTGTGGCAGCCTCCTCAAGGGCGGGGCACAGCACAGCAATAAAGTGTTACCCATGTGTCGTCTCCTCACCCCCTTTCCCCTTCCACTGCCCAGGTTGTTTCCCACCCACCCTTTCCTCTTGGATTGTTGGATTGTTGCTTGGATTGTTTTAAGCATTGTTACAATTGTTATGTTGGCTGTGTTTATTTTAATTTGTCACAGCTTGGCAGATTGGGCATGGTGATGTATCATTTTGGGGGAGACGATGGCTGTGTGCCTGCCTCCCCAACTATCCTGGACCCCCATAAGGGCTTGGGGGTGGGGAGGCCGCTACGCAATCTGCCCAGGCATGGGCAGGCGGATGGCCTATACCCTCTGGAGGGGAGGGAGAGGGACTGTATTATCTGCTGCATATAGACTATACTCCACTTTCTCCAATCTGGCAGAACAAAGACCATCCACCACCTCTAAGTTTCTCAGGACCAGTTGGTATGGGTAGGAGTTACTGGTGTCGGTAAAATTCTAAAGATGGGAAGGAATGAACAGTCAAAGCAAAAATATATATATTGTGAAATATTGTGAAAAAATGTTGTCACCTTGAACAATACTTTTGCTTGTCTCTGGCAGTTGATCTGAGCAAGGAATTTCTACATACACACTGGAGTATTTTGAGACCACTTCCCTTTGTTGTCTCTTAAATGTATGCCTCCCAAAGACGAGGATTATTCAAGAATGACTTCTGCTACAGTGTGAAATTTTTTTGAGGGGGAGATTTGGGAAGTTTTAGTTTGTCCACTGAAACTCTCTATGTACACCACTGGGCTTTTAATATTCAGGGCTTATTTCTAAGCATTATGATGAGGCCGCCTTTTCTTCTTTGTCTGGTAGATTCCAGGATGTATTGGGGAACTGCTGGGAGGCTAACATAGCTGATGCAGTAAATCTGACAACCAACTTAATTATCCATTTTCTCCCAATCTATAGTGCTTTCATTTAAGTAAATTTGTGCTAATAAAAATAGACATCCCTGCAAGTTATGCTGCTCTTTAGATTTATAGGTATGCTTTCTAAGCAGCATTTGATAATTAATAAATTATTGTGTTTGGCGTATAATTGAAAATCATGTTGTTAAGGCTAGGAAAGCACCTTGTAAGCAAGGTTCATGTTTTGTTGTGTGTGGGGCAGGGGAAATGATGTCCAAAGGAGCAAACTGTAGCCACTTGGACCTCACAAAATGCAATAATGAATTATATGAACTTGGTGTTACTTTCAATAGCCAGACTTCCATCTTTCTAACCAGATTCAGTGAAGGAGTACATGAAAGAAACAACATGTCAACAGAACATTCACTTAGACCTAATAGAAGAGGTATCTTCAAGTGCACTTAAGTAGCAAGTGAACATCATGTAGAATGTTTCATCTTGTACTTGGCGCTGTCTTGCCAAAGGCAGAAGAGATTAATATCTGGTTATATGCTAGCATTCTCTGACATCTGTGATGTAGTGATCAAACTTATTCTGCCTGTTGTCCTTTTTTGTAAAGTGTGTTTGAATTGGAAATATAGCCTGCCAATGAGAAGTGACATGCCAATAATTCTGATGTTTGGAATCAGTATAGGCTTGTCATTTGCCAATCTGTGAAACCCCTGCCTTTAGCCCCAGTCCCTCACCCTTGATTATTTGAGTAGGAGGAAAAAGGGGGAGGGTAGCACTGATTGTGGTTCTCTAGGAATTTCCCCCATCTCTGTGTAATTCATAGAGTATCACTATCAATGTTATCTTCCTATTAAAGACCATAGAGACTGTAGGAATTTCTAGAACATTACTCAGAAAACATCATGTTCTCCAAACCTCTACCTCAGTGGTTCTCAACCTGTGGTCACGATCCCTCAGTGGTTCTTAACCTGTGGTCACGACCCCTTTCACAGGGGTCACCTAAGACTGTCTGCATCAGTGTTCTCCATCTGTGAAATGGATAAATGTTAGGTTGGGGGTCACCACAACATAAGGAACTGTATTAAAGGGTCATGGCATTAGGAAGATTGAGAACCACTGCTCTACCTGGAAGTGACACCCTCCATGATACTCCAGGAATTTCTGCAGTCTCTACGGTCTTTTTCACAGAGATCAGGAAAATGCACACTGTGATGCCACAGTCCCTGAAAATCAGATTTCCTCGGACACCACAGCCCCTGGCAGTGTAGGACTGGCATCCCAAAGACAGTAAGATGTGGTAACTTCATGGGTTAGTTATCCTCCAGGTACACCTATCAGAAGGAGCTGAGAGGGCTCTGCTTTTTGGTGACAGCTGTGTTGTCCCAGACACAGGAAGTTCTACTTTTGGGGGGCTACTTTAGTAATCTGCCTACAATAGAGGAACAATCAAAACCATATTCTAGGTCCAGTTCATAATGTAACAGATGATTGCATTATGGATCCTCTGCTATTAAGTTAACATTCCAAAATCATGTCAGCATGCTACAAAAAAGAGCACTGTGGTATTTTAATAAGTTTGTCGCAGTATAAATTCATGAAAGCTTATGCCACACTAAATGTCTTCAAGTGCCGAAAAACCTGTTTATTATATGCCAACATCTTTGGTTTCAGTGCAGCCCCATAGATATATAGTTTGCTGAGTATTCAGACTCCAAAGCATAATAAATCATGTGAAGCTCCAGATAACTGAGAGCAAGGTCTTAATTAAACAAAAGTGCTAGAATACACTAGATGAGATCAAATCTTTTACATGTTGTTTATCATTCTGAAATGCTGAAAGTTTTAAATAAACCCTGCAATAAATTTGATTGCATAATCCATACTGACAGAGAATTGAAGAGCATGAAACATGTCCTTCTACTTTCCTCAGAGCTGAGCTTTGAGTACTATTTGAAAACCTAAATAGAGTGGGGGAAAGTGAATTCAGTCTCAGGTGAGCATCAATGTATACTAATATTTAATACAAGATCAAGAGGATAGGAGGTAGGTCTCACAGCTGCTAGAACTCTGTCAACATCAGCTTCAGAGAGCAGACTGAAATGATCCAAAAGTGGACCAGAACAAGGAAAGTGTGGAGAGGGAATGTAGGACAAACACCCCAGGTTTGCAGAAAAATCCAAAATCTAAAAAAAATTGCTTAAGGAGTTTTAAAAACTCCCAAATGATTAAAGAAACTCCTGTGTCTTTAAAAAAAACAACTCCCTCAGTTGCTAGGTCGCCACAACAGGCATGGTGTCTGTCAATAAAAGGCAGGAGTAGAAGGAGAACCTTTTCTGGGGATAGTTTGACCTTTGAGGGAAGACTTATTGAGACTCGGCCCAGCTCCAACTTCTAGTGACTTGGTACCACCCAACTTGCATGACTTACCTCCACCTGGATTCTTGATAATGTGCAATGGCAGCTCCCATATGAATGCCAGGGACTGGCTTTCATGGGGTGGCTTTTCAGTTTTGTCAGTAGAGCCCTGTGCAAGAGGTAAGATGGGACAGATGGTAGTACCTGGTTTTACTTGCACAAAGCAAGACAGATGTTGGCACTTGGATCATCCCCACATGAAGAGAGGCAAGCAGTAGTCCCTGGCCTCAGTTTAACCTCAAATGAGACTAAACAGATGGCCAAGCATTGTGCAAGGCAAGGCAGGTAGTAGTACCCAGGTGACACTGGAGGTGGTGACACCACCCAGCCCTGTGCAAGGTAAGGCAGTGCTCAGCCCAAGGCCAGGTGGTGACAGGCAGGGACACCCAGTGTGGCAGGTGGAAGTGATGCTCTAGCCACTCAACTAAGTCTGACTTGAGAGGTGGGAGACACCAGCCAGCCCATCTAAGCTGAGAAAGGCAGTGCCTTCTTGCATAAGGAAAGGGAAGCAGCGTCTGGCCTGCCCAAGGCAAGGAAAGCAGTGCCTGGCCAGTTACTTAGGCTGCCTCTTCCTTCTTCCTTACATTCCCCTTTTGGAAGGAGTGGAAGGGGGAAACAAACTGCCTGTTCCTCTCTTCTGTGGGCAAGTTTGGGGCAAGCTTTGGGATGAACCCTTTTAAAGAGTTTTTTTTTTTACTTTCAGTCTGCTCCTGCTCACTAAATTGTTTTGAGGATAAAATGGAAGAGGGAGAATGAGGTAAGATGCTTTTGCTCCCCATTGTGGAGTAAGGCAGGCTATGGATGAAATTAATACATAATAGGTATAGCTGAAGATGGAGTGTCAGATAAAAGATGGGTGGGAAGGAGAGCAGAGAAGGTTAATTATATCAGAGTTGCTAGGGAAAGACAAAAGAGCATGGGGGAAATGAGACAGGGGGAAATGATGCCCTTTGCAGGTGCCTCACTGTGCAACTGAGCCCAACCTGGTAACTGGCACCAAGCAACTTGGACATAGATTTCCTGGGAGGATGTGTCAGTGGTCAGGCATTAAACTGAAGATAGGGAAAGATAAAGGTAAGTTGACTGATGGACCAGAATAAGAGGAGAGAGGCTGTGGTGGGCTTCCTTGAAGGAAATAGGAAATAGCACGGGAGAGGGAAATTCACCTTGCAAGTTCTTTTGTGTTCCCACTTGTTACCACTATTAATTGAATGAGAAAATGGGATGGCTTTGAACCTTGGTTTCAAATCCTTGATAAGATGAAACTCCATTAACGTTACTGCTTTTGTAAAACTTGGTATGTTCAAGCAATTAAAATTTATTGTAGGCACATATCAGTTATTTTACTGCACATGCTCTGAGATTGTAACGTCTATCAGTGTAGCGGCCCTCAAGCATTTTGACAGCCTGGATAATGAAAGATATGAGGCAAGGAATGTTGGGGGATGGGGAGGCAGTTTCCAGACGCACTTCAATTTTATTCAGGTTTTTTTTTCTCTGAACAGTCTGTTTTATTTTTCTCAACGTGTAGCCTTCCAAAACTTACTGACTGGGTTGCCTGCTAAATATCTTGAAAATGTTTTGGTAAGAAAAATGGTCTTGAAGGATGCTTGTTGGAGCATCTGTTAAGCAGATGGCAGTGAAAATGTTTCCAGTTCTTAATGGCAAACACAAGCAGGTGGAAGTGTTCCAAGTATTGAGCAACTTACTGGAGACTTGCTCCTCAGTATCTTAAGGAAGACAGAGTTTGAACCTTTTGCAGCTGAATTACTTCGGAGAAAGCATTTGCTTACTGTGTGTGTGGAAGGCTAGCAGTGAAACTAGGCCAATCTTTTCCTAGCCAGAACTTTACTGTGCCCAAAGGTTAAAACGACTTGCAGTCTGTTGCTGCTTTTACCAATACTTTCTCTAGGAAAGAAATGTTGGTTTACATAGGACACTAGGCTGGCTTTGAACTTCAAAGGTATCTAAAGTTTATGGCTCCATCTGAATGAACTGCATACCAGAAACTGAAAGAATTTGTAAGGCAACATAGGTTTTTTTTCATGCCTATTTCCTTATTACTTATAATTCTGGCCAAAACTTGAAGTAACAAGGAAAACCAAGATTCAAATCCCTGCTCTGCCATGGAAGCTTGCTGGGTGATACATATTAAATCTAACCTGCCTCATAGGGCTTATGTAAAGATAACGTGGAGGAAAGGAGAACAGCTTTGGATCACCATTGGAGAGAAAGGCATGATATGAATGAAGCAAACAAATAAATTATGGAACAGTACCAGTATTAGTCTGTCTTGGGAAAAAAGACTCCTGTGGCTTCTTTAGACTAACAAATTTATTGTGTTAGAAGCTTTCATAAACAGAGATCTGATTCAAATAGAGCACAGACATCTATTTTGCTACTATTGGAAATAGCCCTTTCTTTGTGCATGTTCCCTCCACCTTTCCCTATTAATGCTGTTCAAATACAAGCATAGTTTATCCTTATAACTAAACCTATAGATTGTGAATTTCACTTTCCTTTTAAATTAGGATTGAAAACAGTTGCAAGCCATATTTTGAAAGCCTGGTTAGTAAGGGAAGTACTAAACCCTAGTTTTTGGTAAATGTGTAATGGTATCTTTTCAACAATGGGGTTGCAATTCCCCTGAAAAAAGGGGGTTGTAGCTTGGGGTGCTACTGGACCAAGTCTGGCTGCTTGCCAGTGTTTAACAGTGGTGCCTTTCACCAGCTTTGCCTAATGAGCCAGCTGTGGCCTTTCCTAGGCAAGAAAGGTTTTGCCACTGGTAACATTTAGATTAGATGACTGCAGTGTGCTCTATTTGGGACTGCCCTTGAAGACTATCTGGGAGCTACAATTGGTACAGAATGCTGCAGCCAAAATGTTGACTGGAATGGGTTATAGCAACTGTATCACCCCAGCCTTGTTCCGTCTACATTAGCTCTGAATTTGCTTCCGGGACCAATTCAAAGCTCCTGCACAGCCCTGCTTAAGGTAGTCTAGATGGTAAGGGTGAGGTGGGGGAGAAGGCTCCTGGGGAGGCTCATGGTGGCCTCAGCTCTGGCAGCCACTGCCCTCCTTCCAACCCCCCCCCCACCTGCCATTTTTAAAAAATTACTACTTCACTGCATGATCTCCTGCTTTTTCTTCAAGGCATGGGAAGTTCATGATCTCAAGATGGCTAAACTTTGATGAACACACATACTTAAGCTAGGGAGGGACTGAGAAAGATGCTGCAGGGGACTTCCCCGTTTTGGAGCTTCACCAGCCTGCCAATGCACCCCCTGTCTCTCTCCGCCCCCCCCCCCGCCCCCCTCGCATCAAGCTGCAATTCATTTCAATTTGTTCAGTGGCTTGCCGGTTCATTGCTTTCTGCTGAGATGGGGGATGAGTTATTCTACACACGGATGTTGGGTGGCACAGTTTCAATGCTTGCTCCGTGCACCATTTTCTGTAGCTATGCTCATGTCTGCGACAGGGAAAAAAAGAATTTATATTGTCTGTAGGCATAGGGATTAGAATTTCCTTTGCCTTTTGCTTCATTGCATACTAGCTGTAGCTTCCAAAAAACATTATTTTTAGGGGCAGTCCTATGTAGAGCACATAACAGCAGTGAAACTACAAGGCTACTTCTCCATTGCAGAAGCATGGTAGTGGTGAAATCATTCATTTTTAATGAAAAGATACATTGAAGGTTACCGGAAGTAATTCAGAGAGCTTGTTCCTTGTCACTAATGTCAACTGTATGGCCAAGAGTGATCTACAACCATACCCCACAGGCCCTGAATGTGTATGTCCATTCTACAGAGGTCTTGGAGGTTTTAGACAAATCACCATTCCTTGGTTTCACCTTCCTCCCCTCCAATATTTATCTGCAGCAAAGGGGTAATAGTGACCTGCTGTGAAGGTTGCAAGGCTTACTGAGATAATGAAGGGCCCCTTCTGCACATGCGAATAATGCACTTTCAATCTACTTTCAATGCACATCACAGCTGTGCAGAATAGCAAAACCCACCTTCAAACCATTGTGAAAGTGGATTGAAAGTGCATTATTCTGCATGTGCAGAAGGGGCCTAGGGGAAGCACTTGAATTCCAAGTGCTAAATGTTGAATATTGTGATGATTAAGCTCCTGTGGACTTTTATTGCATTGCTGAAGGAAGTGATTTGGATCCAGTGACCACCCTCCACTAAGGAGCTTTGCTGTAGTGGAAGGAGACTTCTTACTGAATCTTACCTTCTGTGAGTGCCATTATAGACCTTTTCTGAATAACCCTTTCCAATTAAAAAGGCGGATAAATACTTATGTTTCTTGTAAATCCATTTCCCCCCAGCAACATGATCTTGAAAATGATCTCCCTGCAATCATTACAATGCTATCTATGGGTTTTTTTCTCTGACTGGCTCCCAAGAAAATATTTTAAACTATGTATTCAAGCTGAGAAGGGTGCCAGCATCATACAAGTATGAATGATTAGGGTATAGAAAGCTGATTTCAAAAGGAAGACATATGGTCTAAAAGTGTCCTGTAGATATATTTGGAACTATTGTGTGTGGGGGGGGGGGAGGGGGTAACTATGTGTATTCAAATATTAACCACAGCCAGCCTGCTTAGCTTCGTGGATTGGGCTATCCTGGGCTTCCCAGGTCAAGGCTAAATACTCATATTTAATATATTAAGTATATAAATACGTACTTGGTGGTTTTGAACGAGAGTTTGGCATAAAGGTACATATTGCAGAAGGATGTCATATTTGGCTTCTTGAGCAAGCTGTGGATGAAATCCGAATGAAGGCCAAATACATGTTCTGTAATATTGTACAGTTCGTAGTGTGTCATAGAACACTTTCCACATAGAAAACTGATTTGCTAACATAGTTGGTACTAATGCACATTAGAGTTGGATTTGAATGCATTTACATCTTATAATTTGGTTCTTTTTGTTAGAGTTGCTGAGTCTGCTATTCTGTGCTTACTTACTCTTTAAAAATAGGGTTTATTTAAGTGTGAACATGCACAAGATCGCAGATCTCCTATTATAGTAGGAGACCTCCAGGCTGGTTCCCCTGTTCCTAACTGCTGCCTCAGAGAACAACAAAGGGCGGGGATGAAGGGGGTTTCTTGGCATAATGCTGACATGCAATGTTGCTTTTGGCAAAAAATTGAGAAGTGATGTTCTGGTATTTACCCCAAACTCTACGGTTTAGCAACCCTAAACATACTATATAGTTTCTGAATAACTGTCAGGATTAATTAAAAAAAAAACCCTAACTTTAATTACAAAGCTAGTTTCTGTTCTGGATAAATAGTTTTGGGCACTTCATTTGGGTCACACTGAGTGTAAGTAATGAAAGCAAAACTAGTATAATACCTTTTAAACAGGTACGAATCTCTGGCGTGTGAGGTTTCTATGGCTAAAGAATTGGGTTGCTGATCCAAGGTTACGTTCAGGCTTTACCAAGTTGTGAACTATTAGGATTATTCCATACACCCATTCATTATTTTGAATGCTTTATTTAAGGAGCACATTTAAGTTTCAAAACAGGAATTTTGGTTTAAATTGACTTTTTTTCTTGATAACTTAAATCATGATTTAAATGGCTTTGAATGAAATCAGTCCACCTTGCACTTGTATAGAAAAAAACTGAATCCATATAACCCAGATGAATGATTCTGTACACTTGTTTTTGGTGTATGAGGGAAATACTCCTTAAGGGCATAAACTTTTTAGTAAATTATAGTGTTAGTAATAACTTTCTCACTCTTGGCTCTCATGGAAATGGGTACATGAGTTGAGCTTGGGGGTTAATAAATCTCAGCCCACTTTCTCTGTGGAATTGTTACCTCTCAGGGCTAATAGGTATGTAAAACTAAGGTCTCACTTCACTTGGCCAACAAAAGCAGTTACCGTGAATAGATACTTGGTCTATTTTATTCTGTGTAGTAGCCATATCTACAAGAAGTTAAAAAATTGTAACAACTAGGTTCGAGTTCTGTAGTATCTTTGAAATGACAAGATTTTGGAGGTATAAAGTTCTGAGGGTCAAAGTTCCCTTTTTCAGATACCTGACCAAAAAAAAAAAATGCTATTAAACACAAAGTCAGGTTTCATATTATCCTCTGAGATAGGTTGTAGAAAGGTTCGTCACTCTGTATTTGTAGTGCCTGTCGACAAAGGGAATTTTGAGCTTCAAAAGCTCATACCCTGAAGGTCTTGTTGGTCTCCAAAGCTCCACACAACTTGAACTTAGTTGCGGATCAACCCAGCTTCCCCCCTGAAACTAAAAAAAGATACATTAATCGGAACAATTGTGCAATGTTGTCTTTTCCATGAGCCCAGTGAGTGATAGTATCATATCTTCCATCCACAAATTCTTCTTCCTGCAGTTATTCTATTTCAAGTAACTATAAACATAATTAATGTTTATTTAATTATCTAATATTTTAATGTTGAGCATAAATACAGTCAAACTAAGGCTACAAATGTCCAGATCAGATTTTTGTAAAGTGTGTTGTCATCCCCCCCCCCTTTTTTTAAGGATAGGATGAGTGTATCAACCATCCTCTCTCCCTGGACAAATTTGTGAGAATCGGAATAAATAATACACCTGATTCCTAAGATAAATCTGTAAAAGGCTATTTCAGTTCACATGTAACTTGAGAAGCCAATCATACATCACTGCTTAAGGTAATACATCAGAACAATGTGTGTAAGTAGTCTGACTCTGTGATAAGGCATACAGGTTTCCTGGGCTTGCATCCAATGCTTTCTGAGCTTGGAACTGGTGGAAGAGTTAAAGAGTAAGGGTGTGTTGTTTGCTTGAGGATGTACGGTTCCTGAGCTGTTTGGAGTTTGTCTATCTGAAAATTTCCTTCTAGTGTTTGGTGAGCACTATAGAAGCATATGGTCTTGCTGGGAAGTGAGGCTAGTTAGCTGCTGGCTATTGTCTGACTTCTGGAGCTGGAGTCACAGCTTTCAGCTGTAAAGCAGAATTCGTGAGAGTTCTAGTTCTATAAGAAAGCACTCGGGTTTTCAAGGGGTTTTCATCCAGTGCTTTTAACAGGGGAGTTCAGTGGGAAGTTTAGCAAGGGAGGTCAAGAGCAGGAGAAAAATCTGTCTCATCTGAGTTTCTTAAGAAGGACATAAAAGCTCCACGCTAGCAAGGAGAGTAATGTACCACAATATGCTTTCTGCTGTGGAAATCTGCAGATTCAGGTAAGCACCCGGTTCTATTCCACTGTTTCACAGAGGAACTGCTATGTTTGCCTGCGTTGCTTTTTCCAGGTTATCCTGGTCCTACAATTTCTTGATAACTGAAAGGTGGGATATAAAATATAGTTCTGGGAGGAGGTATGCATTGATGATATGCATTGATGTGCTTAGCTATAAGCCAGTAATCCTTTTACTATAACTGCAGGCCATGTTCTGTCATTACTTGTTAGGCAGAAGTTCAAAAAGATGGTGATTGCTTAAGTACATGATAATATGCTATAGATAAAGAAAACCAGGGTATGGAATTTCTAGCCTGTGTTTTCATATGATAGAAACTTTTAAACGTTTAAATTCAGAACGTTTAAAGTCAAAAATAAAGATTTTTTTTATTAGCGAAGTAATTCTATTTGGGTTAACTATGTATAATTCATGCTATAATTATTTAAAAAATAGCCTAAAGCAAGCACATGCCAATAAAATGTGTATTAAGCTCTATTTTCAAATGTTGACTGTTCGTGTAGCAAAAGCTGCTGCCTTTTTTAAAAAAAGAAGATTCTTTAACTCCCAGCCTGTTTTTATCGCTAATCCTTGGTTTCTGTCTGTGAGTGTCTCTTTCCTGGTCATTATTCTTCAGAGTCCAGACAGGGAACCTGTTTTTAATTTTAATCTGTCATGTCTGTCTCATAAAACATTTGCCGTATCGTATGACCATTGTGCGACATTCACATGAATATCTCCATATAGGAAATTGTCTTGAAATAGTATATTCCAAGTCTCAAAAATTCTCATCAGGTTATGGCCACAAATCAAACAGAAAATTACCAGCCTGGCTGCTTTTGAGGCAGATCAGTCACCCTATTGCTCAGCAAAGGAGATAAAACTGGGTAACTCCCCCCCCCCCCAACTGATGCTATGTATTTAAAACGTTTATATGCTGCATTTTTCTCAGATTGGGCTTTTGAGGTGGTGAACAATTAAAAGAAAATGCACAATCAACTTTAACAAACAAAAAATATAAATAAAACAGACTATTAAATACAAACAAGAAAGAGGGTCAGTACAGGTTCACTAGACAAAAGAGCGACAACATCACATACTGCAAGAAGAAAATGATGGTTGGCATGTGGGGTGGGGAGATTGATGAATTCCTGAATTTAAGTATTTTTTTCATCATGTATCACTATATTTTTGGCTAGGAGGAGACCCAAAAGTGGTCTGTGCCTTCATGCATGCTTATGTAAGCACAATATACTACATGGACTGCGCGGACTGCGCATGAGAATTTCAAATCTCAGTTGCTGTTGTTTGGGCTGTGTCCACCGCCCCATTGCCCCCGCCCCTCCCCCCACTTCATACTGTATTGACAAGCATCCTGGTCTTGCTTGTCATGGTGGCTGTTTCACTTAGGTTGGAATTTTATAGCTATGGTTTTGGACTATGGTTAAGCTTGCATGTAATTATGGCTTGCTGAGAAAAATGAAGGGGCAGATTAAATCACAGTTAGTGGAAGCAAAAAGCTCCTTCACATAGTGCCAAACTGTGGTTTGGAGTTAAGTCTGGACTATTTCATTGTTTTTGGTTTGGCAACCCAAGTTTAGTGTGAGTTAGGCTGGCATATAGTTGGGCCTTAAATTGATACTGTGGTATTTTTCTTTCACAACTTCATTTCCATACTGCTTAGATGCCACTAGCTGTGCTTTGAGAACCATACCCTGTGATCAACTTGTGTATATAGTATCTATTTCTTTCTCTCTATCAAGTGCAAGGCCCCCTTGTTCATGTCAGTAGAAAACAAGGCATAGCAAAACATGCATGGGACTGCTTCCTCAGCTGAGATGGGGAAACAGCAATACCTAAAAGCTCCATATTCCTATATGAATTCTCTCACAGTTCTAGGACATGGTCATGTAAAAAGCTATTAAACACAAAGTCAGGTTTCATAATATCCTCTGAGATATGCTATGGAAAGGTTCTTGGTTAATCTGTATTTGTAGTGCCTCCCAATTACCAGACTCTGGTTTAAACAAAGTAGGTTTATTGATCTGCGGGTTGTGAACAGGATACATTGTGGCTTTGCCAGAACTGGTAGTCTAACAGATTGCTCTTAGTTACTATCTGTATTTGGCCCCCTTTCCCAGTTCCAATAAAACAAAACCATTCTGTAGCCATGCAGCTTCTCCAAGGTTAGGGACTTGAGAAGACCCCAGGTGCTGTCTGGCGGGATAAAGAAACAGCAAATTATTGTTAATTGTTTTAGCAGGAGGTTTTGGGTGCCATATCCCTGCAGCCTCCCCTGGTGCAATGGCAAGAGCCAGGTGGAGTCTTGACAGTGTTATGTATGTGAAAAAATAAATTAAGCAATTTTCGTGTGACCCCCAAACCTGTGAGCCTATAAACTGGACATAGGTAGTCATTATAGCCTGGATAGAGCCTAGAGTTTGGTAAAGGTACACCATATTTGTAATGCTGCTATGTTTTTATAGAGTTTGTAATATGATTTTAAATTGAATTTAACTTATTTATTATGTGTATTGTTGATTCTGGTCTGATGTACACTGCCCAGAGCCCTACGGGGGTGGGAGGTTCTAAAATCCTCTAAATAAATAAATTCTATATTAGTGGTTCTCAATCTGGGGGTCGCCAAGCTAGGATACATTTCTCAAATGCTTTGGTTTTTTTTGCGTTTCAGTCTGCAGGGGGTGCAATTTTAGATGTTTCAGCACCAAAATTTCAGGGTATCATTAGGTGACTGTCTTGATGACACCCCCAAGTTTGGTGCAGTTTGGTTTAGGGGGGCCAAAGTTATGGACCCTCAAAGGGTGTGTCCCTATCCCCATTCTTTCCAATGGGAGCTAAGGAGATGGGGGCTACCCCTTTGAGGGTCCATAACTTTGGCCCCCCTGAACCAAACTTCACCAAACTTGGGAAGTATCATCAGGACAGCCTCCTGATGATATCCTGAAATTTTGGTGTCACTAGATTAACGCTTGCACCCCTGGCAGGCACCCCCAAATTTGCCCAAGATTCTTTGTTCTGCATTGAGTTTGCTGCATTGCTGTCAATGGGGAAATTCTGGGGGTGTCTGTGGAGTGCACATTTCTGAAGGCACAGTCACAAAACTTTCAGGGTATCTTTCAGGAGAGTCTCTTGATGACACCATCCAGGTTTGGGGGACTTTGCTTCAGGGGGTTCAATGCTATGGGTAGGTTGCTTGGTCACACAAGCCTCTTACTGTTGCCAGCTTAGGTCACCTAACCTTCAAGCACCTCCGGAGATTCCAGCCACAGGTGCAGGCCAAACAGTTGGAGCAACCAACTGATACAAGTGTTGTGTGTGTTTTCTAGGCTGTGTGGTCGTGGTCTGGTAGGTCCTGCTACTGTAGTTTGGCCTGCACCTGTGGATCCTAATGATTTTTTCACTTGGTCACCACAAAATCACCACCACATCATAGCTGGCATCTTCAGAGGTGTATCACAGAGAGAAGTCTGTTATACATTGTGTCTATTGGGAACGAAGGCTTCATGCCTACAATTGTTACAACGGTGGAACCCAGCAGTCTTCATGTAGAGGGCGGTGAAACACACAAACCAGTATTTTTAAAACTAGTGACACCAAAATTTCAGGGTATCATCAGGAGACTGTCCTGATGATACCCCCCCACCCCAAGTTTGGTGAAGTTTGGTTCAGGGGGGCTTCCAAGGACAGGCTGGCTAAGACTAGTCACTAGTCACTTTTTCCTTGCCTCCCCATCCGTCTCACTGCCTCTCCACCTCCAAACTCGTCTTCCAGACAACCCATCCCCTGCCTTCCATTCTTCCCACTTTTAAACTTTCCCATCTGTTTCAAGCCCTCCCACCAATCCCCACGACTTGCCTCTGACCCTGCCTTTTTGCAGTCAGCCTCAGGCTCCAGGGGGTGAATGCCGGGACATTTAAACTATGCCCCGCCCCCTGCTTGGGGTTTGTTGCTGCTGCGCTGCAGGTGTGGGGTCAGCAAGGCATCCTGGCTCCGCCCACCTCGTTGCTGGTGGGCTCATAGCACTGCCATTTCTGCTGGCTATCCCAGCCTCTCCTGAACTCCTGAGCTTTCCCTATCATCTGGGCACCCTCCCACCTCTTGGGTCTTCCTCATTGGTGAGTTGGGGTGGTTCTCATCCCCCTCCCACGGCGACGTTGGGTCTGTCTCACCTGGCCCCGAACAGAGGGCTTGTGATTTTTATATCATCTTTCTCCCCCCTTCTCTTCCCCTCTCTCTATCTTATCTCTCTTTCTCTACTTACTTACTTACTTACTTACTTACTTACCTACCTACCTACCTATCTCTGTTTATCTCCCTCCCTTTCTGTGTCTCTATCTCTCTTTATCTCCCTCCCTCTCCCTCCCTCTCTCCCCCCCTCTTTCATTTCCATGGCCCCTCTGGATTTGTTAGATCTCCCCCCCCCCCCATACACACACACATGTTTATGTCTGATTCCATAGTGAAAAAGCTGCTGGGTTTCCTACAAGTCAGAATGGGAAACAGAAAGGGAACATCCAGTAGGTAAGGGAAGAGCCTCCATCCTGTTAAGATACATATAAATAGCTGAGGCAAGGTGATGAAGAGGGGTGGGTGGGGATGGAAGGCTCCTTTTGCCCAAATGCCACATAGACCCCTATCCTTGGACCTTGCAGGCTTGTATAATATCAATATTTTGTTCATCATTACAAAAGCACCTTTGGTGTATAAAGGAGTGGATGCTTTTGTTTGGATTTTGGGCCAAGCTCACCGCCTTGACTTAAATAGATCTGTGGTGGTGCTCAAAACAGAATCCTTTCCTGAAATACAGTCCATGTTTTTCCAGGAGTTACTTTCCTATTCATATCTTTGCAACAAGGCTGGAGGGAGGGGGACAGCTGCCCCAAGCAAGCACAAGGAAGCGGGTGAGGCTAAGGGGGCTGCTGCTTGGGGCCCCCACCTAGCCAGGTCTCAGTGCACCAGGCATGTCACAGGCCCTGTTTTTGAGAGGAGGTGGAGGGAAGAGAAAAGAAGGAGATCCTGGCTTCCTTTTTAGAGTTAATTCATGTCATACTGGGTCTTCTTTTCCTGATGCCTTCTGCTTTTCCTAGTATTATTATCTTTTTCATCTTTTCCACTGAGTCTTGTCTTTTCATGATATGGCCAAAGTCAATAGCTTCAGCTTGGTCGTTCTTAGCTGCTAGTAAGGATTCAGGTTTGATGTGATCTTTGTGTGCATTATGTGCAGCCAGTTTATGTCAACCCTATGAATTAACCACCTCCAAAACATCCTGTCATTAACAGCTCCACTTACGTCTTGCAAATGGGGGGGGGGGTGCAAGGCTTCCTTGATGAAGTCAATCTGTCTTGTGTTAGGTCTTCCTCTTTGCCTTAGGGGCCCAGCAGAGGCCTTCTGTCCCCCACCCCACCCCAAAGGCCAGTGTCTGTCTGGAGTGCCTGAAGAGCAGAAATGAACAGTGGTTAAGGAAATTATTATATTTTATTGTGTAAAGATAAACATTCTCTTTACATATATATTTCTATTCAGCTGTGGTCAGGACACAAGCATGGGGCCATGAGAGAATACAAGTGCATTTTAACGGGAGGTGGGGTATCTGGCCTGGGCTGCAAGTATATCATTTTAAAATTTCTAAAACAAAACAGGACTTTTGTCTGTGGTTCATTGGACGAATGGCATGGAGTCAGGCTGAACTGCAAGCTTGTATTGGTCCCCGGGAAATGATTGTAATATTACAGTACAGTGGAGAACAGTTTCTCTGGATCTCAGTAGAATTTATGCTCAAATGCATTATTACTAATATGAAAATTGTTGATATTGTGTTTTATATGACAAATTACAGCTATGAAGTAGCAATGAAAGTAATTTTATGGTTGGGGGTCACCACAACATGAGGAACTGTATTAAAGGGTCCCGTCATTAGGAAGGTTGAGAACCACTGTTATATATTGTGGTGGGCTGTCCCATTCTCCTAAGTCATATGGAGACAGATGTGATCAAGGGCTGAACTCTGAACTGGTTTAAATAGCTTCTTGTGGATGGAACTTGCTGTTGGATACCTGTGGTTAGCCCTGTGTGATTCCCACAAGGCTCAATTTTATCCCCTGTGCTGTTCAATCTGTATGTAAAGCCCTGTGGGGAGATCAGTCACGGTTTGGAACTGGGGTCCATCACTGACGACACTGAATTCCATCACTGTCCTGAGTCACTGAGTAGTTGCTGTGGTTACATAATGGAAAATAAACAAGTTCAAACTGAGTCATGGCAAGTGTGGGTTGAGAAGGCTATGATCTTGGAGGATATTGCGCTTCCCAATTTAATGGAGCTAATCTGTCCCTTCCTGACTCAGTTAGAAGTCTGAGAATTTTCTACCATCATTGCTGGACAGATTAATTCTATTGCAAAAAATTGCTTTCTTTCCTCCTCCTTTTATTTTATGTCGTTTCATTTTATTTGTGTCCTGCCCTTTCCTTGCCGAGAGACTGACTCCCTACTTTGACCTGACTTTTCTGGCCATGTAGATCCTAAGTATGGTAATCTTAAGGCTAGACCACTGTAATATTCTATAAATGTTTCTGCCCTTAAAGTCAACTCAGAAATCCTAGCTGGTACAGAATGTCTTGGCTCATTTATGGTTCGGAGTCATCTGGAGTATTAATATTACACCTATTCTGCAGTCAGTCCACTGGTTACCAGGTTTCTCCTGAGTTCAATTCAGGTTGCTAGTTGTTACCATGGCTTAGGACTTGCTTACCTACAAGACTGCCTCCTCCAGTATGTTTCACCGAGACAGCTGTGCTTCATTCTGAAAGTGTTACCCTAGAAGAGTAACAACTGCAAAGTATACTTGAACGTTCTGTCTGGTGGTCCCCATCTTTTGAAATGGCCTACCTGATGAGATAAGAAAGGCTTCCACTATTCAGTCATGTTGCAGAATGTGAACAATTGAACTATTCAGGAAGGCATTTGCTTAGGAGGAATAGGAACATAGTAAAATGGAATTCAGGAGGAAACTTTAAATTAAAAGTTTTACTTGCCTGTTGAATTGTTAGGCAGGCTTCTTTTCCTCTACCTTTAATCTGCATTTCTTAGTGAATGTACTATATAGTAGTTTAGTTTTCTGTAATAGTGAAATCTTGTTAGAACTTAGTTCTCTAATTTTGAATTCCAGTTTATGCGATATATTGTGCTGCTGTTCTTTAATTTGTGTAATCTTAGTTTTGTTGCATTGTTCATGTTGTGTACAAATCTATCACTGTTATATAGTTTTCTATAACTCTAATCTGCCTTGAATGCCAATGAGAAAGATGAATGACAAATTAATACTACCATAAATTTTCAGCATTGAACTCCATTTTCCGACTTGCACTCTGTACTAGACTGGTCCAAAACATTAAGATATCCTGTGTTTTGTGATGTTGAAGAACCTTCATTTCATAGGCTCAGTTCTTGAAAGTGATTCAATATGAAGAAGTGGGTGGGGCATACCTTTGTAGAATACTGGCAAAAGGTGTTGTGTATAAAGATGTATTTTGAAGATTGTATGGTTATCAGTACAGAAAGTCTTGATCAAAAGTTTACCTCATTCAGTAATGAAGGTGGTGGATGTTGCCAGTGATGTGATCCCATTAAGGTCTTGAGGGAAGGATAGAGAACAACCAGTGAACAAGAGATATGGAGGGAGCTGATGGCACGAAATTTGGAGGGGGGGGGGAAGGATCAGCTGGAGGGCTCCTGAAGCCAGTGGCATACTGTATTCACAAAATGCATTTTAAAAAATCCTAAAGCAGTTCTGACTGCAGCCCTGAGGGTTGCAGGGAAGTCAGAACAATGTATTATTTTTCCTCAAGGGGACCCAAAGCAGTCCAGGACACATCAGAAGATAGACATAGAATTCAATGAGATCTGAACACATTGGAAAGGTGGGCGGGTGTGCCCAAGATACAGTTCAAGAAGGATGTGCAGAGTTCTACATGTGGGTAACAAAAATGAAAAACCACATACTGGATGGTGTGTGTGTGGACTTCTGGATAGCAGTGTGTATGGACAAGATTTTGGGGAATAGGTGGTCCATAAGCTAAATAAGAGCAGCCAGTGTGATGCATCGATAACAAAGGCTAATGTTGGGGTGTATAAGCAGAGGCATAACATCCACATTGCAAGATGTTATAATCTTGCTTTACCCTGCATTGGTCAGGCTGTGTCTGGGGTAGTTCAGTCCTGGAGGTTTCACTTCAGAAAGGATGGAATGGAGCAGTTGCAGGGGAGAGTGAAGAGGATGATCGGGACTCCAGAGACCAAGTCTTATGAGGAAGAGCTGAGGAACTTGGGAATGTTCAGTCTGGAGGAGAAGAGGCTGAGAGAAGCATGATTCGATCTTTTAAGTATTTAAAAGGCTGTCACTTAGGGCAGGGAGCTGTTCCTGTTGGCAGCAGAGTTTAGGACTTGCAATAATGGGTTTAAATTAAGGGCAGACAGATACCAGCTAGATATTAGGAAACATTTTTTTACAGTGAGAGTAGTTCAATAGTGGAATTGTCTGCTAGGGAGGTAGTGAGCTCCTTCTCACTGGTAGACTTCAAGTGGCAGCTGGGCAGACATTTGTCAGAGATGTCCTAGGCTGATCCTGGATCGAGGTTGTACTATATGGTCTGTAGGGCCCCTTCCAACCCTATGATTCTATGGTATCAAAAGGTTCTGACTGTTTCCTTCCATTCTCTTGTTAGGTAAGAAGAATGTATTGTACTTTCAGAGGAGCTAAATGAGATTCTATTGAGAATGGGCCTTTTTGAATTTGTGTGTGTGTGTGTTTTTATGTGGTGATCTGGTTGGAGACCATGTACCTTGAAAGAAAGTGGCTGAAAAGTGGTGCTCTGCGCTTAGTAACGAATCGTAGATTTATTATTTTTCTTGACATTACTAAAAGTACTGTGGAACCAAACTTTGAAAGAGAAGGAAAGCCAAGCCGAAAAGGAATACAATTATATCTCTGACCACTCAAAAAATTGTGCTTTTCTTAAAATAAATTATCCCTTTCCGAGACTGTCAAATGGATTTGAATGTGCTACATCAAATACAGAGAACTTCACATCTTGCTGGTTGTATCTAGGGTTCATTTATATTCCAGAGTCCTAGAACATTAACTGTTATATAATGAAGCTGTCTTCAGGCTTCTTGCTTCAATACAAGCTGCATAAGACAAAATCTTCTTTCTTCTCTCCCTCCTCATCCCCAACCCCCAGTAAACAGAATGCTGTGAAGTGTAAAGGCAGAAGGTACGCTGGGTTGGGAAAAGAAAGGGGAGAGGAAGCTGCTAGAAATGTACGACATGCTTGCAGCATAGCAGGAAAGCTTGCAAAGAAAAACAGTCTTTTGAAATTCTTATGGGTGTAGATGGAGGGTAGTGTGAAAGGAAATGAAGGGGAAGAAAATAGTTCATTAAAACCCCAGTGGTTACATGAATGATCAATGGAAAGAAAAGCATTTTTCAGATAATAATGTGATTAATAATATGAAGCAGTGAGTGTAGATTTCTGATATATTCAATTGAGTTGTTCTATGGTGGTAAAAGATTTGATGGCCAACATGCTGCCTAGTGTTGGGATCTGTGTGGAATTTTAACTCTGCAAATTGTTTCAAATCTTACTAAGATTTCAGACATTTAAAAAATATTTTTGTATATCCTCTTTTTTTCAAATAACCAGATAGAATATTATCGGCCAAGGTCTGCTAAACGCATGCATTGTTGGAACATCAAACTTTGGATATTAAAGTTGTTATTACACAGCTTCTTAGCATGTTCCATGTTACCCTAGTTGCAGTGTACTTGCCATATTAAGAAGTAGAGTTGGTTTTATACACTCCTTTTATCTACTATTAAGGAGCCTCAAAACAGTTTATAATCTCTTTCCCTTTCCCTCCATACACCAGACACCTTGGCCTCTTCCACACTGGCCAATAAAGCTGGGTTGGGGGCAATATAAACACCATTTTGGACGGGAACTTCGCATGGTTCCTGCCCTGCAAATGACTCTAAATCGCCCCTAACCCGCACCAGCAGCCTCGGAGTGGGTTATACAAGACTCGCTCAATGAGTGATTCTTTTGTTTTATAGGGGAGCAAAGCTGTGGCCAAGCAAATGGCTGCTGCTCTCAGCCGCTGTAAACAGACGAATCGCTCATGGAGCAATTCTCGCGCAACCCCCTCCCTGGCTTCCATTCACAGCGCTCCCACTCACAGAGGGGAAAAAGGGGCCATCCCATGACCCAGGGGGTTGGCCCTGCCTGACTGCGAAGATGCACTTTGCAGGCAAGCAGGGATGACCAGGGACGAGTTGGGAGGAGGTGGGGAAGGGAACCATGGATGCGCCTCCATGCGAACAAGCATCTGTGGTCCCTGGCAGCTGCTCGCATGAGTGTGTGTGGACAGTTCCAGGGCACCACTGGAGTCAAGTACACCAGTGTGAGCCCACCTCCCTGACTTGTGTGGAAGGGGCCCTTGTGAAGTAGATGGGGATGAGAGAGTTCAGAGAGAACTGTGACTAGCCAAAGGTCACCCAGCAGACTTCATGTGGAGGAGTGGGGAATCAAAACCAGTTCTTCAAATTACAGTCCTCCCTTCTTAACCACTACACCAATTTTTTTAGTATCTTCATCTAAGCAATTGTCCCAGTTCTTCATTTAAAATAATTGATTGAATTATTTCATATTTTTTCTTCCAGTGTTACATTACTGCTTGTTGCTTGTTTGTTATTAATTAAATAAGAATTACCCATCTTTACCCAAAAGAAAGATGACCCTGAATATAAAATAACCCCTCTAATACTCTACACAAGGGTTTTCAAATATGTGTACAATGTATGTGAATGTAAGGAGACCCCCCCCCCCCTCCACACACTTGGAAACAAATCCTAGTTTTCCTTTTAGGTAAATACAGTAAGAGAAAGCAAGTTTGTCTTGGTATTTGGTGCTCTATTATTCTGGAGAGGACCACAGGAAATGCTATCTATAGTGATAAATACCAGGGTAAGAAATTAGGGTATATAATTTAGCTTCCTAAAAATCTACCCATTAGGAGAGAAGGCAATGGTTGTTCCGCAACTGCTGTTTGTGCTACTTGAGGGTTGGGCATGTTGTGAATTCACTTTCTTTGAAGTTTTTTTTCATTCCACAGTTTTTTACTGTAGTAGTAGATGTCTTTGGCCACAGAAATCTCTACGAGTTTAGGGGCCCCAGAAAGGTTTAAATTATTATGGTTTTGAAAGGCTTACTTCATATTTAATTTCCTTTCTCTGACTTAGCCTGCAATTCAAAGCACACTCACTTGGAAGAAAGATCAAATGAAACTTACTTCCAAGTAAGTATGAATTAGATTGGAATACCAGCTGAATAGCTAGAGAACAAACCTTTTTAATTTCATTTGATAAGAGGTGGGGTTTTTGCCAGTACCAGTTCCCTACATAAGATTAAAACTAGCATCCAACTCTGATTTTTCCACTTCATTTTCATCAATAAAGTGGCTTTATTCCTACTCTGATCCTTTTTGGAATGCATGATTTTTTCCCCCTCATGGGACAATTTGTACTGAACATGGGGTTCTGTAGAAGACTTGTTCTAGTGCTGTCACTGGCTCATTCTTGTGTTTTAAAGAATTGTCATCCATTTCAAGCCGTTTAAAGAGCAGTTTAGTAGTGTTGTGGAATGCCATGGTGATGATTTAAAATTAAAATGTGCTTGGTACAGTGTTCTGACTGCTGAATGTGGCACACAAGAGACATGGCCTGCTCCATAGCTTACTGTGTGAACAATTCAATCAGGACACAGATAAATGGAAGAAAAAATGGTTTTATATCCCAATTTGCTCTCCCTTTAAGGAGTCTCAAAGCAGCTTACAATCATCTTCACTTCTCCTCCCAATAGGCAACTTGTGAGGTAGGTGGGGCTGAGAGAGTCTAGAGAGAACTGTGGCTTGCCCAAGATCACTCAATAGGCGTTATGTGGAGGAGTGGGGGATCCAACCCAGTTCTCCAGATTAGAGTATGCTGCTTTTAATTACTACACTGTGCTGGCTGCATGATGAGAATCTGAGGAAGATGATTGAAAGAAAAACACCTGTGTGGTTACTCATGAAAGAGCCTGTGGAAGAGATGCATTTTGACAGAGGATTTAAAAGAGGAAATAGCAGTAATTTGGAGTTGGAGAAGAAACGGCTGTTATAAAGATAATGAGCAGATTGGGGGAAAGCATGAATTACGAATGCAGAAGCAGATGTAAGATTATGGGTAATCTAATACGGATAATCATACCTTTTTGGGGGTGCTTCATTACAGAGTATCTGTTTTGGTAAATGGCATAAATCTGGACCAGAGTCACTGAGTTTATTGTTATTGCTTCCAAACTATAATTTATCCCCTACTGCATTACATTTGACTTGATCTCAGATGCATTTTAGTTGCATGTTTGTGGGTCATTCAAGTAACTGTTTTTACAGTTGAAACTGGAGTTCTGTGGCTTTATGGAGTGTTTCATATGTACTTTCCCTGTTCATATGATGCTTATTTATTTATTCAAAACATAACAACTAAACTGCTTTTTGGAGGAGAACAACACATCTTGCATTTTAAATTAGGGACCATGCTTAAATGGTTTTAAAAGGTACTTGTAAGCTGAGGATTTGGAACTAAAACACATGATTCCTATTTTTCTAAGTGGAAATGTGCAACCCTTTTACTTTGCCTGGGGGGAAAGGGGGCTTCTTTGTTTCATATGGCAAGAGAGAAGATACTGCCGAAGTGTGTAAGAAGTGTTTCCTCTTTATGTAGATATGTGTGTTGACTTTTAAACAACTTCCTAGCCTGTTCTGAGAACATGGGTCAAATGACATATTTATAAACAAAGATGGTTTATTTATTTGCAAATGTAGGTACTTCCCTGCATGCCTGACAACCAACAGCATATTAAATATTGCTGCAAAATAATTGGCTACCATCTCAACTAACCAATCCAAATAAAATGGTTTTGCATCACTTCCAGAAATATAAATCCAGTTCCATTTGAAGGATGTATGCAAGGCTATCAAAGATGCTGAAAACTGTAAGAACAAGTTGCTTTTGAAACAATATGGTTCAAATCAAAACCATAATTTCAGCTTTATAGGCTCAGCATTACTTATCATTGCTTCTCTGCTTTCATTGTCTCTCTGCTTAACAGCCCTGCCCCTATGATGCAGTGACATACAGAGAAGGAAAAACAGGCAGCATTATGCTGTGTCAATCCAGACACTATGCTGACTTCAATAAGACCAAAGCATGGCTTGCATTTCAAATCAAGGTTTTCAATTCTGGTTTCTATTATTGCAAGCCATGCCTTGTTAGTTCAGGCATTCCGCTAATACTTCGGTTTCCTTTAATTATGGTTCAGTGCGCAATCGCCCAGAGCCAACTTTTCAATATCAGTAGTGTCAATTTATTGCAATGAAACGGCCAGTTGAAGTTTAGTAGAAAAATAGTAAGTTATATATTAAGTGGCAGTTGAATTTCAACACTGATTCTCTTTTTAACAGGGCAGTTCATTTTTGTTAGTACAAATCAAGTCAATTTCAAATATATTTGTAAAGTTAAGAAGTAATTTGATAATCACAAGTACTTATTGGTTTGGGAAATGTTTTCATTATTGCTAGTAGAATCTTTGTATGATGAAAAGAAGGTCTGAACAATACTTAACAGTGGATGACTCCATAACACTAGTTACAAAATATAGATTGAAATATTCAGAGGTATATTAAATCATCTTTGGCTTATTTCTAAGTTTAGATTAGTGCTGTAGAAATGGCATCAGGAGATACAGTTCCACAAGGAATGACCTTGAAATGTATTAGGAGTTTTGCATTTTAAAAACAAAGGAAGAAGAAGAAGAAGCGTTTGGATTTATACTCCCCCTTTCTTTTCTGTAAGGAGACTCCAAAGGGCTT
Source organism: Sphaerodactylus townsendi (assembly GCF_021028975.2). Taxonomy (NCBI): domain Eukaryota; kingdom Metazoa; phylum Chordata; class Lepidosauria; order Squamata; family Sphaerodactylidae; genus Sphaerodactylus; species Sphaerodactylus townsendi. Next base: position 81,892,582 of record NC_059432.1, on the reverse strand, counting down.
ACAGTCTCCTTTCCCCCATCCCCACAACAAACACCCTGTGAGGTGGGTGGGACTGAAAGAGCTCCGAAGAGCTGTGACTCGCCCAAGGTCACTCAGCTGGTGTGTGTGTTGGAGTGCACAGGCTAATCTAGTTCCCCAGATAAGCCTCCACAGCTCAAGCGGCAGAGCAGGGAATCAAACCCAGTTCTCCAGATTAGAGTGCACCTGCTCTTAACCACTACGCCACTGCTGCTAACTGTTATGCTAATGGCGCCTTTTGACTTTGCCTTTGGCTTCTCTGATATTTTTGTATGGCACCCTTTCTTTGGCATCTGTAGATAAAACCAGTTTATAGAATCAGACTTGGAAAGGGCCATTCAGGTTATCTAGTTCAACCTCCTCCTCAGTCTACAGCATCCCTTGTATAAGTCTAATTTTTCCAAGGCTGCAGAATTTATTATTTCTCATTTATATTCTTCTCTCTTTGTGTATATAGAAAAATGTCAGAATTCAAGGAGATGTTAAAAGTTGTTGTCCAGTATTCGCTAACTGGAAGATATAGGGATACACAAGGTGGGATATTTTCACCTATTTCTCCCTCTCGCAGCAGCTCCCAAATGCCTCTCTCGGGGATGGGGGTCCCATCAATAGCCTGGGTGAATCAGAAGTCTCCCATAGAAGAAGGAATTGTTGAAAATTATCCCACTCACATCTACAGAAACTCTAGGCAGGATCCAAGCCAATATATTTTTTCACTATTGTTCTTGGTAGAAAGGTGTAGGATATGTATCTGAATTCTTGTTTTCCTTTTTAAAAAACCTCTTCTCTTTTCAGAATACTATCTGAGAGGTGTAGCATGTTTACAGAAGTGAAATTGAATAGTATTTCATGGATGTATTTTGTTTATCACAGTTTAAACTGCTTTATCCTTTGAACTTAAATTGCTTACAATTTAAAAACATCAGTAAAAAGCATTTTACTTAACACTCACTAAATGACTACCTACCGTATATACTCGTGTATAAGCCGACCCGCATATAAGTCGAGGCACTTAATTTTACCACAAAAAACTGGGAAAACTTATCGACTCGCGTATAAGTCAAGGGTGGGAAATGCAGCAGCTGCTGGTAAATTTCAAAAATAAAAATAGATACCAATAAAATTAAATCAATTGAGGCATCAGTAGGTTAAGTGTTTTTGAATATTTATTTCAAAGAAAAACAGTAAACTGGCTCTGTAAGTGGAAAAGAGGGTCAACAAGAACAATATGGTCTCAACAGTAACTTTAAAAGTACAAAAACCTTAGCTCAATCAGCAACCAAGCTAAAACACAGGAGTTAAAATCCTTCAAAACTGGATTCCTTATCATCATCTGTATGTCCAAATGTAACCCAACTTAGATTTTAAGAGGGATATTATCAGAAATGGAAAATCTACTATTAGCTTCCATTGTAAACAATGGGGGATGGGGCACCCTTTTGGGGATCAATAACTTTGGATCCCCTAACCCAAACTTCACCAAACCTGGCTGGTAGCATAAAGAGACTCTCCTGATGAGACCAGCCAGGTTTGGTGAAGTTTGGTTCAGAGGGTCCAAAGTTATGGACCCTCAAAAGGGTAGCCTCATCTACTAATAGCTCCCATTGAAAACAATGGGGAATGGGGGCACCTCCTTTGGGGGTCCATAATTTTGGACCCCCTGAACCAAACATTACCAAACTTGGCTGGTATCACCAGGAGTGTCTTCTGAGGGTACCCTGAAATTTTGATGCAGCTAGCTTAAAACTGCGCCCCCTGCTGGCCAGCAAAGTAAAAACACAAAAAATTTAATGACCAGCATACAAGTCGAGGGGAGCTTTTTCAGCATTAAAAATGTGCTGAAAAAATCGACTTATACATGAGTATATATGGTACATTAAAATATCTTACATTGTATCTAGAGAGTGCCCATGCTCCGCTGAGATTTTATTAGTGTTCACAAGTATGTGTTAATCATTTGCTCATCAATCTTAGCATAGTTTACCAGAAAACTTTCTGCTTCATTGTGACCTCAAAACAAACAAAAAGGGACATGTAGTCCTTTAGGAGCTGGTGCTAATGTCCACATTTATTATGGCTGCCTCTAATGCGTTAGCTCTAGTTCTTTACTGCCTTAGAAAATAACAGAATAATGGTGGAGTGGGATGGAATGATACTTTTTAATGAGCAGATACTACAGACAATGCACATCCATGCATAACTTTCATTTCTTTGTAAGTGGTGGATCTACTTCATACGTTTGCACCATACCATAAAAACTTTGAAATAGAACTCAGCTTGTGAGCAGAACTTTAACCATCATACTTTACACTGGTTTTATCGATATAAAGTAGCTGCATTGCATATTTGCACCAAATGAATAAATGGTTTCTGGAAATACACACATTTTTATAATCCCGACTTCCATTCTGAGCTGTAACTGTGGTATCAACAGGAATCTTCTTTTAGCACACTGTGTAATCATGTGCTTTTTAAGGATATGCATATATGTGGCTCTTATTCCTTTGCTATTTGTGAGTATTATAGGTGCAACAAATTTGATCCTATCCATCATTTGGGTAGGACCAATTATACCAGACTATTCAGAAGAAATCCAGAAAGATCTAAGAATCTATGTGAATTACCTTCTATCAGAAACCGGGGCCCTTTCTGCACAGGGCCAAAAACAGCGGCCCAGGGACAGAAAAAACCGGTCCCTGGGGAGCTGTTCGCACCAGCAGTGCTGTCCTGTACGGCCCCGAGCGGCATGAAGGCGCCGCTTTCCACCTCCCTTCCCGAAGGAGGTTTTTGGAAAGCGCCGCCTTCCCATCAGCGCGGTGCGAACTGGGCCAAGGGCGCCACTTTCCCGTCCCCCCCCCACTCACCTTGTCCTCCAGCGTCAGTCTGGAGGGCTGCTGAGACCCACCCACGCTGCCCTCTGACCCCTGGAGGTCAGAGGGCAGCATGGACAGGTCCCTGCAGCCCTCCAGACCGATGCTGGAGGACGAGGTGAGTGGGGGGGGGGCGCAGAAGAGGCAGCTCCATGCAAAGCCGCCTCTTCTGTGGTGGCCTCTGCAGGGGCCGCTCACATGCTCCTGTGCCAATGGCCCCCTCCCCTCCACCGGCATAATTTCTGCCGGTGGAGAGGCGCCCTTTCCGCTGTGCGGAAAGGGCCCTACAAAACAGGCTATTGACAAACATTCATCTTAAGTTAAGCATTTCTAAATTTTACGTATTCAATGGCTCATTGATTTTAATAGTTTTAGACTGGACTAGTTCAGTATAGCAACAAACTGTAGGGTTTTTTTTAAATGTAAATGGATTGTGTCCTTTATTTCTGGTAAATTAAACAAACAGTTCTCCCATCGTCGAAGGCTTTCACGACCGGAATCACTGAAGTGTTGTGGGGTTCCTGGGCTGTATGGCCATGTTCTAGTAGCATTGTGGGGTGGACTTCTGCTGCCAAAATATTTCCAATTTTTTTCAACCCTATTGCAGTAATATTTGCAAGTGCATTTGCTTATCTGGAAGACAAGTTCATTCCATCTTTTGGTGCAGCAGTTAGGAACAGTAGTTGTCCCACTGAAATTCTCAATTGCAGTTTTTATTTGCCTTGGAAAATTGCTGCCATATGGATTGTGGTGGGATGGGGGGAAATACAGATGGGATCATTTGTAAATGTGGCAAGATTGATGTAGGTGGAAGCTTGACTGTGTCATTCTTTATCCAAAGTTTGGCTAGGAGAAGGCAGAAAAATGAAGCAACACATTGTGTGTGGGCATTACACTGAGCTTGGTTGGAGCAGCCGCAGCAATAAAACCTTGTTATGTGTCCACCAGCATACCATAAATATTTAGAGGTCCCTATTGGAGGGTAAGCTGTTTCAAGAACCTTCTGTTTGTAATCTGTCATTAAAGTAAACACTTTTTAATATACTTGGGCTGTGGTAGGTTCTTCAATTTAAAAGCTTCCATGAAGTCAAGTGAAAAGTGTAAACTGCTGGAGAGTTGAAATCTTGTGCTATACTTTGAGAACTTCTGGCGGAGGGGGGGATCTTGGTTTCTGTACTGGTTGATTGTATCATAGTGTGTGACCACTGTGTGCTTAACTGCCCAGAAAAGTCAAGCCTATCCTTTTCATTGATGCTGCAAGTTGAAAAGGGACTGTGCATAAAACAAGACAGCCTCTTAATACTGGTGTATAAATCTGTCATTTAGAATACTTTGCATAACCATCCTTTCTAAAAAAAAACCAGTGGATTGATTGTAGCATGAATTATGTCAGGAACTAGCCCTACTCACCAGTGTTTTAAGCCCCTATCGTGTGTCTTTTTCCTGCAGTGGAAATCAGGCCAGAAAAGGCAGCAGACAGAGGCAAAGAAGATATGGAAATGAAATGTGAGAAAAGATGAACACAAAGCAGTTTAGGAAGAAAGGTGTAGAAAAGGAATGATCAATGGAAGAAATGCTAAAAGAAGCCAAGGGGTAAAATGAAGAAATTGAGGGTAGAGGAGAGATTTGAGGTGTTAGTGCCCTAAGAGAAAGAAGCAAATGAGGCAGTAAACAGATGTAAGACTTCAATGAAAGAAAATGAGGTGGCAGCTAAATTAAAAGAGGATTGGCAGAAAATTTGGTCCTTACTAACGTCCTTAGCTAGAACAAATCTTTAAGGCCATATTTCCATACTATTACTGCCACTAGGTTGTCTCTCAACAGTTTGTCCTGTCACCATTGTGCCATTATCGAGGCCTCTAGCTTAATTTAAAATACTAAAGACAGGATGTTCCCCATAAGAGCCATGTAATTATGGGCCACAATAGGACATTCCTACTACTCAGGAAACTGTGTTGCCTGCAGTGTTGAATTACTTGCAATTAGATGTTGGGTCAGAAATGGCCAGTTCTTGAAACTTGGTCAGAAGATATAATTATATCATTTCCTTCTGGTGAGACTAGTGACAGAGGGTCACAGAGAGGAAAGCACGATTCAGTTATGTTAATATAACCAGGATTAAGGCAAGCAGTCATATTTATTTGGAGCTGTTTATCAGATGTTGCTATCTGCTTAGTTACTCTGTAGAGAAAACTGTTCTCCTGGAGATAATAAAATTATGGAAATGGAATTAGAAATCTGGCCAGCAGTTTGAGACATTTTGTTGTAATAATAAATATAGATCACTGACAGACATTTCTACAGTGCAGTCTTGGCAAACATGCCAAAATATTGCTTCTGACTCTGTGCCCAGATGGTCATACTGTCTGGGAGAGAATGAAGCTTCATCCTTGAAGCCAATGCAGAATGTCTTTGGCTGCATAGTGGTTGTTTCGTGTTCTCTCAAGCAGCTGCAAAGGGTTTGAAAATAAAACTACCAGCACTGTAAAATCTTTATGATGCTGTTGCCCAGGAATTGCACACAGATCTGATCAGTCCACAGCAAAATGAACTGTTAATACCCCCAAAATGAAATCAAGGTATTAGAGTAATTTTCCTAGAAAGAAAAAGTGAATTATGTGGAGGGTGTACACACATTAGCCTTGAAAAGAAAACCACAGATTGCACGTTGTCAGGAAAGTAGATAGCAAGAATTCCCCTGTCCTTTCCTGTTATATTAATGGCCATATGAACTTGACTGATGGTTGATTCAGGACAGATAAAAGCACTTCTTCACACAGTTTGGATACTCTCCTACATACCTTTATAAAGGGATTAGACACATTTACTGAAGAATAGGGGTGTTGGTGGTGGCTAGCCACAATAACTAAATGAAACTCCATTTGTTCATTGGCAATATACCCCTGAATGTCTCTTTCTGATGGGGAAAATAATGGGAAATGTGGTTGTCTTTATGCTCCACTTGAGGTCTTCTTGGAAGCATATGTTTTAAGACATTAGAAACAAGATGCTTGACTAGAAAGTCCTTTAGTCTGATAAAACAGCCATTTTATATGATATAGCCAATATACATATAACCAATGTGTTATCATTCCTGTCATTTTCAGTTAGCTTGTAGCAGCCTGCTTGCAGCAGTCATGCATAAGGCTAAAAATCCACTTCCATATGCTCTAGATCAGTGGTAGCGAACCTATGGCACGGGTGCCAGAGGTGGCACTCAGAGCCCTCTCTGTGGGCACCTGCGCACATAGTTTGTCATGTGGGGGGAATCGCCCCCCTCCACACATCTAGGCTGGTCTGGGCCGCTGAACTTAATGTGTGTGCACCTCAGCGAGCAGGGAGGACTTGGCTGGCGGGCCTGGTGCCTGTGCTCCAGGTGGCTGCTGCCTGGGGGCGGGGGGGGGGAGAGGTGGCAGAGATGCCAGAGAGGCGCAGAGCAACGCATGTGGGACTTGCTGGAGGCTACAGCAGGCTGGCCCCTGCTCGAGGGGATTATTCAGGTTAAATTGCCGCGTTGGTGTAACCTCAGCTTGTGAGTTCTGTGGGGCAGTACTTGGAAGGAGTTGCAAAGAAACTAAATTTAAAACAAAATGGTTTACTTTCTTAACAAATAACACTTTTAACATTTAACATTTAACACATTACAGTCCTGTTAAGTTGCATTTTCAAGTCCTTATATTTACAGTCTACTGATATTGCCAAGTCCAATTCTTCTTTGCAAGTGGCTTTGCTCCTGAAGACTCCAAGGGCTTGATGAACAGGATTCAACATGATGAAGGTTTCCAGGAGAACTCTCACCCATTACAACCACAAAAACCCTAAACAAGGTCTTAAGGGCTTATACAAATCAAGGTCCGAGTCTGGTAGCCTTGTCTCCTCCAAACTACATGAGCTCTGCAGCCTCCTGCTGCTTTGAGTCTCCACTCCTTTCTGGGTCAACCCATTCTGAGCATGGGGATTACATTGGCACTTTGCGATAAATAAGTGGGTTTTGGGTTGCAATTTGGGCACTCGGTCTCAAAAAGGTTCGCCATCACTGCTCTAGATCAGGGGTCCCCAAACTTTTTAAACAGGGGGCCAGTTCACTGTCCATCAGACTGTTGGAGAGCTGGACTAAAAAAAACTATGAACAAATTCCTATGCACAAATGATTGTAAAGATTTCACCTTTCAGCCTTTCTGTCATGGTCTATTTTTAGAACAGTGACCAAAGTATGTCAAGTACAGGGTGGGCTCCAAATATTGTTGGGGAGGCTGTGGAATACCTTCCCCTGTAAAAAAAAAAAAGCAGAACTTTCCCAATGAAACATTCCATCTAACCCAGGATCAGGTATCTTCCTGGGTTCTTTCCTCCCTAGCAGCCAGCGATCGATTCGCCAGCCTGGCTGATGCTAATGGGAGTGAGGCGGAACAGAAAGCCTGAGAGCAACACATGGAGTAGCTGAGAGGGAAGGGCGGAGCAGGCGTTGCCACATGTAAGGTTTCCAACTCTGGGTCAGAAAATTCATGGAGATTTGGGGGTGCCATCATGTAACTGCAATCAACAGCCGTTGGGGCCGGTTCCTCCTCTCCCTTGAGCCCCCACTGCACATGAATGGAGCAATCGCCGTCATGCCTGGTGGGCCGGATAAATGCCTTCAGGGGCCACATTTGGGGACCCCTGCTCTAGATCATCATCAGGCAGCTTTGTATAATTGGATGTTGAATAACATTTGGATTGTCCAAAAAAGCAGACTTTGATTATTTCATAGCCATTTGTAGTGTCTCCATGTTGTTTCTCATTGCTCCTTGTCCTCTATTGTATTTTTCCATGATATCTTTTCTGATGTGTCTGCATCGCTTTATCAAAGTACATTTCAGCATAAAGAGTATTCTAGAGGATAATAATGGAATTCACAGCACAGCACATCTTCTTATATCAACATTTCTAAAAAAATTATGTGGCAAAAAGGACCTTGATCTTTTTCCAGAATAAGTTGAGTGTTGCTTGCTTCATTGTTCAGGGTCACATAAAGAAAATCCTTCAGTTAACTTAAACTCTCTGAACTTTTACCTGGAGAAAACAGCTGCAGTGTACACTGGACATGTAAGCATCCAATAGTATCAGTGGTATACTTCTGACTAACTGGAGCTTTGAAAAGGAGCTGTGCTACAATTTCCACCTTGCCAAATTAGCCTGCTTCCTTCACTAATCAGGAACAGAATCAGATAATAGCTTAGAAGGCTTCCTACCCTAATTTTTCCATTAACTTTTGTTTTCTGCTTCAGAATAAAGTTTTAGGGTCCTGAGCAAAGGTTTCAAGTAACTGGGGAAGTCAGTGTTTTGTATCATATTACAGAAGAATTATTTAGAATTCTGAAAGAAGATTATCTGGAAGTTTGATTAAAAATCTTTATCAAATGTATTTATGTATTAAAACATTTACATCCTGTCTTTCCTTTTGGTGCCAGGCAGATTACAGTAATAGCTAAAATATTGTCTTGTAAAACCAAAAATCAAATAGCAAACCCTGAATCTCTCCTTCTGCCATTCAAACCACATCAAAAGCCTTGGCAAACAGGCAGGTCTTGCAGTGCCTCTTGAAGGGCTCCAGGGATGGGGCCCCGGTACCTTACTGGGAGTTCACTGGAACTACAGTGGAAAAGACCTAGGCCCGTGGTGGCGAACCTTTGGCACTCCAGATGTTATGGACTACAATTCCCATCAGCCCCTGCCAGCGTGGCCAATTGGGATGGGAATTGTAGTCCATAACATCTGGAGTGCCAAAGGTTCGCCACCACTGACCTAGGCTATGGTCAATCTCAGATGAATCCAACCTAGGTAGTAGGGAAGCCAGTAGATGACTGCCAGACAACTATGGTTGATGCACAGGGACATATAGAAGGAGACAGTGCTTCAAATATATGGGTCCCAGGTTGTCAAGGGCTTTAAAGGTCATAACCAGCACCTTGAAATGAACTCTGAAGCAATGTACCTGTTTCCAAAAAAGCAATGTTCCCTGTGGCCATTTCCTGACAATGCTAGAAAAACAGAGTGGGGAGTATAAGGAAGCAAAAAAGAAAACGTACTACACCTGACCAAAAGTAATCTGATACCAACCATTCGAATAGTGCCTGTTTGTTAAGTAAGCTACCATATAGAGGAAAATGTGTCAAAAAAACTATGCACCACTATAAATATTAAACATTGTACAAAATACACATTCAAAATTTGACCATGCATCCGTTGGGCTGAAGTATGAAGCCGTTTTCTGTACTCCCCTCAGTTCAATCCTGACATCTGTGAAATTGGGGAACGCATATACTCTTTTCCAGGTAATAGCTCTAATAAAGGTTTACATTGTACTTGATTTTGGCCCATGAAGCCATTGATGTTTAAACCCACATATCATCAATCCCACTCTATGGATCAGGCTGTGTACAGCTATTTTTCATTACAAGGAACTATTTCCATCTCGTAACAAAATTACTGCTTGAAGCAGGTAACATCTATCAAATTATCTGTGATTATTTTCTGAAAAATTGATGGTCGGCTATGCTGTGTTTGTTTTTACATTTGCAACTGAAAAGTCCGACAATGGGATAGTCTTGGTACTAGTGTTTCCAGAACTTTTTTTTTTTTTGCTAACCATGATAAAATACAGAATGGTTCCAATCTCCTAGAGGTCCAGATTCCATGAAACATTATTCAAACAGTCGTTTTTGGGGTCAACCAAGAAGTCAACTAGATTCAACAATATTTTATTTGCTAGACAGTGCCTTCAAAATGTTTCATACTAAACATTCGAATAAAACCAAAGAAAACAAACAAAAAGTGACTACTTTGTGCAACAGTATTGCTGATAATGGTGTTACACAAAAATATCTTGGATCCTTTATGTACAAACAGATGATGAAGTTCCAAAAACTATCTCGTCATACTGATTTTTTCATCTTTAGGACATCAGGATATTAGAGCTTGCTCGTACTTTCAGCATCATTCTGAGGTAAATGTTAGGGTGAAGGTGGTGATGAACTTAACAAATAAGAGAGGGCTTTCTTGATACCCTAAAACCTACCATGGCAACTTTCTCAGAGAAATTACCTATCATCTATGGACATTTGAGAAATCACAATATCTTGATTAGGCCCAATTATAATCGGTATGTGATTTGTTTACAAGAGCCATGTTTAGTATCAAGTGTTGCCATTTGGATTAACATTATGGTGGATTAGCATCTGTCATCACAGTATTTACCAAGAGTTTATTAATTTTCCCTTGATCATTGAATGTTCAGTAAACAGGTAATTGATTTGTTATAAAATGTAACAGTCCTCTATATTTATATCATGAGATAAGGTTATTTAAGAGTAACTCTTGATGTGTTGGGGATCAGTGTTTCTGCCTCAAAAGACCTTCAGTCCTAAATATATGGTAGAAGTGGCCCAGCTTGTGGGTCTTATGATAGGAAATTCTTGACATTTATTTTGTGATGGACTGCAGAGAATGTGTGTTTTTAAAAGGGCATGTCTTAAAGCAAGCATTGTTTATATTCAGTGTGAGACATAAAGGCCAAGGAACAGGAGAAGCCATCTGATTGGCTGTGGCATCCTGCACTCTGGTTGGCCAGAAGGCTAGATGATGAAGAGAAGGGAATAAGGTTAATTCCCTGACAGAGCATTTGGGGAGACGTTTGAACTTTAGAGTTCCTGGTGTTAAGAGCTATTGTGCCATAATTGAGTTTTAAAGCATAACATCTCTGAGGAGAGTAGTGGCAATCAGTGTGTTGAAGTCTGGCTTCCTGTACTAGTCACAGCCCTTTGAGCTCTCTCTGTGTGTGAAAGCAATAACATATGAGTGTTTTATGTTTTAGTAAAGGGTTTTCTAACTGTGAAGGCTGAGTGAGGGTTCTGAGTATATGTACCAAGCCTGTTAGAACCCAGCATGTGAACAAGCCATTAATGAGAACATTTCAAGTTTAAGGAATTGTACCATCTAAGAAAAAACTTTATAGCATCTAAGCTGAACTGTAACTGAGAACTGAAACTGGTAAGTCTGTGTTTGAAGAACTAAAAACTGAATCTTCGTGCCATGCTGTAGTGTATATAGATTTCCCCTGCCTTATTTGTCTCATCCACTCCTTATCTCTAAGTTATTCATTTCCCTTTCCCATCCCTTTTCTGTTAATAAACCTTTTATTCTGTTTAAGTTTCAATCTGCCTCCGTATTCTTATTTTGTGTGCCTTATTGAGAGGTTTGCCTAGAAGGGTTTTAAGTCAACGGGCGTACTCAAACTTCAGGGTCAGTACAGGGCTGAGGGAAAGTTCTTTTATTGTAGTATATATTTCCATTTTTCTGAAGCAACTCATTCCCTAAGGAAAAGGTAGGAAAATCTGACAAGCTAGGTCAGAGAGTGGTTTCCCTGCCTAAAAAGATTTTAAAAAGGTGTGGGGGTCTATTTTGTCCCTTTTAAGATGAGAGCTTCTCAATACATCTTGTACAGGTCCACAAAAGGGTATCATACCACTCCCCACATCATACCATACCACTCCTGCCTGGTTTAACTGTACTGCCGCTATAGCCTACCTGACCAAGCAGAAGTGACACAGGAGGTACAAGCTGCTTCTTTTGTCACTAACTCCAAGGTAGAATGGGAGGGAGTGCTTCGGGCAATAAAATGTTTTGACTAGTCCTTGCTGTACTCATATGACTCTGCAAATAAGGCTTATGATAGCACTTGCAAGCTCTTTTTGGACTCATATCACTGGAAATGGCCACCTAACATACACTACAGGTAGCATATCTGCCTTTTGTGGATATGAAATGCCAGTATACTAAGCATGTTTTGAAATGCTGCTGTCTTTTGAAACTTGTATCTTCCTGGAGATCCATGGTCTCTCTTAATTCATCAGACACAGCTAGTATTTCTCCTCTACTAACTATTTAGTCATTTGCCCTGAAAAATATCTCCCATTTAAAGGTTATCAGATTCATTTAAACAAAGAGATGGTTTCTTTCTGTGGCCACTTTTCCCAGCTAGGCTTCTATTACGCGAGAATGTTTCAAAATCTTGGGACTGAGATACTAACAACCCCCTCCTTTTAGATATCTAGAATGATGCAGCTGTTACAGCTGAGGTAATGACAAGCAAAAGTATTTGCTCTGGCTCCACTCATTCTTTGCCATATGGCATTACAGCCTCATTCCCATCTATTATGTTTAAGGAACTTGTCCAAGTATTTCCACTTTTCAGTCAATAATGTTGAATAGTGCATGGAGGCTTATGTATAGATAGAGGATCTTCCATGTGGTTACTTGTCCTAAATCCAATTTTTGCAGCTGAAATGCTTAATTTTGTAAACTTCCAGGTATTATTAAGATTTCTAAATTTTATTTTCAGTTTTTCTGTAAAGTGATCAGGTAGGAATTTATAGTTGTAGCAAAAGGTTGAAAGAAGTAGTCTATTTATTTATTAGATTTATTGACCATTCTCCCCCATCAGATCTAATGATTAAAATTATGAAATGGCTTCAACTAGCATGTAGCACTGTAATATAGATGCCTTGAGGTTTAATGTATCTTTTTGGTTTACTACGGTCATTAATTAACCTGTATCCAACTACATATTCTGATGACATTAAGGGCACTAAAGCTTTCTTTAAAGGAAGTGCTCATATCCACTAATGCCTTCCTCCCACTGCAGATCTTCACTCTGTCTTGTGTGCTTTTCTTGAGAATCTGATTCCCCAGAACAAAATTAGAGGATGAAATCAGTGGCACAAGTCACAAAACATTTCCAGAATGTTTTCAATTCCCCCCTTTACCACAGCATTTGTCTGCATTCATCTCCTCCAATATGTTTCATGGTCTCTGTGAGGTTTTTTTTTTTTGCTTATTTGTTGAAATGATGATTTGTTGATTCATTGGTTTGATGCTTTATAGATCTGTTTAATTGATACTTCCTTGATATTAATTGATACTTCCTTGATCCACTCAGTTTAATTGATACTTCCTTGATCCACTTCCTTGACCCCCCCCCCCAAAATCCCCAACACCCAATGACAGCTGATAAAAATGAAGAAGTGAGGGGTAACGGAGTGAGGTGAGGGATGTGAAACAATGACCCATTCTGCATAGCACAATAAAACATTTCCGGGAACTGAAAACACATTTTGGGGTAGAGTTCTGCTTAGTTCCCCCCTCCCAAAAAGTTTGGGAAACTATTAAATTTGTGCTCAAATCAGTTTATTCTGAAAACACTAAACTAGTGACTTTTTTCCTGAAGCCATTTTTAAAATGATTCCTGTTTGCTGTGCAGAGAGCAGGAAACATTTCATTTTTCCCACCCAAATGTAAAGCTCCCACTTTTATTTTCTCAGCCATTCACGCCCACCATTTTCTGCTGCTTCAGTTTGATTTTCTGTGCCATCTGCCATTTTCTGATTCTTTCCCACAGACATTTTCTCCACTGGCATGTCTGGGTTTCAGTGACTGAAGTACTTGAATGTAACTCTGTTGTGTCTGCTGATTATGGTAACATGTAGTTTCCCCCCTTTTTAATTTTTGGTGAAGTATCTTTGAAGCTTCAATGGTTTGATATGAAAATCAGCATGGATCCTCATATAGATTCTTTGAAGCTTTGGAGATACCTAATCAAGAATAAAAAAGGGGAAAACAACACATTGTCATAATTGGAAGGCACAACTGAGTTTGTTTAATCACTGACCAGTCCCCTCTAATCGGTTTATCCATCAAAAAACAATAAATATTGATTTCATTGCCCATTCTGGTTGCTGGGTACATCCCTCACCTCACTCCATTACCCCTCACTTCTTCATTTTTATCAGCTGTCATTGGGTGTTGGGGATTTTTTTTGGGGGGGGTATACTGAGTGGATCAAGGAAGTATCAATTAAACAGATCTATAAAGCATCAAACCAATGAATCAACAAATCATCATTTCAACAAATAAGCAAAAAAGCAAAAAAAAAATCAGTGACCAGACACTGAGTTAAGTATTCAAGAGTGAATTGTTCCTCTCCTGAACTTTAACTGAGGTGAGATAGGGATTCTTTTTAATCAAAGACATTTTAACTGGTAGGTCTTATGATATAAGAAGCTAGTTGTATAAGGTCCTCAGTTATATATGAAATGAGGTGTTGCATAGAAAGTCTTGGCTATCTGATGTTACTATCCTTAAGGCTCTTCTTTAAGCAGAGGACTAACTGGACTACCCATATTAATTACTCTTCAAAGCAAACTGGTCCCAACTTCTTTGCTGACTGAATTTATCTAGCATTGTGTCTAACCAGTTGGTTTTTCTGTGCTTTTATTCCAAGCATCTAAGTGCCTTTCTGCCAAAACTGCTTTAAGCACTTTGTAGCCTTGATTTAATTAGCTCAGATGTATAATCCTGGCTGTTAAAAGAAGTATGTTACATGAACAAATTCTCCAGAGTTCATATTGAAGTGTAAATGATATAGTGTTGTCTTTGCCTTGAGGCTCTTCAAATCGACCTTTTGCATTATCCATAACAGCATGTGCGAGTATCAACAAAAAGCAGTTTTAAAGCAGCTGATATCCTACTCATGTGCCCAAGGTTTACACTAGACGTCTGTAATATAGTCTAAAATAACAGTATAAAAAATTTCAGTAGACAAAATTCCTTTATAAAATTCCTTTGCCTTCTCCTAAAGCCGTCTCTCCAGGATATCACTATGTTTTAAATTTGCTGTGAACATGAGTAAAATGAATCTATATTAAAATGGAGATAAAATTATTATTTCTAAAATATATATATCAAAATGCAGTGCCTCTATATGTCACAGAATCTCCTTTTGTTTTATCAGAATTTCACAGATGGACCTTCCCGCACTGAAGCCATAGGAATTGTCTTTTAAACCAGGCAGGCTGTGGCCACCATCCCCCCTCTGACCCACGGAGCAGGCAGCTGCCTGCTCCGCTGAGCAGAGGGGGTTTCCCTGCCCGGTGCCGCTGCTACCCGCAGCGCGAGAGGCGGCAGCACCAGGCAGGCTGCGGACGCCATCCCTCCTCTGCCCCACTTAGCAGGCAGCTGTCTGCTCCATCGGGCAGAGGGGTTTTCCCTGCCCGACACCTCCGCCTCCCAGCGCAGGTAGGGAAGGTGAGTGAAGGGGCCGACCACTCCAGCTCGGTAGATCTTTGGGCCGTGGAAAACAGGTCCAGATGGCTCTTTGGGTGATAAAGTTTGCTGACCCCTGCTCTAGACAAATACATGTTTGAATCAAGTTCCTTGGAGGATAATAGATAAATTACAGAATTTTAAAAGACAAGAGTTGATCCTTAAAATAATTTATGTGAAGAGGTGGGTTCTTAGCTGCTAGCATATTTCCACTGTAATGAAACCAGTGCTGATTTTTTAAAAAAATTCCTTTAGAAAATGGCATAAGATGTAGTGAAATCAGTGGTGGGTTAACTTCCCTCACCATGAGTCACAATCAGTTTGATTTCACAGAAGAAAAAATCTTGTCTCTTCAAGGATTTTCTTTCAGTTCTCTCAAAATTTCATCTACGTTTTGTCCAGTTTTCAGTTAGAACTGACTGAAAGCCTCCCCCAACTTATTTTTAAAGCCTCTAAAGACTTTTGGGGCCTATACAATTCAGTTATTCTCCCAAACCTTCACAACAAGGAGTTGTGCAGTCCCTGACTTTCTGTGACCTGAATGATCATTAATTTCATCCCCGAACCCTAAAAAGAAAAAAAAAAGTGTAGTTCTGATAGTAACAGAAGCTAATTTCTTAATGCCTTGGTTTTAGGAACGGCATCACAAAAGCTGAAAAAAATCATAATAGATTTTTACATAACTGTAATCATGGGGCTTAAGGGAGGTTGATGTACAGGGTATCTGTATAAACTTTAGCTCCTTAGGATTGATGCACACTCGAGTTGCCATAAGTTTTTGTCCAGGATGTTAGCAGTCCATCCAAGGCTTGAACAAAACTGATCTTTCAGATATTTTGGATGTGACTAATTTAATTATTCAATGGAAAGTGATCATGGGTATATAAAAATGATCTTGCATTCAGTGTCAAGCAGGTTCTCTAATTCACTTTTGGCCAATGGTACTTTTATTTATAAAACAACGCAAAGCAAATTCATGCTTTGCTCAGAGCTTTACAACTTTGTTGGTTGTGAATTTTTAATGCCATTAAAGGTCATTGAAATTATAGCTTTTCTTTGGGAAAGGTTACCTTTCTCACTAGATAGGGAGGGAAGTACTGAATTTGGAAAATAAAGGTTTCAAATCCCTGCTCAGTCATTGTAAGTAGGAACCATGCTCAATATTAGATTGAACTGGAAACCTGTACATTTGTTGGTGTTTGAGGCATCACAAGACTCTGCCCTGGCTACATATTTAAATATGGGAGTCTATAACAGGAATCATTCTGTGTTTAGAAGAAGAGTTTGGATTTATACCCTGCTTTTGTCAACTGTAAGAAGTCTCCAAGCAGCTTTCAAACTTTCCCTTTTTCTCTCCACAGCAGACTCCTTGTGAGGTAGGTGGGGCTGAGAGTTCTGAGAGGACTATGACTAGCCCAAGCAGGCTTCAAGTGTAAAAGTGGGGAAATAAACTTGGTTTACCAGATTAGAGTCCACAGCTCATGTGGAGGAGTTGGGAATCAAACCCAGTTCTCCTGCAGAGTCCACCACTCTTAACCAACAATCACTGATGTTTTTCAGAGATGCAAGTCCCAATGCAGGTACTGCAATGGCTGAAGGTCATGTATTAAAAGTTAGTTCAAATTTAAAGTCCATGTGATAAAACATATTTTCTAAATCCAGTTCTATATAGTCTGAATGTGTGCACTGTGTGTGAGATGTACATTTTATCAAGTTCCTCTTTGCTTCTCATCATTATAAAATCTGTCTGTTTCCTTTAATACATTGTATTGATCAGCTGTAAAATTAGCCAATGAAGTCATATCTAGTTCAATTCAAGGTCAGATGAAACTATTAAAATGAGTTTTCCATCTTTCACAATATCAGTGACCTCTGTAATGTCAGAGGGATTAGTTTACTTGGGTATGAATAGAGTACTAGGAACATGCTGCGTCCTTAGACAGGATGATGATGCAGTTTGAGTGGCAGAGTCCTGACTTGCACTGTGGGAATGTTACTATAACAGATGACCTGGATTGCGTAGGATTGCAGCTGTGTTAGGTATTATTCTCTCTGGAGCAGATTAAAGACAGATTTCTTCTCTCAGTCAGCCCCGTGTTTTAAAAGCATGCTGCGTATTCTTTGATAGTTTGTTCTCATTTAGATCTTTTTTGATACAGGGAATTCTCCTTCTTAGTGGTGGTAATTGGTAAGAAGAACTGAACAGATCTAGGTACCAAACTCCTAGTAAAACACAGAAACTAGGACTGTCAACTAAAATTCCAATGGGTTGGGGGGGGGGGGTTGTAAGAAAAACATTTTATAATGAATGAAAACCCTCCATGTAATTAGGATATTCATCAGCTTGTTTGTTACCCATTTCTAAATTTATGTTTTTAAGAACCAAGCAGATTTCTCCAAAACCACTATATTGTGGTATGTCTGTTGCTTTGCAGAACTATTAACTATCAACTTCCTTGTTTATTCTGCGCATCCTGTACTTAATGTCATTTGAGGCATTCCATTTGTCAGAATGGTGTAACACAGTGGTGGCGAACCTATGGCACGCGTGCCAGAGGTGGTGCTCAGAGCCCTCTCTGTGGGCACGCGCACACAGAGTTCGTCATGGGGGGGGCAGAAAATCCCCTCCCCACACATCTAGGCTGGCCTAGGCAGCTGGGCACAACATGTAGGTAATCCTGTTAAGCGCTGTTAAACCCCACTGATTTTCATGGGAAGAACTAAAGTGGGATCCTTTACCTGGGAGTAAGCTCAGTTGCTGGCAATGGTGCCTGCTTCAGAGTAAACCCTTCTAGGGTCGTGATTCACCCATTTGAAGCATTGCATAGTTGCTTCAAAGCACAGCCACCGACTACCACCAAGCTTACTCCTAAGTAACACGCGCCTTGGAGCCAGCCATTTTTCCTAAATTAAAACCTCAGTATTCAGGTTAAATTTGCGATAAATAAGTGGGTTTTGGGTTGCAGTTTGGGCACTTGGTCTCGAAAAGGTTCTCCATCACTGGTGTAACAGATTGTTGGACAAGCTTGTGGGTTCAAATCCCATAAAGATGCTGAGTAACCTTGAGTCAGTCCCCCACCCCTTAATAAGTTTGTTGTAATGATAATTTTTTTTTCTGTGTGGTGGCATAGTGCCAACCTTGTGTACAATTCACTGACTGTGCAGTGATCAACCTGCCTACCTAGGTTTCTTTTGGATCACAGTACAGCAAAACCCAATAATATTAATGGGAAATTAAACTGTTACCCTGCAAAACAGGATTCGTTGTGTCTCCACATGGAAATCAAAAAGAGCACAGAACAGTGTCAAATTAAACTACGCTTATAGCTGTTATGACGATCCTATACTTTTAATGTTTTACTTATTGAGATTTTAAAGCTTAAGTTATTTTTAGAACATGTATCTGTTTCAACACCGAGAAGAAAAAAAATGGATAAAGTCATTTAAGTCAAGATTGGCATATGCGTTCTTTGACAGATTTTATCATCAATATTTTTGTTCTGAAAAAGTCTAGCAAAATGTGTTGATTTCCCTGACACAATTTTGTATGCAGAGCACCAAGAAGATATAAATATAAGTAGAATTGTTTGTGTGCTGCATGTGCAGCAGTGCCATTTGTTTTGACTTGAAGCTAGACAGACTTGGCAACCAAGACAAAAGGAGAATACCTGGATATTACTGTGGTAGCACTTTTATAAAGTGCCTTTGTCTCCAGAGTCACACTTTAATGCCTCGCAGATAAATCACTTTAGACTTCATCAGTGACATCCATGATACCCAGTCTTCACACACCAGGAATCTGGTTGACAGCCATTTGATAAGACCACAGTGGAGGGGGGAGGGGACTTCCAATCCTCTGTACCATACTATGAAAAAAAAAGATCAGAGCAAAGTTGGAGTTATATTTGCTGGATCCAGAACTGCTGTTGCATGAGCTAATTGTAATGGGAGTTAAATGAAGAAAAGAAACAGCAGTGTGAAAAGAAGAGGAAAACTAGGAATGTGACAAACAGACCTAGCCATATGGTTCATTAATGAGATTTCTTGAAACCTGTGTATATATACAGAAAATGCCTTATGACGTTGTTATCCAAATCGTCATGTCCTGCAACTTGCAAAGACATCCCCTTGCTAGCACTGTCCAGATTCAGACTAGCATTGGAAAGAATGAGGCGAAATAAGCTTTCTTAAACAAAATTTTTTTTATTTAATTAACAGGAAAGAAACCAAGTTAAGTTAAGCCATCTGCTGAGCAAAATGAAAGGTTACAGGAAAGAAAAACGTGTTAGTAAAACAACTCAAGCCTTTCCCTAATAAACTACCTATTTATGGGAGGTGGGGGAATGAAAGGGGAAAACAAAACAAACAACCTTGGTCTCAGAGAGGAGGGTGAGGGGTGAGGCTGTCCTCAGGCGGGAGAAGAAAGTGAAGCAAAGTGGATCCAGGAAGCAGAAAGGCAAAGAAGTCAACCATGAAATTGCGGTAACTGACTACAAAAACCTGGGCTGAGGAGTAACTCTTTATACCTGTTTGCTGAGAATGAGGAAGGGGTGTTGAGGTCACAATGTAAGTAATTAATAAATCAGTCTTTCCAAAGATGAGCAAGTTTGAAAAGAAAACCTTTGTATTGTGAAGAGTTTTCCTTCTTTGCATTAATTAATTAATTCTTTCCATTTATACTCCACCACCTCCACTACAGCATAATAAAGGTAGAGTTTAATGGATACCAGGTCAGTGGAGCTTCAGAGCTCCCAGAAACCAAAATATTATAAAGAGTTTTGCTTAATGTTTCTATTGTTTGAGCTCTTTTGGCATTATTGCAGAATTCAGATGTTAGTGAATTGGACATCTGGAAAATATGACAAATTTACTCACTTTTCCTATATCCTTTTATCCACAAAATGGAGGTATTTCCTACTGCATTCAGTGCTTGTAGAATAAACACTGAAATATATGGCATAGATTTGTTTACTCTTTAAAGAGACTTTGTTTCTGTCTAGGATTGCCAACTGCCTGGAGAAAAAGTGTTCTGTTCCTTTAATAGAAGCTTAATGTGATGTTATTTAAAATCAATCAATCAGTAAATAAATGCCATGAAAAGTTTCATCTGCCCACTTGTACACATGAAGCCTCTGTTAAAGGGGCAGGACATTTTTCTCCATGCTTCTTGGCGACTTAAAAAAAAATCTAGGAGAGCAGTCCTAGCTGGTCTGCTCACAATCCTGCTCAGGTCTATTCAATGGGGTTTATTCTCGGAAGTGTTCTTAAGATTGCACTGCAAGTTACTTCCTAAGCCGGAGCTGAAATCAATTCAAAATGTCAATAGAGTAAAAGACTAGAATTATGAGTGAAGCTGAACTGACAATAATTAATTATTATCTGAAGAAAACAAATGTCCTGCTGCTAAGTAATAAAACCAGAACTAATTGGTACTTTGTCAAAGAAACATACAGCCTTTGGGTTTGGGTAATCATGCTGGGCTCCTTTTTTTAAAAAAAAAATTGTAGTTTGTATATTTTTGTCCCTTTTTGTTTTGGAAGGATGAACAGAGGAAAAACTCAGAAGGTCCAATTGATGTTTGCAAACTGTCAGTTAGTAGTAAGCCCCAAGAAAGGCAGAAATCAACTTCAGAATCTATTTTAAGTGTTATATTTACAAAATATATGTCTTGAAAACGATTCTTCCTGTTCCATGACTCAGAAGTTGAATCTGAAAGTGAAGCATTTCCGGAAGAAAACTGTTCGGAATTGCTATTTGGCATCAGCTGGCAGTCAAGTAAACTGTTAGAAGTGTGGAATGGGTTCATTAAATACAAATCAAAGAGAGATAGAATGGGCAGTCCCTCCTGACATGAGCAGGAAAGCTATCAGTAGTCCTAAGCACTCATCTCCTGAAGGGAGAGGACAGGGATGGCCAAAAGTAGGAAATGAGGTGAGGATTTAGTCTTGGTGAGCAGGAAAGGAAGATATAGAAAGGACTTGCCAGGCATGGAGAAAGAGATATATAACTCATATAGGGTTTTTTCTGTCCATTCTACCCTAGCTCAGGGAACTTTTAGAGTCCTATCAGCTTGCCACTGATTTTTGCAAGCGATTTCAAGTTAGTGTGGAGGAAAATAATCCAAGGTAGCTGATACATTTCAACTTTGTCCAGCTAAGTATGTGGTTCAGAATCAGCATGGAGAAGGTAATTCAGGTAACCATCCTGGTAGGGATTCCATCTCTTTTTCTGGACATCCTTTCAGACAAATTATCACTGTAGTGTGTATGTTTTGAGTATAGAGATCGATTGGGCTAGTGTACTGCTCCATTTATGTGGCAGATTTCCAAACTGACTTCACAGAGGTAGTGTTGTGACTTGTGCTATGGTGAGGATTTCTTGTAAGTGGAGTTCAGAACTTGATGGTCCTACTCAGCCACTGGGCTGTCTCAAAGTATGTCTAGCCCTACATGTGATACAAGTCATACAGTTGACATGATATTTTGCTCTGCTTGGAAAAAGAAGAGAGGCTATGATTGGGGGAAATTGATACTGGTTCCATGGTTATGGATTCTGTGAGGGGTTTTTCCCCAATTATTTGAAGATATTTGTCTTTCTCCCAGTTGGCTTGAGGTAGTCAGTAGCCTTTACACATTTTATAAATACAGTTCAGAAACTGATAATGGAGGACTCTGAAAATCAGTACCACTAAATGGCAACACTCAGCGCGCCCATAAAAAGAACTTTGAAAAGTCTCACGAAGGCCTTATATGGAGGCTACTAGGTCCAAATGAGTTATTTGGGGATGAAACTAGCTGATTTGACAAGTGTTTCTGTTCAGTGGACTGGCTAATCTTTGGAATGAGGAACTGACCAAAATGCTTCTAAACATCTCATTCTTCACTATAGAAATGAAAGGTCTCCTTGATCTTTTGACAAAGTTGTGAAAATAAAATTGGAAGGATGAACAGATGAAAAACTCAGAGGATCCAATTGATCATGATCAAGGGCCAGCCTTATTCAGTGGCTTTGCTGGCGGTGAAGACACATTACTTCTCTGCCAGCATTATATCTGTGAAATGCCACCCAGTGGAGCTTTTCTGGATTGTTAAAACTTTGATTCAGATTTTGCTGTCCCCTGCCACCCATGAAGTCCTCATTGAACTAATTTGCAGATAAAATTGCCCAGCCAAATTAATTTAACAGTAAATGGTGCTCTTGAAATGACTTTGGATTCTGCATTTCACAGATGCTTGGATGAATTTAAGTTGATTTGGCTGAAGAACGCATTTCCCCTTCAGCACTTCATGTCCTTGGCTGATAATAGCCAGCCTACTTTCTAGGAACACTTGACAGACTTCATGAAATATTTTTTTGGTTACCACATTGGGGACCCTTTGTCTACTACTTAGTTATGGTAGATGGTCTTCACTAAGAGAGAAAGTTCATCCTTGTTGATTTTCCTGAACCTTTCAGTTAATTTTTACACCATTGATTACAGTATCTTTCTGTGCCACTCTGTGAAGTTGGGATTGGGATGCACCACTTAGTAGAGGATCCGGTGAATTCTGTAGGGTAAGTTCCAGAAGGTGCTGCTGAGAAAGTATTGCTTTGTTTTGTTTACTATATTAATAGAATAGTCATGAAACCACTGGAAAGGATTGTCTTGGTATACGAAGAGCAATGCCAACAACGTGCTGATGACATTCTGCTCTGTCTTTTTTATGTGATCCAGGTGAAGCAGTAATAGTAATAAAAAGATGTCTAAAATTGAATGAATGAGAACAAATAAACTAATGGAGATATGGGATACAGTGGACTAATTATCCTATTTTAAATTGAATTATGTATGGTCTTGAAAATATCACTTTTCCAGCTTAGGGATTTTGATGTGCTTCAGAGATCCCATAGTATCTCTGACTAGGAGTGTCATTTAAATTGATTTGGCAATAAATTGAACTGTGCTACTGTTCCCATAACATATACCATTGCTGATTGTTAAATGATATTAGGTCAGCATTTGGAAGATACTCCTCCTTCCAAATTTTATACATGCTACACAAAAGCATGCTTCCCACTCCCCCCTGGGGGTGGTGGTGGTTGGTATAGCACATAATAAAACTGAAAATTCTTGTGTGTCCCCCCCCCTCAGATTACATTGTGACAGTACATATTGGGAGGATTTGCTAGTTTTTCTATACATGTGGACTTTAACATATGGAAAGAACTGATATAAGAAGTTAGACTATAACAAGACTTGAAAAAGTTTTGTAGGTTGATCTACTATAGCAAGAAATTGTTAACAGATTGATATGTTGCATACAGTGTTTTACATAGTTTCAATGGGTAACAGTGTTGGCTTGCAGTAGAACAACTAGATTGAAGTCCAGTAGCACTTTAGAGACCAACAAAATATTCAGGTTATAGGTTTTTGAGAGTCAAAACTCCCTTTGTCAGTGTTTTACATTGCATGTATTAAGTTATTTTATTTTTGCAAGAATAACCTGTAAGAAAGATAAAGCTGTGCATGGTAGCTGGTTCAGAGTTACCCATTAACTTAATGGATCAGAGATGTGAACACAGGTTTCTCTAGTTCAAGTCCAGAAATCTACACACAACATTTTGGTAATTTCCTGACATTTTAGTCTACGAATAAACTACAAAGCATGGTAGATATTTTCAGTATAAGTGCACGAATTCTGGATTTTTTAAATGCAATTTCATGCATCTTACAGTTAATTTAGAGATAATGGAATTCCAAGATTAGAAATAGATCAATCACAGAAGATCTGATTTATGAAGTAAATAGGAGTTCTAGAAAATTGTATTGTAGGTATATTATGATTAATTGTTATTATATGCTGTGGTATTTCAGGGTCTGTGGAGGAGCAAGGAAGGAGGATCATTTGTTTGATGTGTAGACTTAAAACTGAAACTCATGGGGGAAAACTATTATGCTCTTGGGCATCTAAATCTTATTCTATTTTTTCACGTGATGACTTAGCTTTCAATAATATGAGAGAAGTGAGTTATGGCTATGCAAGGGTATGTTTTTCCTGACCTGTTTTTCCTGAAATTCAATATTAACCATGCACAAGGCAAATCCTCCAGTCTCACATTGAAATGCATAACTGCTAACTGCTCATTTTCTGAAGCCTGAGTATTACTATCTGGAAAACAATGGCCAAGTCTGGAAAAATGGTCACTGCTCCTGGAAATGGCATACCTGCTGTCTCTCTCACACACAAAAGATATGCTAAGCACCAGCCAGCAATCAAAGTTTCCTGACAGCTATTCTTATCTTGCTAATCCTATCACTTCTTTCCTGCTTTACTCTTGGGAAACCACCACCTCACTTTGAATTAGAAAAACTCTTGAATTGTGATTTCATCAATTCCAACCTAAATCTAATCAACTGCTGGACACTCCTTGGCTTTTACTTATCAAGCCATTGTCCACAGTATTGTCCTTTCCCAGAGGACAGGAAATTGTTCAGGAAGATTAGCTCTCTTAACATTGCTGGAGGACCAGATTTTCCTAGTAACTAGGCTGCCTAAATTTCAGCCTTTGCCCAGTGTCTTCTGAACCTCCTTTGGTTTGGTTACACTGCATTCTAGCTGCTCTACCCTCTTCTTGGAATTCAGCATGGATGTTAGACCCTGCCCTTTTGGACCTCTTCAAGACAGGTAGCTATTACCTTTCTCTCAATAACATATGCTTTTCCAAACCTATCCCCTCATCTCTTTCTAAATCCTAGGCGTCTCCACAATCCTCTGTATGCCTGTATTTTTATCAAGAGTGTATTTGTTTGTTTGTTTGTTTGTTTGTTATTTTCTTAATAAAAATGGTTAAACTTTACTTTCTGGACTCCTGCAGTTTTCTGACAAAGAAATATGTTTATAACAAAGGCCCCAGTTGGCCCCTCTTGTAACATAAGCCTGTTCCCTGTTAGTTCCCTATCCTTTATGGGACACACCCTACCATTTTGGGTAACACTCTTGTTTAAGAACTCATGTCTTAATTGATCAGCTCATGGGTCACTAGGATCCTCATGATCCAACAGGCAGTAGTTGTATGTTGGAAATCATAGCGATCTTCCTGTGGATTAGTATACACCTTTGGACATCAGCTGCTTCAGTGGATAATAAGACTACTGAGAAGTCATGAGCCTTCTTTACAACGAAGAACTGACATGTTTTCTAGAGGACAAATGAGCAATCATTGATATCCTCCTATTCAGCTGGGACCTCTAGTGCCCTCTTGTCAAGCAGAAGCATCTGTGAGCATTTCAGTGCCAGAAAAAAAATAAACTGGTTCTGGTGGGTTTTCCAGGCTGTGTGGCCGTGGTCTGGTGGATCTTGTTCAGACCATGGCCACACAGCCCGGAAAACCCACCAGAACCAGTTGAATCCGGCCATGAAAGCCTTTGACAATACATAAAATAAACTGTTTTGTTGATAAGTTCAAGCTTATAATGACATCGTCCTTAAGTAAATACATTTAACAAGATACATCTTGCCTTCTTTAGATAACCTGCCATAGTTACAGCAGCTAAAGAAGAATTTATTTCAGGATTACTTTTAAGCATATTGCTGGTATTTATTGTTTTAGGAATGGGTTGGTCACACATTACAGTAATGGCTTCAGTTGGATTTCTTTCTTCAGTGGGACAGATCAGTGCTGCAGATAAAGCACTTCTTTCTGGCTAAGACTGTTTTGATTTCTCTAATGCAAATTGTCACATGCCTATTTGTCACAGAATAATATCCAAATATGTGTGTGTGGAATATGTATAGCACCTTAATATGATGTATTTGTGAATGCAGTTGTTTTGCTTCAAGAAGACACAGCCATATTTTCATAAAATTCTTTTCTGAAAAATGTTGAAATGCCACAAGGAGTAAAGGAAATATGATTGGTCTGATGAGAAGAGGGAGAAAACATAATAAAATGTTATTCATAGTGATGCTCTAGGAATTTCCCCATATGTCTATGATATTAACCATGGAGATCAGGGGAAGTTCCTAGAATGTCACCCCCAAATGATGTCAAGCCCTCCCCAAACTTTACCTCCACGCCCAGGCACAACTCTCAAAATCTCCTTGTATTTGCTGAGTCAGTGCTGGCAACTCTATTAGGCATGGAAAAATTCCCAGAATGGTCACAAATTTGCTGCTTTCCAGGAGATTCCTGGTTCATTTCATATCAGTGTTAACTGCACTCTGTCCTGCCCATCTTTTAAGGGTCTACAGTCTATGGGAACACATTTTAACCAACCAATCAGCTGTAAAGTCAAGTTCTAATAACTGCAATTATTTACATGACACAGTCAAATGTCACACTAATACTGTTTTAGTGGCATGGATCCAGGCTTTCTCCAGCCTAAGGAGCCTTCCGGCGATGGAAGAGCCACTTAAGAGAAAAGCTTCAAACATTTTTGTAAACAAGAGTTTGAGTTCATTACTATAAACTATCACAGGCATTCCCTCTCTATCTGACAGTGTTTTGTTTTGTTTTTTGAGGATGTAATTGAGGAGGGGAGAATAATGTATGTCATGCTGAACTCCTTGGAGGAATGTACGATGGCTTTCACGGCCAGATTCAACTGGTTCTGGTGGGTTTTCCAAGCTGTGTGGCCGTGGTCTGAACAAGATCCACCAGACCACGGCCACACAGCCCGGAAAACCCACCAGAACTCCTTGGAGAAGTTTGGATTCAAAAGATCTTAACAATAATAAATAGAAAATTACAGCATTTTACATTAGAATTATTAATTTTTCTGCTGAACAAAATGCGTACACACTTTATAAAAGCAGAAGATGGAGAAAAAGGAACAATCCTATATCATTTACCGGTAACTCCCTGGCTGTGGGCTTTAGAATTAGCAGTTCTGGTTTCTGTTTTTGAAAGAACTGTTCTCCTTGATAGCACAATAGCAGAGGCAAAATCTGGTGGCACTGGCGATAATGCAGGTCAGGAAAGTTGATGTTTTAGAGCAATTGGATGCACCTGTCCTGGATGGAGTGGAATTGGCTTTTGCAGAGCAAGTTGAAGAGCTGGGAGTGCTCATGGATGCAGCCTTCCTGACTGAAAAACACAGCACAGTGTTCAAGAGTGCCTTCTGTCAGCACCATCTGATTTGCTGCTCTCTCCTTTCCTAGATGCAATCTACTCTTGTGCTGATCCATGTTTTTCCAACCTTATGGTTCAATTGCTATATATGCTCTACATTGGGCTGCCATTGAAGACACCTTGGAAGCTGCACCTGATCCAGAACGCAGCCTGGCTATTGTCAACGGCTGACATTTTGAAACAGCTGTACTGGCTGCTAGTTTGTTTCCAAGTTCAGTTCAAGATGCTGGTTCTGTCCTTTAATGGTCTTCATGGATTGTGGCCAAAATATCTGAAGTGCATACTATTCTTGTGCTCTGGAGACACTTGTCAGAAAAATTGGTCAGCATTGCTCTAGGAATTTCCCCATATGTCTATGATACTAACCATTGCTCTAGGTCAGGGGTCTGCAACCTGCGGCTCTCCAGATGTTCATGGCCATGCTGGCAGGGGCTGATGGGATTTGTAGTCAATGAACATCTGGAGAGCCGCAGGTTGCAGATCCCTGCTCTAGGTTATCCTTTTGATGAACCTGGTGCACAAAGCAAAATTCTGTTCTTTTAAAGAGCTTCCAACAAATTCTCTTTGAGTTTCACCCCCAGCATAAGTGCAAGCCGAATAGAAAAAGCTCATGGGAGAGATTTTCTGCAAACTGTACCTTGAGTAAGATATTGATATCCACTTAAATTCCTATGATTGAGAACTAAAATGTTATTTGAATTGGATTTTGTTTTCTCACTAAAGTCTAGTGTATTCACATGCATCTAATAACTGTTAATAGCTGAATCTGCAGCTGTGTTTGAGGTCATTGCGGAAGCTTGGCAGCATGGACAGGACTTGGACAGCAATTCCCATTTGACAGAAGAAAGGGCAGAAGTATAAGAAAAAATCAGGGTGCCAGGAAGGTTGCATGAGGAAGGATACACTATCTTTTACATATCCTTTGAAAAATTGATACAGAAACATTGAGCCGCTACAATTTGTAATAAAACTATATACGTCTGCATCTGGATAATAGTAATAAAAGCCCTTTATTATTCAAATTTATTTTTTTAAAATCTCTGTTTCATATGAAGCCTATTGCATAAACCTACTGAGAGCTAAATTTCTCACTTGAATTATTCCAGAGATTTGAATGTTCACCCACAAGGGAGTGTGTCTATCCCAGAATTAATGGCTAGATCTT
Organism: Sphaerodactylus townsendi; assembly: GCF_021028975.2. Taxonomy (NCBI): domain Eukaryota; kingdom Metazoa; phylum Chordata; class Lepidosauria; order Squamata; family Sphaerodactylidae; genus Sphaerodactylus; species Sphaerodactylus townsendi. The sequence goes on along the minus strand of NC_059432.1, from coordinate 81,864,280 downwards.
ATAAACCGTATTTTATCCTGCACAGAGACCTATAAAATTAAGCAATCCAGCCCACACCACTTGCTAGATTTGACTGAAAAAGAAATACAGCCTTCTTAGAAATATGAATATTGCTACTCCTACAAATGGATTTGCTTCAAGAAGAAATCTGTACTTATGCATAGCTAATGAATAGCAGACACTGTTTTTTTTTAAATTGGTGCCTATTAAACTGCATGTGTGTATACTGCAGCATGTGTGTTTACTGTATCTCAGTAAACTCTAAAGTCAACTTGGACACTCTCCAGCTCAGTTATTATTCTGCTTCTGCAGTTACTCCATTAGCTGCCCAGGAGTTACCAGGTTGAGTTCAAGGTACTGGCTGTCACATAAAACTCCCTGCATAGTCTGTTCCCTCTTATCTGCAGGACTGCCTCTCCTGTTAAATCCACCACAACAGCTTTTTTTATCTGTTATGGGGCCTTTTGCAGATGTGACCCTGAAAACAGGCAAGATCAACAGCTGCTCATGCAAGTGTGTTCTCTGTTGTGATGCAAACATGTGGAATGGCCTGCCTGAGGAGGTCAGGAAGGCCACACTCCTGTCATTCTGCAAATTGTGTAGAACTGAATTGTTCAGAAGAGCTTTTTGATAAAGGTAATATGTGTGTACTATAACAGAATAGTTCAGGAAAGCACTTTATGATACAGGACATATTACCAATTTGCTGCACATATTGCCCTGTTGTTGCTTCTTTGTTTTCTCTTGATGAGATACAATTTTTCAACATTATATCTATGCTTGGTGTCATGGCTAATATGCTATGTGTATTCAGGTGTCATTAATTCTAGCTGTAGTACCTAGATCATTCAGTGTCTTTTCATATTGATTGTGTCAGCTATGCCTATTACATGCCTCTTGGTATGGGCTGTTACTGATTTACATTGTGTAATCTGCTTTTGAGTCTGTCTTAGTGAGAAATAAAAACTATAAATACAATAAATAAACATCTGATATCATATCAACAAAATAATAACATGATATTATTTATGTCTTGCGTTTTTTAAATGCTTTTCAGAAACTGTCGGAATTTTACAGAACTTTGTGGTTGTGATAAAAGCAAAATTTTCTATTACAGAAACGAAGGGACAATTCTTCCTCCATTTGAACCTTCCCATCCAAATAAGATCATATTGTTATGAAGTAGTACATAAATACATTAAATAAATACAAATTAAGTGGGCGGCGAGTGGAGGAAAGGCCTTCTCACTGGTTGCATGTCAGTTGTGAAATTCACTTTCAGTGCAGTCCATCAAGTGTTTGTGTTTGTGTGTGTGTCAGTGTGTATGACATCAAGTCACAGCTGGTGACCCTGTAGCGTTTTCAAGGCAAGAAATGTTCAGAGGTGGTAAGCCTGTATCTGCACAGACTGATCGAGTTCTGAGAAAACTGGAACTGGCCCAATGTCATCCAGCAGACTCCATGTCATAACTGCTGATGATATTCAGGAATATTAGTTTGTTCCTCTCAATCACTGTCTTCTACCAGAAGGTGAAGACTTCTCTGTTTTGTTTGACATTCCCTCAGTGACCTTCCTTGTGTGTATGTCTTAACTGCTTGTGTTTTTTAATTGTTTTTGATACATATATAAACATTTTAAATTTTTTTTAATGTTTTGACTGCCACCTTGGGGACCCTGAATGGGGTGGAAAGGCAGCATAAAAATGTTTTAAATGAATAAAAAATAAAATATTCTGTGATGGGTCACAGGATTTCTGTAGCTGGAATACCAGTATTTAGTTGACAGGCTTTTTTCTTTTGTTCTCTTCTCAGGTTACGTATTTGGGTAAAGTTTCTACAACAGGGATGCAGTTTTTGTCGGGTTGCACAGAAAAACCAGTCATTGAGTTATGGAAGAAACACACACTTGCCAGAGAGGACATCTTCCCAGCTAATGCTCTCCTGGAAATCCGCCCCTTCCAAGTCTGGCTTCATCATCTGGACGTCAAAGGAGAAGCTACTGTCCACATGGACACCTTTCAGGTTGCGCGTATTGCTTACTGCACTGCTGACCACAATGTGAGCCCAAACATCTTTGCTTGGGTTTACCGAGAGATCAATGATGACTTGTCCTACCAGATGGACTGCCATGCCGTAGAGTGCGAGAGCAAGCTAGAGGCCAAGAAGTTGGCACATGCCATGATGGAGGCCTTTAAGAAAACTTTCCATAGCATGAAGAGTGATGGCAGGATCCACCGGAATAGCTCATCTGAGGAAATGTCTCAAGAATTGGAATCTGATGATGGCTGATGTGAACTCATTCATGATTAAGCAAAAACAGAAATGGCCCTGGGGATAGAAGCATATAGTTGAATAAGCAACAGTTTGGTTTGGGATAAGAGGTCTTCCCAGCACTTGACTGATTCAGCTTTTCAAAATAAAAAAGAACAATTCAGTAAGCTCCCACAAATACATATTTTTAAATAATCATTACAATGAAAGCTGCTGTTTTAAAATGTGAGAGAAGAGCTTTTCAGTTTCTTAAATTTTATTTTCCTTTCCTTCTCACCTCCCAGTTATTTTGGCCCTTTCTATTCAGGTTCGTACTTTGAATATAATTTTTTTGGCCTGTTGAAACCCATCTGTGTAGTTCTAATGATAACATCTTCTAAAATTTGTTGCTAAAGTCTACAGCTGATGCATAGTAGCAATCCAGATCGGTTGCTAGACAGAAAATATGAATTGGTGGTCTCGCGCCAATCCTGTTGACCACCTCCAGTGTGAAATAGCTACACAGCCTTTTAGATTTAACAGCCTGACAGTCTCCCTTTAATTCACATTTCTCAGTTTGAATATTTAAAGATGCTTATATTTACACGTTATAATCATATGCTTTGTTTTATTTTATTCATTTTACGTTTTTAATGTACCTGCAGCCATTCACGTCCCATTTAGCTTCCATAGGTTTTTTTAAAAAAAAAAAAAACTGCAGGAATACCAAAAGGTAGGGGATGGAAATCTGATTGTGAACTCACTACCTTTGAATCCCTGTTTCAAGAAAAATGAAATTTAATTGAGAGAAATCTTATAAAGATTCTGACAAGTACTTAACTCTTATTCAGCCTTAGGCCTGGTGGGGCAAGCAAGAGAGTGCTAGTTTCACAACAGTCATGTTGGCAACCACTGCTATATTGGCTTGGTTTCCTGGTACCACTTGTTCTCAAGGGTCAGGTTTGAGTTACTGTTATGATCACAGGATGTGTAACAGAAAAAAGCCAAGGATTAATTGCATTCACTTTGAGAGCAAATGGCTTGTTCTGATTTAAAACCTCATGCTAATATTTCCTGAACCATGAAAGGGTTCATAAATTAAGGAAGTTTTTGTTTTAAGTTTTAAGGCCAAGAGCTAATTGGTAGTTTGCAGGTAATACTGCTCTTTTATACAGTCGTGTTCATAAAACGTGGTAATGTTTGGGGCACTAGGGCACCTTACAGAAGCCTTAAAAGAGAGCTAATCAAAGCAGATAGCTATAGAAGTCTGTTCTGTTGTGTGAATATGTATAATGTTTGTTTGTGTATATGAGTGTACGCGTGTGAATGTGTGTGATTACTGTTTAAGCATGTAGATTGATCATGGGAACATACTGAGGAGGACTCGCACCTCTTGAAAATATGCTTATTGCTTTCCAAATGTATGTAAACAATTCCTGCAAAATAAAGGCATTCATACTTTAATAAAAAAATGTTTTAATTAAAAATAAATTATTTTAGGCTCCATGATTTATGTGCATGTTCCTGTTTTGCTTGAAAATACAAAATAATGCTTCGCTTTAGTATTCCATTTGAAAATTAACACTAAGTCACAAAGACACTATAGAAGCAAATGGCACATAATTTACTTCTCTGATTTTTAATTCACTGCAAAACTTCTAGCAGGATAATAGAATTGCTTTAACAGTAATTTGCCATGAAGCATTAAAATGTAATAATTGTTTAAAAAATAGTTTTACTTGAATTTTAGGATGTGTGACTCCAGTTATATAATTTAATCTTTGCTGAAAATTATTTTATTTCTTCAAGCCATAAATTTGAAATTTGGTGCTTCACAAATCAGATTCTGTTTACTCTTTTGGTTAACAACAGAATAATGGAAATCTACAAATTTCAGCTTCAGCAGTCTCTGCTAAGGTTTTGGATACATTTTAAAGAATAGAGGCTTCAGCTGGACAAAGGACTGAAGTCGCTATGTACCTACTAGCCAATGAATCATTCCCCATTTGATGGAATTTCTTCTTGCGATATCTGTTCAGGCACCAAAGAGCAATGCATAGAAATCTAGTTCAGAATAACCAATGAATCCATGATGTTTCTAAGAAACAAATTTTCCAGAGTTCACATTGCTCTGAGACAATTGTTAAAAGACACTAGAGATCAGATTAAAATAAAGATTAAAATAAAGTTGTTTAAGTGTCAGTTGCCACTGCAGAGTTGGTCTCATTTTTCTCACTCCTCTTTCCCAATATATTTTTAAAATTGCCTGTCTTCTCCCCAGTACTTGGTCTTCCACTGTACATGGACTTTGGCTCATTCCGCATGGGCCAAAAACAGCGATGTGAAAACAGTGTGAAAGTGGTGTAAATGGGTTTAAAACATTTTAAAAGGGTTTATACCATTTTCACACCGTTTTCACATCACTGTTTTTGGCCCATGCGGAATGAGCCTTTGTTACCTATAGCAGTCATTTTGTGGTTGGCTTTACCTCCTATGGCTGCCATTTTGTGCTTACAGCTACCACTGTGGGTCAGAATTCTTAAAGTTCCCACAGGCTCAAAAAGGAGGGCACCCCAGTTTTAGAGTATAAATACATTGGTCTGTCTAGCCCACTATTACTTACATTGTCTAGTAGAACTCCTCCTCCTGGAACAGATGACCAAACTATCAGTAGAACAGAAGACTCCCTGATATTTGTTGGGAGTCAAGCTCTGCCAAGACGATAAGGTCCAACAAATTCCTCACTTTCCTTGCAGACAATTTCATAGTCCAGAAGGTAGAAGAGGCAACAAGGAATCATAGATCTGCTCCTAACCAACAATGTTGATCTGGTTAATGGAATGGAAGTGGTAGGACCTTTAGGTGGAAGTGACCATGTTCTTCTGGAGTTTGTTATACAGTAGGAAGGGAATTCCAAGCTTAGTCAGTCATGCATTCTAGACTTTTTGAAAGCTGATTTAAGAAAACTTAGGAAACTACTGGGTGTGATCTCATGGTTAAGAATACCAAAAGAGAAGAGAGTGCATGATGGATGGTCGTTTCTTAAAAGTGAGACCTTGAAGGCTCAATTTCAAACAGTTTCAATGAAGAGGAAAAACAGGAGGTGTCTAAGGAAGCCAGTATGAATGCCTAAAGAACTTTCAGTTGAGCTGAGATTTGAAAGGGACATGTAGAAGAAATGGAAAAAGAGGGAAATTACCAAAGAGGAATTCAAACAAATAGCCCGGATATGAAGGGAGAAATTCAGAAAAGCTAAAGCTCTAAATGAGCTCAGGCTTGCCAGAGAGGTTAAAAACAATAAACAAAATCTTTTTTGGTTATGTCTGTAGCAAATGGAAGAAAAAGTATATTATAGGGTCACCATGTGGAGAAGAATAGAAAACAAAGAAAAGACAGAACTACTCTTTGCCTGGGTCTTTTCCCAAAAGGGAAAGCAGTCCTCAAACTGGGGGAAATGGAACAGAAGATACAGTGGGAGAAATTCAGCACAGAATAAATGAAGCGGTAGTACAGGAGTGCCTGGCTAGTTTAAATGAATTCAAATCTCTAGGTCCTGATGAATTACATCCCAGGGTATTAAAAGAACAGGCAGAAATAATCTCAGAACCACTATAATCTTCGAGAACTCCTGGAGAATAGGAGAAGTCCCAGCAAACTGGAGGAGAGCTAATGTTTCCCCATCTTCAAAAAGAGGAAAAAAGTGGACACAAACAATTACCACACAGTCAACCTGACATCAATACCAGGAAAGATTCTAAAGCAGATAATTAAACAGACAATCTGTAAGCACTTAGAACGGAATACTGTGATCACTAAAAGTCAACATGGGTTTCTCAAACACACCAGACTGATCTTATCCTCTTTTTTTTGATAGACAAACATGGTGTATGAAGGAAATGCTATGGACATAGCATATCTTGATTTGAGTAAGGCCTTTGACAAGGTGCCCCAGGATATTCTTGTCAAGCAAGCTAGTAAAATGTGGGTTAAACAATGCTTCTGTTAGATGGATTTGGAATTGCTTGACTGACTGAACCCAAAGGGTGCTCACCAATGGCTCATCTTCATCCTGAAGAGAAGTGACTAGTGCAGTGCCACAGGGTTCTGTCCTGGGTCAGGTGCTATTCAATATTTTTATCAATGATGGATGATGGAATAGAGAGCATGCTGATCAAATTTACAGATGACACCAAATTAGGAGGGATAGCTAATACCCCAGATGACAGATTTCAAAATGACCTGGACAGATTAGAGAGCTGGGCCAAAATTAACAAAGTGAATTTCAACAAAGATAAATGAAAGATACTACACTTAGGCAGAAAAAAATGAAATGAACAGATATAGGATGGGTGATGCCTGACTTGACATCAGTACATGCGAAAGGAATCTGGGAGTCTTAGTAGATCACACACTGAATGTGAGTCAGCAGTGTGATGCAGCAGCCGAGAAATCCAATGCAATTTTGGGCTGTATCAATAGGAGTATAGTGTCTAGACTGAGGGTCCTAATGGTACCTCTCTTTTTTTGCATTGGTCAGTCCAGTTCTGAGCACCATAATTCAAAAAGGATATTGACAAGCTGAAACAGGTCCAAAGAAGGGTGATCAAAATGGTAAAAGGTCTGGAATCCATGCCCCACAAGGAGAGACTTGGGCAGCTGGATATGTTTAGTCTGGAGAAGAGAGGGTTCAGGGGTGACATGATAGCCATGTTTGAATATTTGTAGGGATGTCATGTTGAAGAGTGTACAACCTTGTTTTCTGCTGCTCCAGAGACTAGGGCAAGGAGTAATAGATTCAGAGTACAGGAAAAGCGATTCCACCTAAACATTAGGAACTTTCTTACAGTACGGGCTGTTTGACAGTGGAATACACTACCTCAGGGTGTGGTGGAGTCTCCCTCTTCAGAGGTTTTTAAGCAGAGTGTGGATGGCCATCTGTCAGGAGTACTTTGTGTATTCCTGCATGGAGGGGGTTGGACTTGATGACCCTTGTGGTCTCTTTCAACTCTATGATGCTAAGGTCTTTCTTAGCCCTGCCTCCTTGAGACATCACAAATTGAATCTGAAACCTTACAGATGCAGAACTAGTGGTTACATTGAAACCAAGCAACACAATCTAAGGCTGATTCCGCATGGGCCAAAAACAGCGGTGTGAAAATGGTGTGAAAACAGTAAAACCCCTTTTACACCATTTTAAAACCTTTTACACCATTTTCACACTGTTTTCACACTGCTGTTTTTGACCCATGCGGAATCAATCAGCCTAAGTTAGCTTTGTAATGAAACTAAGGCACACTCTTCCTTGAAAAGGCACAGCTCATCTTAAATGACACAGAATTGTCAGACTCAAGGCTGGTGTCATCATACCCTGAGGTGGGGCAGCTACAAGGTCCATGACTTCTGGAAAGGCCTGCTGCTGCTGACTTCTTACTCATACATCTTCTCTGATGCCTGCACTCACCCCCTTTCACTCTGCTCTTCTAAGCGTACTGTCTCCTCTGCTTCCAGTGGCATATGCTATCTAGCTCTGCTGGAGCAGGGCATGTGCGAGGTACACAAAAGAATCAGTGTTTCTGGTGGCCATGGCAGTGACACTACTTACTCCACCCAGCAGTGTTGAAATTGTGTCTGCAGGTGGTGGGAGACAGATCCAAGTGATCTGAGGAAGGATGCACAGACAGGTAGAGGCACTCAGGGAGGTAGGCAAGAAGGAGGGCCCTAGTAGTGGGCAAAGGGTTGCCCCTGAGCACTTCCTGCCCAGAACCCCACAAATCCTAGATCTGGCCCTGGCCAGGCCTCTGGCCAATTAGACTCTTTTATTGCTGATCTTATTCAGTTCAACTGAACAGCGAAAAGCTTGCTCTTTCCACAATAAGGAACGCTGCTGTTAAAAAAAAATCAGACATAAAACTAGTTCAGTAGCAAACACATAGGAGTTCTAGGTCAATGCGTTCTGTATCTATACACTGTAAACTCCCCCATAATTATTTTGGTTATCTCTCAGCCCATCACAGTTCTTGTCTAGGGCCCCTTCCGCACATGCAAAATAATGCGTTTTCAAACCACTTTCACATCTGTTTGCAAGTGGATTTTGCCATTCCGCGCAGCTTCAAAGAGCACTGAAAGCAGTTTGAAAGTGCATTATTCTGTATGTGCGGAATGAGCCTAGTACACATAATCTTTTAAACTTCTTTGACTTTCTGCTGCATTTATAAACAATGGCTCACCTTGTAATTTAGATGGCATCATTTAACATAAAAGTGTGACAAGACTGGGACTAATAATCACCAATTGATTCATCGCAGAAGTAGAATCTGTCAATTGTCGTTTGAGATTTGTAGTGACCTTGAGGTTTGCGCTTGCAAATAAAAGAGAAATATAAGATCAGGTACGTTTGCACCAACTGCCCTAATCGTTCCTGATTCAATGTAATATTTCTGAAAGATGTGATTTAGATTTGTTTCTGGATGTATTTATGGATTGAATTAGAACAAAATTGTTGGTTGTGGAATATTTTGATATCTGCTTATTCCTCATTAGTTCATTTAATCTGTCCAACTTTCCCTTTTTTTACATCTCTAAAAGGGAATACAAATCTCCATGTGCAAGCTGAATCACTCCATTTCAGTAGATACGGTAGTTCCAGATGATATATCTGCTATAGCAGTGTTTCCCAACCTTTTCGAGGTCAGGGTACCCTTGACCTCACTCTTCATATCTCACGGTACCCCTACTGCCACCCTTCACCTTCCCCTCCCATTACCCCTGCTTGCCACACCCCCCACCTTCCCCTCCCAGGGTGAAGGGTAGCACTGGTGGTGGCGGCGGCTGCTGAGCTCCATGTCCTTGCTGGCGCCGGTGGGAGACACCACAAAAATAAGGGGTGGTGGTAGTATTGCCGCGGTACCCCTGGGACATGCTCACGGCACCCATGGTACCAGGGAACCCTGGTTGAGAATGGCTGTGCTATAGACTTATCTCCACTGAAGGGAAACCAGTAATGATGTTTTATATGCTTTGGAAGTTCCCTGCTTACTGTAAAGTAAATTAGGCCAACAGTTTGTAATAAAAGTTGATGGTTTGCAAAGCAGCTTTAAAAATAAATATAAAATGTATTAGGCTCAGTTTTATTCTAAGTTCCTCATTGAATATTATTTTATTATTAAAATTCCCATATGATCTTCATTAGTTCCAGCTGTTAAACTGAAGCTGAGGCTTATTTGATATTTGCAAACCCTGCTATCAAAGGAAGTTCTATGCAGTTCTTTTCTTAAAATTGGAAGATAGTGAATGGATTGAAGGGAAGCTCTCAGATTGTAAAGGTCTGCACTTGAGTATGGAAGAAGGCCAGTTTTTCACCACAAGAACTTTCTCTGCTGCATTTTCTAATGCCTGAGGCAAGAATGTAATTGATAATGGCTGCATACTTTTAGCCCTGGAAATAGGAGCAAGGTGGCAACGTTAACAGCAGTTCTACAGTGAAAAAACACCATCGGTTGTTCTTGTATTGCTTTGATCATTCCTCTGCTTTTTTTAATACTTACCTTTTCTGTGTTGTTTCCTGTTGAATATTTTTTGTTTAAAACAAAACTACCCTGAATTCCACATTATATTTAACAGCAAATATTCCATTAAACCCTGACCTGCATAGCCCCAGGGTAGCCCAATCTTGTCAGATTTCAGAAGCTAAGCATGGCTGGCCCTGGCTCAGAGGTTTACTGCCCAGGGGGACATATGAGGTCAAAAGTCCCCAAGCTGCGTCCATTTAGTCACGTGGGGGGGGCAGAAAATTGTCCCCATACCCCTCAGGCAAAAAAGTTGTTTGGTTATGGTGGGAAAGGATGGCCACCCATATGGGGGGTGGGGTGGAAAACAGATTTTGCACCTGGTTACATGTTCCTTTTGCCCTGGCTAGATGGGAGATCTCCAAGGGATACCAGGGTTGCTATGCAGAGGCACACAGTGGCAAACCACATTTGAATGTCTCTTCCCTTGAAAACCCTGCAGAGTCACTGTGACTGCACCCCTTTCACCTTCTATACTTCTTCAGGCAAGGAAACCACTCACTCAGCTTTTCCTCACTTTTTTCCCTTCGGGGACTGAGGGGTCTTAGAATGATGGTACCATAAGGTAGACAGCACTTTCCCACAGTCCTGTAACACATCCCAGAAAGTGAAGGAGGCCCATTGGCTTTTATTTTCCTTTCCAGGCACTCCCCTCACTAAGGGACATTAAAATAAATATACCGAGGCAGAAGTAAACTAAACAGTAACACAGATTTAACAGACAGAGAGATGGGAAAGGGAGGAATAACAATTTGCAGATGGATGAGGCAAATAAGGCAGGAGGCAAGAGAAATGTATGCACTAATTACACAAGAGCTTTTCACAGAGGTGTAGAGTTTCTGATTTCTTCAGGACAGCATTTAAGATTATTCAGATATAATTCAGCTTAGATATTGGTTTCATAGATGTTACTCACTTTATACAGTCTCTTTATCTTAAGATGGTGCTGGCTTCTGATTTCTACACACAGGGTCCTAACATAGGCTAAGTACTTATCCTCAGTACTCTCACTCAGCCCTCCCGATAGACAAACCCTCAAAAATAAAGCACAAAATCTCCACTGAGGTAAACTTAAAGCAAATCCAATTCTCAATGATTTAAAAGCATTTAACCATTCAGGGGTGAGAGCAAATCCCTATATCCCAGTTCCACTGGTTTACTGGAACTCTTCTCTCCTTAGAATATATTCCTATCCTGGTATATATGACCATTCCACTTGGCCTGCCAATAAACCCCAGTATACTTAGTCTGTGTATAATTGCTTTCTCCCAACACTTGGGCTGGTAACAATAATTTCTGTCACACACTTTGACAGAACTATTCTCTCAGAGATGCTTAGTTTTTACTCAGTTAAGGCAAACAGCCCTTAATAGCAGGAAAAAAGTCCCTTAGATTGTACTCATAAGGGAGTTAACCTCCTCCCCCCTCTGCATCATACAGCTACCTGGCCAATCAGAGTGCAGGAGGCCATGTAACCCCTATGTTCAGAATGGGTTGACCCAGAAAGGGGTGGAGACTCAAAGCAGCAGAAGGCTGCAAAAACTGGTGAAGTTGGAGGAAGCAAGGCTACCAGGCTGGGACCTTGATTTAATTCTTTATAAGCTCTTAACACCTTGTTTAAGGTAACTGCAAAGCTGTTGGGAACTAGTGGGAAGGGAGTTGTTTATTTTTGCTATATTTGTAAATGTTAGAATTTATTGTTTCAGGGCTCACTATGTATGTAATTGATGGGAGTTCATTTGGGGACCTTCATCATCTTGGATCCCATTCACCAAGCCTCTGAGGTCTTCATAAGCCAACCACCAGCAGGAAGAATTGGACTTGGCATTTATCAGTAGATTGTCAAGATAAGGACTTGAAATGCAACCTAGAAGGACTGTAAATTGTTAATGTTAAATGTTAATGTTAAAAGTGTTATTTGTTAAGGAAGTAAACCATTTTGTTTTAAAGTTTAGTTCTTTGCAACTCCTTCCAAGTTCTGCCCCACAGAACCCACAGTTAGAGGTTACAGCCACAGCAAATCAGGTGGCTCCCCTCTTCCTAGGCTTCCTGTGCCACACTCTGAAGGTAAACAATTTTTTTCTTAGACAGAACTAAACGTTAAAAAATTATATTTCCTTGCATTCTGTCACATATGTCAGCTATGACTTGATGGCAAAAAATAAATTCCATTTGAATCTTCTGCTACTGAATAAAATAATGTCATATGAGTAATTATTAACTCCTAATGTACCATAGTTACATATTCAACATAAAAATATCTTAAATTTAAAAATGTGTCATAGTATTTGGCTGTTTATTACAAACATCAGAGAAAAAGAGAGAAACCATTATTTATTGCATCCTGATAAGGTCTCTAGAAGGACAATATATTGGCATGCGGTCACAGCATATTGCATTTAACAGGAGAGCAGACATATTTTAAAATGAAACTTTAATTCACTGGCAGCTGCAATCCTAAACGGAGCCCACATATAAGCTGCAAAGTGTGAAGTATTAATGTTGGGATAGCTCCTCACGGCTTACCTTGTAATAAGGTTTGTTTTTCTGAGCTTTCTTGGAAAATGCTCAGGAAACCTTCAGGTTAAGGTGCAAAATTCTCCAAGAATGTTTGGAACCTTCTCAATCCATTCCTTTTCTAAAGTAAGCCTACAATTTGGTACATCTGTGGTAGAAAGAAATGGTTGGGGATGGGAGAGGCCAGTTCATTTTTAAAACTGTTGCTAGTGAGTTATGTGGCATTTGTAATTTGCTGTGCTTTCAGTTAATTAGGTCAAAAGGGAATATAAATTATACTTCCTCTGCAGCCCACTGACAATGCACCCTAGCCTTAAAATGAAGCCTGTAATGCCTCCAATAAACATGCAATCTTATTTATTAATTTTAATGCTTTTTAGACTGGAATAATTCTGTGTACACTTGCACTGTGACTCTGAGTGGAAATATTTTCGGGGAACCAGCTAGGAAATCTGATGGTAGACTACATTACCTTGTGGTCTTTGGCCAGAGAACATATAGTGTTTCTGAACCTTGAAATTGCAGTGATGGTGATTGGTAATATGGATTATATATAGACATCCCAATCCTTTTATGGCCATATGAGTGTGGAATATCTCTGGTGTGGAATATGAGTGTGGAATGTAACTGGATGAGATGTCACATGGTCAGTTTGCTATCTCATACCAGCAGCTGGGAGTGCATGCACCTTTTTTGGCTATATTTTTACTGGGTACATATTTATCCAAGGAGTTTATGAAGGCATGCATGATTCTCCCTTGTTCATTTTTATCAGGATAGGTTGAGAGTGACTGGCCCAAGTCTGCTTACAGAGCTCCATGACAGAATAGAGGTTTGAACCCAGATCATCCAGATTGTGGTCTCACACTATAACCACACTAGCTGTCATCCCTGACCCATTCAGTTCAATTCAATTAATCTTTATTGGCATAATAACACAATATTTATGCATAATTGTCTGTGACAAAACATAAAAATTGCCCCCTGACCCATTAGTAGAAGTGGGTATCTCATTTCTGGTTATAGCTTCATTCAAATGGCCGTACATCCCTTCCTACAGGCCTAGTTTTTTATGCTTCCCTGCTGTGAAATTGAAACTAAATCATGTAGATATTCATGAAAGCAATCTTCAGAAATGCAAAAAACAAAAATGTTCTAAGCCACTTTTTAAAATAAAAGACTTTCACCTTGAAAGAACAAAGAAAATAGTGTGTACTTGTAATTTTTTCATTTGCAAAAATAAAGCTTTTACTCTACCAATGCTGCATTTAGTTTTATTTCAAAGTTTCACCACTATTTATCAAAACAGAATCTAGGATATGTCCTTGTATTTTCATAAAGGTCAGAGCTGGGTCATAATGGTACTTCATGCATAAATTTAAAAGGATTCTCAAGTGTATGGCTGTTTCATTTAGCAGAGTTATGATTGCAAGACCTTGTGCATTCAGATAAGAATGTAGCCCTACAGCTGGGAAATTGTACACATTTTAAAATAATTTACTATGTTCCATGCTACCATAATTTATCTTATTTTCTTAAAGGTCACTCTTTTTACTAAGTTTATTAGAAGAGTTTTCCCTTTGCTCTTCTTACAGTTTTAAATTTTCTGTTTTATGAGTTGATTCTCACTCCAACAACACGGCAAGAATCCAGATCAACTCAAACACATGTGAGGAACTTTACACTGTTATCATGTCAATGTCTGTATAGTCAAGAGATGATGATTGGGCTTTTGCAACATCCTGGTAGTTTTTTAGGAGGGTAGTAAGTACAGTTGGGAGTAGAAGTCTGCCAACATAATGTGGAGCATAGCAGTATGAAGTAATGGGGTTTTTTTACACAGAAAGTCCTATCAACTGTGCAATTTCTGCATTGTTTATCACATCATGTTAATGCATATGCATTTTTTCATCTCCATTTTCAGATTTCTGCAATCCAAACCTTGGGGGTTTTTTTGTTTTTTTCCTTGTAACAGGGATCTTCCATCCCCTTGTATTCAACCTACACTGCAGAAACCACCTTGAGCTGGAAATTGTCATTTACCGAGCACCTTGGGGCTTTTGTCCTGTTTTCCCACCCCTCATTATAATTATACTATTGGTTTACTCATGGACTGGGCCACATGACTCAGTTTCCAACATATTATCTTGGCATTGAATCTGTCTGGTATAGAACTGAACTTACAAGATGCATGGTGATCAAGCAGTTAGGCACATTGGACATCTATAACATGCCAAAATGACTAATTTCAGCTATTGATGAGGTCACGCAGACTCATTTTTAATTGTTATGATCTGGGCATATCCTGGGTGCCAGGACATTCCAGAGCTTCTTTTATATGATCCAGTGTAAAAGTTATTGTTTTTCTGATTTATCCCTTGTCATCTCTGATGGCATTAGGAAAGGAATTGTTGAAGCTGTTGCACTACTTATTCTGTATAAATCAACTTCAGCAATCTTGATATTTCAACTAATTTATTTGTTTTAAGTGTATATTCAAGAGATTTTATGGCACTTCAAACAATAATTATGTGTACATACTCTAGAGTATAATAATAATCTGGGGAAACATCAAAGTTATTTCCTTTTTAAACAGCTGCATTGAATAATTGCTTTCTGTTTACAGTTTTCAAAGCAAAATCCATTCAAATGTATAAACCAGGGAAATCTGGTAATTATAGAACAGGGAGTCTCAATCGATACACTTGAGAATACCATTCATTGAATAAATTATCAAAAGGATGCGCTAAAACTTTTGTTGTAATTTCTTTGGTATAAAGTAAAAGAGATTCAGTGTGAAACTTGACTTGGCATTGATTTTAACAGCTAAATGAACAGCAGAAGACCAGTGACAAAACTGCAACGGGATGGGGTGGGAGCGCTGTGTGCGCCATTGGCAACATGTAGGGGCAGAAAATTGCCCCCAGACCCTCCTGTCAGGGGTGGGGCATGGGCAGATCAGGGCGGGGTGGATCAGGGCAAGGCAGGGATGAGGCGGGGGCAGGGGCGCATGCGGGCAGGTCGTAACCCAGCACAGTTCCATCTCTCTGTCATTGCAGAAGACTAATTTATATATTTGCTTTTTGGCACTCCTGATATTTTCTCACTCATTTGAACATGATAGTTTTTACTTATCACAGGTAGCTTTTACTTAACAGTTCTTGGGTATCAATCGTCGTTTTTGCTTGAATTCTGGGCCTCACTGGAGGGAAGGGTAATTAATCCTAATTGCAAACCATTGTTATAATATTGACTGAGTATGAACGTCTGCATTTTTAGAATTTCCACGTAGAGCCAATGTTTGAATAACTGCCAAGAAACTATACTTTATTTAGAGCTCAAAAGAATATTTCTGTAACTTATTTTAAATTGTTGCCATTTTCAAGAGCAAAACTTTTTAAAGTATCTATTCCTTGTGATAAAAATAGGAATTATGAATGCTGTTCTATCTGTGTGGTTTTATAGTTCTTCAGCAGCAGAATAGCCAGGGAAATTTGAAGAAAATAAGTCTGGTCACTACAACGAAGTTAGTTAGGCAAGATAGTTGATTAACTCCAATCCAGTAGACAAAGTGATTTTTTTGAATATCATAGATGTTCAAAACTTTAATCCCAGTGAAAATTAAAACAGTCTAAGGCCGAGGCAGCCGTAATTTTCTGCTGTAATAACAAGGAAGAGAACAGAAAATGAATGCGAGAAAAGGGTTTATTTTCAGTGGGGTAGGAGTGGGAGGTAAACCGGCAACTTTCAGGACCAACTTTTCCTGAAAGTTCTTAACCTTTAAGATGGCCACTAGAATGGAAAAGGCTTTAGCAGACATCTGAAGGTTTAAGAAATCTTAGGAGAACTTGGAAATGCAGCATTTTGAAAAGAATTAAAGAACATGAAAGGCACTGATGACTACTCTAGCCTGAGAATCAGAAGTAGCTGAACATGCTCTAAACCAAGCTGGACACAGGATCTTATTTGGAGTCACAGAAAATCTTGACAACTTGTGACCCCTATGTTCAGAATGGGATGACCCAGAAAGGGGTGGAGACTGAGAGCAGCAGAAGGCTGCAAAACTCATGAAGTTGGAGGAAGCAAGGCTACCAGGCTGGGACCTTGAATTATTTTTATAAACACCTTGTTTAAGGTAACTGCAATGTTGCTGGGAACTAGTGGGAAGGGAGTTGTTTATTTTTGCTATATTGTAAATGTTAGAATTTATTGTTTCAGGGCTTTTTATGTATGTAATTGGTGAGGATTCTTTTGGGAACCTTCATCATCTCGAATCCAGTTCACCAAGCCTCTGGAGTCTTCATGAGCCAACCACCAGCAGGAAGAAATGGACTTGGCATTATCAGACTGTAATTAGAAGGACTTGGAATGAAACTTAAACAGGACCTTGAAGTGTTATGTTAAATGTCAATGTTTGATAAGTGTCATAAGGAAAAGTAAACTATTTTGTTTGAAATTTAGTCCTTCCAAGTCCTACCCCACAGAACCCACAAGCTGAGGTTACAAACAGACAGCTACTATGTCAAGACTACACAGGGATGCCATTGGAATCCACAAACACTGGGACAATTTCAACAAAGAGGAAAAGAGTCTGAAAATCAATGAAATCTGGCTACCAGAACCCCCCCAAAAAACCCACCCCAAATCAGAGACATTCAAATACAGCTGCAATTGAACTCCACCCAGGCTTATGCAAATGCACCTCACACACCTTGCTCCTGCCTGTGAGGTGAACCCCACCACTCATCACTCTGATCTGCACCACAGAGAGAAATGCATCTTGCCTCTGAAGATGCCAGCCATATTTACAGGTAAAATGTCAGGAGCAAAAGCTGCCATATCATGGCCACACAGCCTGGAAAACCCAAAACAGCCAGTTGATTCCAGCTATGAAAGTCTTCAAAAATACATTAACTTGGATGTACTGAATGAACTCAGGCCTTTGCTTGCCCAGTAGCTTTGAAATCACTCAGAAAAACTATATGTGAGATCTGTATTCCAGGGCGTGCCACAATAAACCACCACACAAAACCGTGCACTTTCACCTCAAGTGAATGGAGGCAGAGCAAGGTTTAAAGAACCTCTAAACCTTATCCAACCCAAATATCAATCAAATGGCTTTTTTCTCTCTGCTCTTCCCCATTCCTCTTTCCCCCAGAGGTTCTGATGGCCTGGATTGGTCTTTTTTCTCTCTCCAGACTACCAGGGCACAAAAGGGGTTGGTAGATACTAGAAAGGGGGACACACGGTTCAGAACTCTAAGCATACGTTGGAGAAAACTTTTGTGTTTTGAATCAGGAAAGGTATTGGAAATTAACTGGCACCTAGAGTGAACAGTGAGGATTAGATACCCTCTAGGATATCCTCTGATTAAAATCTGAATTCAAACTCCTTCAGGGTGAGATGGTCCAAATCTGAGACTGAAACCCAACTAGTATTGAGTCTCTGCCTTAGCAAGTTGATGTGATATTACTTCATTCCAAAATGCCTCCTTCAAAGAACTGCCTGTTGATGGGTTAGAAAGAGACTGAGAAAAGATACTTTATGTGCTAAAAATTCAAGTTTATGATGCTAATAAATGTGCATAGTTAATGGATGACTTCTTGGCCACCTTTCAGGCGACAGTCTTTTGATCTTATCTTCAAGGAAAGCTAAAATTTCACACAAAGGGACAGTTTTTCTCCTGTATTTCTACATAAAAATATTGGCAGAATTCCAATGAAACCAGGTCAATGGCTTTTGGGATAGTCTGTTATTAGTTTTTGCTCGTATTTCTAGTGTTCATAACTTTCTGGTTATATAACAAGATAAGACAGATGTTGAATATCCACTTCTGGCATCCAACCCCTCATTGTGAAAGAGTTGGACTTGTATAGCTTTAGTTTCATTTGTCCTTGACAAGTTCCAAATCTGTTTGTCTGAGTCTAGTACTGAAAAACAGTTTTATTTATGACTATATTGAAAGTTCAAGCAGTTTCTGACTGTGTAGTCAAAACTTCATAAATGGGAATGAACTGATTTCATGTCTTCTATATCCTTTTCTTATGTTTAATTTTTATTTCATTTAATTTTTTTAAAGAGACTATAGGGATCTATACACTTGCACACAGGAGGCTCTGTTCTAAATGATGACAATTAAATTATTGCTTCCTTTATGTAATAACCAAGAAATTTGCCTCCTGAGTTACACGTAATATGAAACACCATGGCCATGGCGCATTCTGTTGTGGAAATAGAAGTATAAATTTCTGTAGTGCAGATAATTTAAAAGCAAATCCTTTGCTTTGCAAAGAATTTAAAAGCTGCCCCTTTGTTACTTAATTGCCACTTTAAAACCTTTTTGAAAATCTTAGGATATCTACTTACATAATGCTAGTTCCTGACACTGTCTGCATGCTGTCACACTTGAAGAGTGACCAAGAAATGGAATGTAGAGTGGATCTAAGCAGGTAAACAGGTGACACAATATAATGAGAAGAAACAATATCTGAAGTTAATAGGGCTAAAATGAGCTTTAGCCCCATCCTAAAGAGCAGTGGCATAGTGCCCACGGGGCAGGGGGAGCACAACGCCCTGGGCGGAGCCGCAGCAGAGGTGTGGCTGGGCCATGGAGGGGGCATTCCAGGGCCAGAGGCAGGCATCCCCAGGCACAGTTTTCTCTCACTCTGCCTCTGTTGTATCCCTTTACTATTACAGCCTCTACTTATTCCCGTGTGGAAAATATTTTAGCAAAATCAGATCACTGCCCATGTCATTACGTTCAGTAATTTGCCTTTGATACTAAGCTCTCACTGCAGAGTGCCCAAAGTCATTGCACAAATGTTCCAGGAGTCTTTCCTTCTATAGACCTTAATTGTCATAATGTCAAATATTTTGCTATTATGAAGGAATTATGGCCTGGCAGAGTGTAAGTTTTTGAACTGCCTTCCCTCTAGCTATTAACTGCTGTCAACAATTATATAAATGAAGAAATAGCAGCTTTCTCCAACAGCTTCCCAGCACTTTGAATCCAGCTGTAATTCACCTGTGATTAGGGACTTTCCTGTTCCCCATTCCCTTCATCATCAGTGAAAAATGACTAAATTTGGATAGATAATGTGTACTGATGCACTTGCACTGGCTTCCAATTAGTTCCCTAGAAAACCCTGAATGGCTTTGGGGCCCTCATTCTTTCAGGACCTCCTCTCCTAGTATGACCCTTCCATACCCCTGGTCCACAAATAGCCCTTTTGTCATCCACTAGAGCAAGGGCATTCTTGGTGGCTGCCCCTGTCCTCTGGAATGAACTCCCTGAGATCTTTTGAAGGGCTGCAGGGCATGCAAGGCTGTGTTGTTTTGTGCAGCATTTAATTAACCAAGAGAATGGGTGAGCTGGCTAGCTATCAAGATTTGTCCCAGAGCTGATGAATGGTTGAATTTTAATTAGAAATTGTTTTTATAGTATTCATTTATACTTTAGTTTTTATTATCTACTCAAGGTTTAATACTATATTTGTCTATGCTGTGAACTGCCCAAATCCTCTATTGACGAGAGGCTGTGGGTTATAAATTGAACATATAAATGAATAAATAAATACTGTCAAGTCCTATGAAGCATATTGGTGCTCATCCAGTTATGGCAATGCCAGGTCAAGATCTACTGGACGTGTGCCTATTTTCTTCCTTGGTTCTCTGGAGCACCAGGCCCTTTGTTCTTTTTTCCTTCTATTTTTCTGGAGCAGAAGAGAAACCCGTGTTCTAGGATAGGAAAGAACTTTCCTAGAGGAATGGAGGATGAATATAAATCTTGTACCATTTTCTCTGGAGAAATCTCTTAGAACTCCAATTGGGTACTTGGACATATTAGAGGGGAGGAGTATTTTGAAAAAATATATATTATTTTCTGACCTTTCTATCTGCGACAGACCCCAACACCTTTCAATATCCCCCGGGCAGGGAAACCACTCTATGACCTAGCTTGTCAAATTCTCCAACTTTCTCTTCAGGGACTAAAATGCTTCAGAAATATGGTAGTGTATGGTAACAAGAAGCACTTTCCCTCATAAGAACATAAGAACATAAGAACAAGCCAGCTGGATCAGACCAAAGTCCATCTAGTCCAGCTCTCTGCTACTCGCAGTGGCCCACCAGGTGCCTTTGGGAGCTCACATGTAGGATGTGAACGCAATGGCCTTCTGCGGCTGTTGCTCCCGATCACCTGGTCTGTTAAGGCATTTGCAATCTCAGATCAAAGAGGATCAAGATTGGTAGCCATAGATCGACTTCTCCTCCATAAATCTGTCCAAGCCCCTTTTAAAGCTATCCAGGTTAGTGGCCATCACCACCTCCTGTGGCAGCATATTCCAAACACCAATCACATCGCTATGTGAAGAAGCGTTTCCTTTTATTAGTCCCACTTCTTCCCCCCAGCATTTTCAATGAATTCACCCCCCCCCCCCCCCACCCCCCCCCCCCCCCACCCCCCCCCCCCCCCACCCCCCCCCCCCCCCACCCCCCCCCCCCCCCACCCCCCCCCCCCCCCACCCCCCCCCCCCCCCACCCCCCCCCCCCCCCACCCCCCCCCCCCCCCACCCCCCCCCCCCCCCACCCCCCCCCCCCCCCACCCCCCCCCCCCCCCACCCCCCCCCCCCCCCACCCCCCCCCCCCCCCACCCCCCCCCCCCCCCACCCCCCCCCCCCCCCACCCCCCCCCCCCCCCACCCCCCCCCCCCCCCACCCCCCCCCCCCCCCACCCCCCCCCCCCCCCACCCCCCCCCCCCCCCACCCCCCCCCCCCCCCACCCCCCCCCCCCCCCACCCCCCCCCCCCCCCACCCCCCCCCCCCCCCACCCCCCCCCCCCCCCACCCCCCCCCCCCCCCACCCCCCCCCCCCCCCACCCCCCCCCCCCCCCACCCCCCCCCCCCCCCACCCCCCCCCCCCCCCACCCCCCCCCCCCCCCACCCCCCCCCCCCCCCACCCCCCCCCCCCCCCACCCCCCCCCCCCCCCACCCCCCCCCCCCCCCACCCCCCCCCCCCCCCACCCCCCCCCCCCCCCACCCCCCCCCCCCCCCACCCCCCCCCCCCCCCACCCCCCCCCCCCCCCACCCCCCCCCCCCCCCACCCCCCCCCCCCCCCACCCCCCCCCCCCCCCACCCCCCCCCCCCCCCACCCCCCCCCCCCCCCACCCCCCCCCCCCCCCACCCCCCCCCCCCCCCACCCCCCCCCCCCCCCACCCCCCCCCCCCCCCACCCCCCCCCCCCCCCACCCCCCCCCCCCCCCACCCCCCCCCCCCCCCACCCCCCCCCCCCCCCACCCCCCCCCCCCCCCACCCCCCCCCCCCCCCACCCCCCCCCCCCCCCACCCCCCCCCCCCCCCACCCCCCCCCCCCCCCACCCCCCCCCCCCCCCACCCCCCCCCCCCCCCACCCCCCCCCCCCCCCACCCCCCCCCCCCCCCACCCCCCCCCCCCCCCACCCCCCCCCCCCCCCACCCCCCCCCCCCCCCACCCCCCCCCCCCCCCACCCCCCCCCCCCCCCACCCCCCCCCCCCCCCACCCCCCCCCCCCCCCACCCCCCCCCCCCCCCACCCCCCCCCCCCCCCACCCCCCCCCCCCCCCACCCCCCCCCCCCCCCACCCCCCCCCCCCCCCACCCCCCCCCCCCCCCACCCCCCCCCCCCCCCACCCCCCCCCCCCCCCACCCCCCCCCCCCCCCACCCCCCCCCCCCCCCACCCCCCCCCCCCCCCACCCCCCCCCCCCCCCACCCCCCCCCCCCCCCACCCCCCCCCCCCCCCACCCCCCCCCCCCCCCACCCCCCCCCCCCCCCACCCCCCCCCCCCCCCACCCCCCCCCCCCCCCACCCCCCCCCCCCCCCACCCCCCCCCCCCCCCACCCCCCCCCCCCCCCACCCCCCCCCCCCCCCACCCCCCCCCCCCCCCACCCCCCCCCCCCCCCACCCCCCCCCCCCCCCACCCCCCCCCCCCCCCACCCCCCCCCCCCCCCACCCCCCCCCCCCCCCACCCCCCCCCCCCCCCACCCCCCCCCCCCCCCACCCCCCCCCCCCCCCACCCCCCCCCCCCCCCACCCCCCCCCCCCCCCACCCCCCCCCCCCCCCACCCCCCCCCCCCCCCACCCCCCCCCCCCCCCACCCCCCCCCCCCCCCACCCCCCCCCCCCCCCACCCCCCCCCCCCCCCACCCCCCCCCCCCCCCACCCCCCCCCCCCCCCACCCCCCCCCCCCCCCACCCCCCCCCCCCCCCACCCCCCCCCCCCCCCACCCCCCCCCCCCCCCACCCCCCCCCCCCCCCACCCCCCCCCCCCCCCACCCCCCCCCCCCCCCACCCCCCCCCCCCCCCACCCCCCCCCCCCCCCACCCCCCCCCCCCCCCACCCCCCCCCCCCCCCACCCCCCCCCCCCCCCACCCCCCCCCCCCCCCACCCCCCCCCCCCCCCACCCCCCCCCCCCCCCACCCCCCCCCCCCCCCACCCCCCCCCCCCCCCACCCCCCCCCCCCCCCACCCCCCCCCCCCCCCACCCCCCCCCCCCCCCACCCCCCCCCCCCCCCACCCCCCCCCCCCCCCACCCCCCCCCCCCCCCACCCCCCCCCCCCCCCACCCCCCCCCCCCCCCACCCCCCCCCCCCCCCACCCCCCCCCCCCCCCACCCCCCCCCCCCCCCACCCCCCCCCCCCCCCACCCCCCCCCCCCCCCACCCCCCCCCCCCCCCACCCCCCCCCCCCCCCACCCCCCCCCCCCCCCACCCCCCCCCCCCCCCACCCCCCCCCCCCCCCACCCCCCCCCCCCCCCACCCCCCCCCCCCCCCACCCCCCCCCCCCCCCACCCCCCCCCCCCCCCACCCCCCCCCCCCCCCACCCCCCCCCCCCCCCACCCCCCCCCCCCCCCACCCCCCCCCCCCCCCACCCCCCCCCCCCCCCACCCCCCCCCCCCCCCACCCCCCCCCCCCCCCACCCCCCCCCCCCCCCACCCCCCCCCCCCCCCACCCCCCCCCCCCCCCACCCCCCCCCCCCCCCACCCCCCCCCCCCCCCACCCCCCCCCCCCCCCACCCCCCCCCCCCCCCACCCCCCCCCCCCCCCACCCCCCCCCCCCCCCACCCCCCCCCCCCCCCACCCCCCCCCCCCCCCACCCCCCCCCCCCCCCACCCCCCCCCCCCCCCACCCCCCCCCCCCCCCACCCCCCCCCCCCCCCACCCCCCCCCCCCCCCACCCCCCCCCCCCCCCACCCCCCCCCCCCCCCACCCCCCCCCCCCCCCACCCCCCCCCCCCCCCACCCCCCCCCCCCCCCACCCCCCCCCCCCCCCACCCCCCCCCCCCCCCACCCCCCCCCCCCCCCACCCCCCCCCCCCCCCACCCCCCCCCCCCCCCACCCCCCCCCCCCCCCACCCCCCCCCCCCCCCACCCCCCCCCCCCCCCACCCCCCCCCCCCCCCACCCCCCCCCCCCCCCACCCCCCCCCCCCCCCACCCCCCCCCCCCCCCACCCCCCCCCCCCCCCACCCCCCCCCCCCCCCACCCCCCCCCCCCCCCACCCCCCCCCCCCCCCACCCCCCCCCCCCCCCACCCCCCCCCCCCCCCACCCCCCCCCCCCCCCACCCCCCCCCCCCCCCACCCCCCCCCCCCCCCACCCCCCCCCCCCCCCACCCCCCCCCCCCCCCACCCCCCCCCCCCCCCACCCCCCCCCCCCCCCACCCCCCCCCCCCCCCACCCCCCCCCCCCCCCACCCCCCCCCCCCCCCACCCCCCCCCCCCCCCACCCCCCCCCCCCCCCA